>NC_092873.1:513850649-514150649 GCF_028372415.1 Notamacropus eugenii | reverse complement strand
TTGGTTCCTCCTGAGACCTTCATATTGTCCCATTTGCCCCTCCATACACACTGGGAGCCCTTGGAAAGAGGCTCTTGAGGTGCATCTCAAGAGACCTCTGAGGCTCCTTGCCCCAGCCATTCATTTTACAGGTGAGGAAAGTGAGGCACAGGGGAAGGGACTTGCCCAGGATCACACAGCAAGTCAGTGACAGTGGGAGTCCAGACCCAGCTTCTGAGGCTTGTGAGTGTTGGGGAGTGATGGAGTCTGATGTGACTTATGCCTTGGTGTTTCAGCACATCCACAGCCGGCAGGCTCCCAAGCCTCCAGAGGCTATCTTGAAGATGGAGAAAGTGACAGCTTTTTTAAATGCCTCTCTCTGTATGTATTTCTAACTTACTTCTCTTTCTAGAGACATGCTCTGCTCTGGGTCTGAGGGGGTATTCATTTTTAACCCATTTTAACAGTCAAACCGTATCCCCCTGTGTCCCTTTATTTCCTCTTATTTTTAAGGTTGTTTTCATTTCTTTAAAAGCTTATATGCTAAAAAGACCAAGAAATTAATGTTCCCCCATCACCAAGGGATTCCCCAGAGGATTTCTTTTAAGCAGTAATGTTTGCCACTTTTAAGATACAATTGAATTAATTATAACCTGTACGCTTCTACTTCCTCACTTTTTGCCTGCAGTAGTACTGCTGCTGAATTCCAACAGCATAACATAAATTTCTCTCCTTGGAAACAACTGAGCGCCCTACCCACTAAACAGCTCCCCCACCTTTCCCTTCCTTCTCGGGTTCAAGGTAACATGGCTTTTACCACAGCTTTGTGTCTTCCAAGCTGTCAGTCAGCAGGTAGTGACTAAACTCAGCCCACAGGCAGGTACCAAAGCTGGGTCCTGAAGGTCTGATTTTGAAGAGCGAGGTAGCCCCATTCGACAGGCACTCACATTCTGATAGCAGCACAGAGTCCCCCTTGTGACATCAGACATGTCACAGGGGCCCCCTAAGGCTGCAGTGCCCCCTGGGCAGACTGCACAGCCAGGCCTGGTCTGCTCTTGGCTAGGAAGAGTTTTCTCTCCAGGTCTGGGCTTCTCATGGGCCTCCCTTGCTGTTTGTCAGGAATTCCGGCTGGATTGTGACCATCACCCTTGTGCTCTCGGTGTTGGTGTTACTCTGGATCTGCTGTGCCACTGTTGCCACAGCGATGGAGCAGTACGTCCCACCAGAGGTGAGTGGGAGGCAGGAGCTACATGGGATGGGGCTTGTCACCAAATGCCCAGGGCTGTCTGCCTAGAGAAAAAGTATGCTCCCTGCCTGCCTAATCTGACTCCAGATAAGCTGCTTGGAGGGGACACTCAGAGAGGAGAGCAAATCTGATTTGATGGGTAACCCAAAAGCCTCTGCCTAGGTCCCAGCTGATGGGTGACTTTTGTCCCTCTTAGAGGACTGTGGGATGTGGTTGTGGGCAAGGGGAGACTAAGGGTAACAGCAGCAAACTATGAGGTTCTAGTTCTGGGCAGGTGGCAGAGGGCCTGATTTCTGGGTCCTTGACAGCTTTACACACAGCTGAGGCACAGCTGATTCACTGGGCTGTGTTCAGGGACCAGGCAGGCAGTCCAGTTTGGTTGGAATGTAGAGCACAAGAGAAAGGATGAGAGGAGTATAACCTATGTAGGCAAAGGCCTGGAGGTGGGAGATGGATTGTCACAGGAACAACAGCCAGGCTGAGAAGCTAGAACTTGAGAAGTGCGGTAACATGCAGTCAGACTGGGACCAGGCTAGGAAGGACTGTAAATGCCCAGGGACTTGTATTTGTTCCTAGAGGCAGGAGGGGTAACTGGTACTTCTTGGCAGGTGCTTTAGAAATGGCACTTGGGCAGCTATGCAGAAGATGGTGGATTAGAGAGAGGAGGGTCTGGACAATTAGGAAGGTCCAAGCCCGGGGAGATGAGAGGAGGAGCTGGATGGAAGAGACCTTGGGGGCTAGACTTTGGTAAGACTTGGTAGCCAGTTGTGTGGGGCATCACAGAAACAAAAGTCCAAGACATCTCCAAGGTTGAGAACTGGCCAGGATGGGCCAGAGAGGAGGAAGACTCAGAAAGCCGGGACTGTCCTTGGGAAAGGGCTTCTCCTAGCCTGGAGGGCGAGCTAGACGCCAGCTCCCCACGTCTGCAGAGTGTTGCCTTCCAGCTCATCTCTCCAGGTTGGAGTCGAAGAACGCTTCTAGCCACTCAGTTCGTATTTCTCACAGAGTTAGTGATGCCATGATGATTACTTCTTGCTTCATTTACTACAAAAATGTAGAATTTACAAAATTGACAAAAATTTAATGCTGAAAACACATTTGAGTTTCTTGGCCCAGAGCCATTTGTTTCAAATGCTGTTTTCCCATGAAATCTTTTCTTTCTAACAGTCTTGGAGCCATGAGTCTGAGAGATCCTTGATCTCTCCACAGAGGTCTGGGTGCCTTGTCCAAGTGGTCCTTAAATAGAGGCTTTTCTGCATTATTTACACATAATTTTAAAATGCCATCTGGTTGGTTTCAGAGAACATAAGACCCCGGAGAGAGAGCACATTTCTCTGTTCATGTAAGACCTAGGACATGACCACCAAGTGCAGATGAGTGTGGCTTTGGAGAAGCCTGTGAGTGGGGACTTTCACCTTGTTCAAGAAGGCCTGAGGCATTTGTAGCATTTTCCTCTTGTGGATTTGCTTTTGAAGCTCAGTATGGCAGGATGGTGTCTTCTCTGTGATACATAAGACATGGTTATGTTCCTGTGCTTGGTAAGAATAACAGTCCCTACCCTGTGGAGCTTCTGATGAAGGAGGCAGATAAGCTAGACCTAGAAAGGTGAGAGAGACAGAGGGAGGACACCCAAGGTGGGGGGTCATGAGGCAGGCCAAGTCAGCCCCTCCCCAGACAGCTCACTGCTAGCACCAGCTCTCATTGCCCCAATGGTCCTTTAAGAATCATTGGAAGGGGGGTCATTAGAAGGATTATTACACTGTTTGCAGGTGTTGAAAGTGAGAGCTGTGTCCAGGAGGGCAGGGCAGAATTGAGGGGACTGTCCATCAAGGGGACCAGCATCTCCCCAAGAAGCATCTGCCTAAAAATACATTGGTCATTATAGCAAACCAAGATGACTCACCCAGGGGAGAAATCCTCGCTGTAGCCGCCCCACCCCCAGGGTATTGGCAAAAGCCATGTTCAGTGGTTACTTTTTGGATCAGGGAGGAGGACGATCCCCAGAGTTAATGGCCTCACTTCCCCCCAAATATTGTTTTTTCTCTTTCCGCCTCGAAGCTCCATAGCTGAACTGCTCAGTCACTAATACATGTCCCAAGTGGCTGCCTTGAACAGTTCCCACTCACAGCCCCCGGCAGAAGCAGAGAGACTGCTGCTCTCACAGCAGCTCCCTTTTCTCTGTGATCGAGACGGCTGCTTGTTCAACCTTGGTCGTTGAACGAAGGACCGAATGCCTTTCATGGACAGCTTCCCTGGCCTGGCTGTTAAAACCAGATTCCCTCACTAGCCTAGAGGTAGGGGGACTGAGTCATTGTCTCAGTTTGTCCTTTCTTCTGACCATATCTCTCCTGTATAATTCTGTGCCTCCAGTAGGGAGGGGCCATGAGAAAGGCTTATAGTCTGCATCCCTACGCTCTCTCTGCCTGTCTGATTTTTGGTGTAACACCTTGCCTTCATCTTCTGACTCCTGGGATTGTTGGCCTGGCTTTGGCCCAGATGTGGTTCATGACACCACAATGGCAGGTCTGGGTATTGTATCCAGTAATGCTGGGATGGCTTCAGCTTTGATGTGCCTCTTACCAGCCATGACTTCCACCCGACCTCCACAATCTGTTCTCTAAAGATGGGAAAAGGGATTTGAGGCAGGCCCTTAGCAGGCCACCAGCCCCATCGTTGGTTACCATTTCTGGAGGTGACACGGAGTTGTGGGAGGAGCCTTGCACTCCTGACTCCAGGCCCAGCACTCCAGATGTCACCGTTACCTAGAATGGTTCCATGTTGTCTTTCTCCTATCAGCCCCAAACTGGTTCTCATACTGTTTGGTCTCTTTCCTCTGCCTCACTCTTCTCAAACGCTGCATTTGCCCTCATGTGACCCACTCTGTCCCTCAACCCTCAGTGCTTCCTCAGTCCATTCCACGTACTGTATGCATCCTTCCCACCCCAGTCTCAGGTTGGTTCTGCGTGGTCTGTCTCCTGCTCCGTCACCTCTTGGTAATAGCACACCACTCAGCCCTTGCCAAACCAGGACCATGGATCCCGAGGCCCTCCACTCACATTAGCCAGCCTGAGCTGGGCCCTCAGGGCAGCTAGGCAGGCTCTTCACTCTCCCCAAAGTGATTTCCTCTTTCATTCCCCACAGAAGCTTTTCCAAGTGTCATCTGTCCACCATTAGTCAAGGACTTTGTCCCCTGCTCTCTTGGGAAGGGTGAACTCTCCTTTCAGTCTGTTCACAGCGCCTTGACCTCACCCTCATCTTGTCTTCCCCCATCTTCATGTGCCCTTGATCCCATCCCTCCCTTCTTCTCCAGTCATTCCCTCTTTCTCAAATCCTTAGCCTTTCCCAAGTACTGTTTCCTTCCCTATCTCTTTTAGACTGCCAGTGTATCCTTCCTGCTTTAAAAAAAAAAAAAATCCACCTTGGCTCAGTTTGCCATCCCATGCCCTCAGATTTTCCTCCTCTCCTGCTTTTCTCAGTCAGATGGGGGAGAGGGGGTCCACAGCCTGTCCCTATGTCCTTTTCAGTCATACGTAGTCTGATCTGACCTCTCCAGGATTGCCAGACTTCTCTTTGCTGTCACATCTAATGGTCCTCTTCCAGACCTTGGTCTTCTCAACTTTCGTGCTACATTTGACCCTCTTGGCCATCCGTGAGATTTAATAAGGTCACCAGGGAGGGCAGAGGGCCTAAGACAGAGCCTCAGTGTAAACTGTGAGGAGAAGCAGGCCAAATGCTCAAGGGAGAAGTGTGGTATTAACAGATTGAGCAGAAGGACAAACAGGAGGGACTGGGCCAGGTCCAGCTAGGAAGTGACCAGCACCTTTGAGGGGGGCAGTTTCAGGTGAGGGAGGGATCTGACTGAGAACGAGAGGAGAGCTTAAAAGGGCTGGTGTGGGCGCAGCCGTAGATGGGGAGATTACAGCAGGATGATGGAACTGCTGGTCCACTGGAGAAGGGAGGGATGAGGCCAAGAGCACAGAGCAAGGCATGTCCTTGAGAAGAAAGAAGAGAAAGGAAATGATGAACAGGTGGAGGGTGGTGGGAATTGAGGTGGGGTCTGACAGAGGGCAAGTGGGCATCGGGGACGTCTGGTGACTGAGGGAATGCAGGGAGAGAGAGAGAGAGGCTTTGTCTCAGGCTTACAAAGTGCCTGGGTGGAGGGCATTCATCACCTGGCTGCCACATGTTCATCAAGTGAAGATCAGAGCAGAGGGTTCTATGTTCTTCCAAGAATTCCAGAATATCTCAAAGAGCTTTTTTATTTTTAAATATTGTTGGGGGTTTTTCAATACAAAGGTTTTCTTTTTACTCTTCCATAAATCTGTTGAAGAGCAGCTAACAGTGATTATTGAGAATGAGGTATTGAGGATCTTTTAAAGTATTCCATGTGGCTTTTACATTCCTTGAATGGATCAAATCATCTTAACGATTAGAGCTCATCTAGTCTTAGCAGGATTGCAGCCAACTCCTCTTCATCAGCAGCAAAGCAAAATCTTTTGTAGCCCCTGTGTAAATCCAGGACACCCTTTATCTGATGGGCTCTACAGCCCTCCACAATGCAAATGTGCCATCCCTGCAGTTTACTGTGGCCTGCCAAGGCAGCCTAAGGAGGAGTCTGGCTAACTGGGAGAGGAGAAAGGGGCATGAATACCCACCCACACAGTCCTTTGGGGATTAGAAGGCCGGAAGCCTTCTGAGGTATATGGCCTGGTGCAGGTGGGTTACTTTATTCTTGTAGCTTGGGTGTAAATCCTAACCCCACTCCACATCCCTCTACCCAGAGCTGCCCAGCTCTGCAGCATTAGAGCCAAGGAAAGAAGCCAGCAGAACTCACAAGATGGGACCTTGAGGGCCCCCAGTGAGGAATTCAGGTGGACATGGGAAGGCTTCAGAATGGGAATTTTCTTTAACTTGTTGGCTTCTTCATTCATTTGGTGCCTCCTAAAGGGCTGCCACTGTTCTCTTTATTTATGGTATTGTATTTGAGCCAAGACCAGACTGCAGATTTCTTAACTCAGAGTTGGTTTTCCCCAGCAGTACCTTGATGCACTCCCCCAAATACCCTCCGTCACAGAGAAAAAAGTGGGTCTGGTAATAGCAGAGCAATGATGACGTTGTTTTAGCCATGGCCACCACCAGTGTTGACTAAGCTTTGGAGGGCTTTCTGTCTGGTCTTCTCCTGATTCATCTGATACTCTATGGAGATACAGCTAGGTCTTGATTAGTACAAATAATGAATCTCTTCATTCGAATTCACACCCAGTATGTCCACTGGGCTGGAACTAGTTAACTTATTTTACAAAATTATAACTTCCAGTAGCAAGAATTTGAATAGATGCAACCACTTCATTGGATTCCTATTCGACCTAGCTGTAAAAGGGTGAGAGAGAAGGAGGTCGCCCCATCCTCATTTCACAGCTGGGCTAACTGAAATAACATCCCGATGGAAAGAAAAATTGTTCAGTGAGCCTGGAATGGCACTCAGGCCCTCGGGTTCATAGACCCAACTGTCCTGACTTCAGGTATTTAGAAACCCTGTAACTCTCCTAAAAACGGAGACCCTGGATGGGGCCCTCGGGATAGCCCCCTCTGCTGCTTGGAAGGATCAGACACACTCTGTGTGGCTGGGGGAAGCCCACAAGTCTGCCAGCACAGTCCTAAAATGCCTTGGTTCATTTCAGAAGCTGAGCATCTATGGAGACTTGGAGTTCATGAGCGGACAGAAGCTGCCCACATGCCCGCCGTCTTCCCTCGTGGCGCTTCAGTGCCAGGCTGAGGAGCGTGAAGGAGCTGGGCCTCTTCCTGCCAAAGTGAATCTTGCTCATTCAGAAATTTGACGTTTTTTAAAGAAAAATTAATTTAATAGACATTCTGACTTTCCGTTCTTGATGTGGCTTTTTTTATTGGTTTCTTTGGATATGGGGCTTAGGAAATTAGCTATAAAATGCAAATAAAGTTACTGATCTGGGATGTTGGTATTGTCTGTCACTTCACTGTATGGTCTGTAGTAATTGAAGAGAGAGACATTTGGGATCTCACGTCTTACTATCTGTAAATGCTTTTCATCGATGTTTGCAATGTGCTTTTATTTCTCCCCTGACAAAATTCTGTAAGCATGTCCTCTTGCCCTTGAACCTTCTACCATGATCCTGGCAGTCACCCTAATTAATAGAAGGTATGTGATAGGATATAATGTCAATGCTCAGAAATGTCTCCATAAACGTGATTGGAAATCAAAAGTCAGCATGAGGAGCCTTTCTGAGGCCTTTAATTTTCAGTTGTAGTGAGCTCATGTTATTAAAGTTTTATTTGTATCACTCTGTGTATAAATGTTGTGTTAATACATTACATACTTCCAGTGTTTTCCAGGGTTAAAAGAAATATTTTGCCTGTCTGTGTCACAGTAGTCTATGAATAACATGAAAGGAAACTACTGTAAGCTTAGGGTAACAAGAAGTGGCTTAAATCTGCCCACTTCGATTGGAAAAGGGAAGTTTTCCAAAGACCTATTTTCCAGTTGTAAAAGGCCTATCAAGTGTATGGAGTTTCTGCTAGGAAGGACCTGCCCCAGGCACCTCTTTTCTGGAGCTTTGGTCCTTGGGTAGTACTGACTGCATCCGCTGGCAGGAACCATTGTTCACGTGGGATGCTGCATGGCAAGAATTGGCCAAGACTCTTGGGGAAAAGTTATCTCCAGTACACCTCACCATGTTGACTGACTTTGCCTTGGCATCTAAGATCCTGGCCAAAGGTGTTATCCTCTCATTTTGCAGCCTGGGGCCAGCTTTCAGATGCTGGATTGCAGCCCTGTAAAGTGCTAACTAAGCATGCTAAGTTTCAGGCAATTCCAAATTAGAGGCTAGTGATTTAGAATAAACTGCTATGTTCTAGCCACTCAATTAGGAAGCATTGTGGGTTATGTATCCTAGAGAAGGGGAAGTCCAACCTTTGGTGTGGTTGTAAGTGGTGAAGAGTTTGCAGAAAGGGACTGGAGAACTCTTTCAATCTATCCCCACCCCCTCTCACCCTGCTGGAGAGGGGAGGAAATAGCCCCCAGAGAAGTGACTTGGCTATCATCATCCTGGGCTTAGGGGCTGATTCCAGATCCAGTTCCAGTTGTGGTTCTTGTTAGCACAGATTTTTTGTTGCTGCCTTGGCTCTAAATCATGCACGAGGCTAATTGAAAAACCTTTGGTGACTCAAAACTTAAGGACAAGAATATCGGAGGCAATTTTTTCTGTATGTAGTGCTACATACATATAATCAGAATTCCTCTTGAGGTTCATAAAATTTTAGTATTCAAGGGGACCGGTAGATAGAAATTGTGTGACCCACTCTACGTGCAGGCAGTTTCTTAGCTAAGCCAACCCAGAGAGGTCAGAAACTGTCTTGGGACTTGTGTGTTATACATGGAGGTAGCTTTCTATCTTTTGTTTCCACCTGGTCATTCTTACTCTGGGGTTCATGGATGCTAAGGAAGGTGTTCCTTTCTCATAACTTGTGCATTCATATGACTTCAGTGTAGTTTGTCCTCCACCTCTCTTGCTCTATACACCTCCTTCTGGAACCCTGGTCAAGTGTGGTTTTATTCCACCCTCACCACCATTGTTGAAACTTAACTCACAAGACATCTAGGCCAGCCTCCCCTTGTCACAGCTGTCCCCTCTGCAACCTTTCTACTCCAATCTCTTCCAACTGCTTCCACCTTGGGAGGTTGAGTCCTGGGTTCACCAGGTAGCCAGTCTGGTGCCATTCTTCCAGAAGATCTTGTTCATTTGTCCATGCTAATTCGTCTCTGTTGAGCAGGCATTTCTAATGTGAAGGATAATATTTGAAACAATTCTTATAATTTGAGAAGAGCAGTTTTCAGTTTTATATCTACCCTTCAGCTACTCCACCTGTTCAAGTGTCTATCTCTAGTACAGATGAAGGCCCAGCTCACATTACAAAGTGCTTTTCTCCCAACAACACTTGAGTGGGAGCAGTACAGATATTACCAGGTGCATCACACTAATCTCTGATGACAGATGTGAACATATAACTAGTATGGAAGAGAATCCTGAATTTAACAAACATCTATTTACTTCTATATCCAAAGGCCACTTGAAACCCGTAGAAATTATCAAGTTAATATTGAGACTTGAGCTCATTCATTTTTGACTTTCAGATATTTCTTAAGGGTCCTTGCAAAGAGTCTCTTTTGGATACTTCTGTCTAGGATAGTAAGCCATTGGCAAAATAGAGAGCTTAGGATCCTTCTAGTCTTCGAAATTCTGTTTTTTACTCTTAGACATATTCTCAAGGTACTTAGTGTTTCCCCCAGCTGTTACAAAGCAGCCTGTCAGGAAAACCTGAAACTCAGGCCCAGCTAAAGTGAAAGTAACTAAGAGAGACATTAAAAGAGGGTCTCCACCTCCCCCCATAGAATATTTGATTTTCAGCAGGGGTCTGAGACTTCAAGCTAATTCATTTAGGGAACCACTGCTGGTAGAGGTAAAGGGGAATACAGCTGGACCCTGTACAAAAAAAAAAGTACAAAAATGTTCATTTTAAATAGATATTCTGGCTTTTGCTTACTACAGCCATTTTTCAAAAATAGTTTCTTTGGACAAGAAGTCTTAGTACTTCCTGGATACATACATTTGTATGTCCTTGGTTTAAGTAAAGTATGGTGTTTCCTAGGTCTGGTTGAATGGATCCAGATCTGCTTAGATTCTAGTAATTGAAAAGAATTTCAAAAAGTTTGAAGGCTCTGAGCTGTGTTGCTCAATAGTATATAATTTCATGTTCAGATCATATAACTGTGTAAATCATTGAATGCTGAGAATCTGTGGTGTTGTTGCCATAATGATTCATTATGTGTTTATATTTTTGGTGTGGAGGTATATTTGTATTAAACTCCAATTCCTTAGAGGTGATGGAGCTGGAAAGGACCTGGACAGATCTAACCCATCCCACTATATTACATAGGTTTTCATTTAAAAAAACAAGGCAATAAAAGTGGCCTGCCTTCTTCTACAACATGTAGCAAAACTGGCATTCTAACCAATCCTGTCCTTTCTAATCCAGTGTCCTTTCCCTCTTATTCTGGATTGGACTGAATAAGTTTTAAAAGGCAACCCCTTCCTTGAGGGTTTTTACTTTGTCCTGGAATCATTCTAAATTCAAGAAACGAATTTGAGAAATTCTCAAAATATGATGTGAAAACTTGGATTTGAAAGAGTAAATGCAGATTTCTGTTCTTTGGCTCTTTCCAGTTTTGTATTAAGCGTTAAGTCCGAAGGTCACTTAGGAGCCATCTTAACCCAGAACTAGGACCAGTGGGGAAATTTACCAGCCCTACTTACCTGCCAGGGAAGGTGCCATAGACAGGGGATGGGGGAAGGGTGAATAAGCCTCATCAGAAAAAGTGGCAGAATGATTCTCCGTGTTGGCAAAAACTCCCTAACCATTAGAATGTCCCAAAGTGAAAAACTGGGAATGTTTTAGGAACCTCTGGATGGCCCAGAATTCCTGTTTTAATACAGGTTCCCCTAAATGTTCTGAGGTCCCTTCCAGTTTCTGACAGTCTGTGATCCCAGACTTATAGGTTTCCTTTCCATGTCATGTTAAACAACAGTTTTGCTCAATTGTTGTCTTCTGAATGATTTGGGTTAATTTTTACTGCCTCTTGTTCTGTGTTTCTAGTGTTGGAATTGTTTTGAAATGTTGGAATGAAAATAATTGAAGGTTTGAATGGGAGGGAAATCAACAGCTGATTAAGAATAAGATGGTTCAACAAAAGACCTTGATGATTATTACCTTGAAATCACCTGCAATCTCTGTTAGAGCCCAAGGAATGTTAATTTCCCATTTCTTAAGTATGGTGGACCTAAATAAAATTCGGATTGCCTGCATCAGACTTGTTAATGTTGTGATGTTAATCCCTACACTCTTTGGAGCCACTTGGGGTCCCAGTATTCTCCATCAAATGAGATGTCTTAGTCTCTTATTCAGCAAACATAAGGTTTTAGTTCATTGCAAGGTTTATGAGTCAAGAATGTGATAAGGTATCCGAGAAGATGATTAATGCAATTTCAAAAGGCGTAGCACACTAGGCAAGGGAGATGGCAGGCCCCCTTTCCTCTATCCTGGTGCAACCACGATGAGGATTTGATGATGAGTTCTAGGTGCCACCAGCTAGGATGATGAAAGGCCACAAGATTATTGTGGATGAGGATCAGCTGAAGGAACTAGAAGTGGAGAAAAGGAGACAAGACAGGGAGTTCATGGCCTCATGACAGGCTTTAATCATTAGAAGAGCTGTCAGAGAAGGGATAGACTTGTTTAACTGGGCCGTAAAGAGAGGAATGAGGAGAAACAGGTAGCAGATACAAAGAGGCAAATTGAGGTTTAACTTCAGGAAAACATCCTACTTTGACAAGTCATAGGTTCCTAGATTGAGACCTGCAAAGGGGCTTTGAGGTTGTCTCATTCAGCCACCCCCAGAGAGCTTAAGCACCTTGATGAAGGTCACATAAATAGTAAGGATATGAGCCCCAAGATCTCCGTACTCCAAAACCAGAAATCTTTGGACTGGTAGTAAACAGCTCCTCGCTAGAGATTTGGAAGGAAGGTCTTCATTTGGATACCAGTTTACTAAACACATTCAGTATTTACAGGTGATAAACTGGGGCCGCAGGTATAGCTCATCTAATGAATGATGGGATCAAGATTTTTTTAAAGCAATCTTGACATTAGAAATCTAAGAAGATAAAATTGAATAGGGATAAATAAACGTGAAGTCCAAACAGGTTCAAGAATCAGTTTCATAAGTACAAGGCAGATGTGACTAAACAACAGTTTGTTTAAAAAGATTGGGGAATCTTAGAGCCTGCAAACTTGAACCAGCCTCCAAGAAGGCTAATGCCATCTTAGGTTATGTTAAGAGCAGTGGCCATTTCCTGGCATCAGGGAAGTAATTCACAGCCTTGCTTTGACCCTGGTTAGACTGTATTTGGAGTAGTATGTTGAGATCTTGGTGTCACACAGTTGGCTAGGTGTTGGATCTATTGGAGGATAACCAGAATCATGGGGGATCTTGGTTTGGTTTCTTCCTTGTGAAAATCAGCTTGAAGGAATTGAGAACGTTCAGCCTAGAGAAGAGGAAATGGAGTGGATGCAAGGCCATCTTCCAAGTATTTTAAAACCTGTCATGAAAAGAAGGAAAAGACTCAAACTCAACAGTGGCTAAATGCCTCCTCATTGCAAGTCCCTGCCTGCATCAGGAGCTCAGTTGTGCTGCAGGAATACAGCACATGCCAGGGAATTGCCAGAAGAGAGCTATAAAGATGGTGAGGTGGTTTGGTATGGGAAGTGGAATCGGAAAAGACATCCAGTGGCCTCTGGACCCTGCTTCAAAAGGAAGCCAGGGATTCTAAGAGATAGTGCTGAGGAAGGAGGGTCTGCCAGACATGGGAGACCACTTGTGCAAAGATGAAGCTGGGAGAGCAGAAAGGAAAGCAATATAAATGAAAGTTGGATGTGGGGGTAATTGCTGAAGATGTTTCTGGGTGATACGGTTAGATCTGTGTCACGAACATCATTCTTGGCATCTCAAGAAAACAGATGGCAGAAAGGACAAATTAGAGGCTGAGTGACTCATTCTGTTTGGCTGGGTTGCAAAGAAGTAAACTTAGTGTGAAGAAAACGTGCTTAAATCAATAGTAGCAGAGAATCCCCCACTGGAGATCTTCACGAAGAGGTCATACCAGGGCTTCCTATTAAGATTGGATGCAGGATCACTTGATTAGTTAGGCTAGCAGTAACCAATTAATTGGGTCAACGGCCTCTCTCAATGACCAAAGAGACTGAGTGAGGGCTGACAGGATTTTTTATAACAACAAGCAAGGTGACCAAGCAAGATCTGGAACCTAAGTGTCTCTTCTGATGGGCTATCAGTGACAGAATCAAGATTGCATCATTGGGACCTCTCCTTCCAAAACTCCCTTAACCTCAGCCAAGACACAGGATTCAAATCCCAAGACAAAGGCTCCCAAGTGTTGGGAGTTGCTCCTATAGCTTAACCTTGATGAGATTTGACCTTTGAGGTTAATCAGGTTTCTCTGGAGAGGGCCCAAGGTGGTGGGTGGAGTTACAAAGGTGGAGGTGATTACAAGACAAAAGCTTGTGGGTTGTAGGTGAAGTTTATAAAAGGAAGGAACCTCCTTGGAAAGGGAATTTTAAATCTACCTTGATTAAGTCTTAGCAAGATAGAATTAAAATCAGATTTTAATTTTGCACCTCTGAAATTCTTTGATGCCTTTGATAACATTTAATATCATTTTTGGACTTTTAATAAGGGCCAAAGCCAAACTTCTTTGTTTTGCTTTAAAAATGCCCTTTTCTGTGTCAGCAACTTCAAAGACCTGTTTACGCAACCAGAGTGGACAAAGACATATGCTATGTAGAGGAAACTCCGTGATCATGTATCTGCTGGCTTTGTGGGAATAAATAATATCAATTTGGCCTGTTTGCCTCTTTTAACCAAACTTTCAGGTCAACATCTTCTAACCACACTGCCAGACACCCTGGCCCCAGCCTGTCATTCTAGTCTTATTCCCTTTCATACACTCTATGGTCCAATTATTCTTTTTCCCATCTCTGTCCCTTTTCATTGGCCATCTCTCAAGCCTGGAGTGCTCATGCTCCCCTCATTTTCACCCCTTAGAACCCCTAACTTCCTACAGAATCTCAGCCCAAGTACCACCTTGTATACGAAACCTTTCTATCCCCCAGCTATGAGTACCAACCCCTCCCCATCCCCTTATATTGTAAGTATATTCTATAATAGCCATTTTTTCCCAATACAATGTAAACTGCAATTGTTTTACTTTATAGACAGGGCAAGAATTATCCCCATTTTACAAATGAAAAATGTCAGACTGAGATAGGAGGATCACACAGGTTGAGTCAGAACTGAGGTTTGAGTCTAGATAGTGGGGTCAGATATGGGATCTGGACCCCCTCAGTTCTTGAACTTTCCCACAAGCTTCGGAAACCCAGATCCCTGGCATTTGCCTGGGGCATTGGGCTCATCCCAGTATAATCCTTTCATTGTGGCCCCAGCCCAAACCTTCATTCTCAGTTACCTCCAGACCACAGACTGCTTGACATTCCTTAATCCTATGCAGGTCTTCCCACAGTCTTTCTCTATAAAAGTGTCAATCTTGCCCGCATCAAATGCCCAGATATTTAAAATCTGGACCACTTGTATTGGCCTCACATATAGTGCAGACTCACTAGGAATCCCACCCACCCCAACCAGTATCATGATAAACTCTCTACTCGAACTGAAAGAAGGCTTGAGTGGTTGAATTCTTTCCAGGCAGACCCACGCCCTGTACCCTTGCGTTTCAGGGTTCCCAGCTCCCCTAGACCAAAACAGTGGTTTGTCCCAAACGCCACAGTGGTTTGTCCCCAACACCACACTGGTTTCCTTTTAGTACCTCATACCTACTCCTTCAAGCACACACAAGGAATAAGTAAATCATTTTCTATACTGGCCCTTGAAAGATGGAGGGAGTTCATATTTTTTTTTACCACATCCTCAAATTAGCTTTCCATGTAGCAAACGTATTAACTAGCAAAATACCTTTTCAAAGGAGTATCATGTCATTTGCTGGTCCTTGGCTTGACTTTACTCCTGGTGGTGCAAAGCAAGCATTTGCTCCGGAATAAATGAGGATTGCACAAGCTACGATAGCAGCCCCCAGAAAATGGTGGTTGGTTGAAGGTAAAGCCACTTGTATAGGCCAGACCTAATCAGAAAAGTAGAAGACTCCTCACCCTGAACCCAACAAATGGCTCTTTTGAGTGAATGGCCATGGGGAAAGCAACCTCTGACTCTTGGTGCTCCTACCACTTCTGCCACCATCCAGTCACTCACTTTTTCATTCATTAAGGAAACAAATATTCAACATTGGCTGTGTGTAGATAGTGGGCACTTGCTGATTAAATGACTGACTGATTTCAGGACACATTGCCAAACGCAGGTGGATAGAAAGTTTAGGCACTCAGTCCAGTTACCAACACAAATAGCTGTAATACACAAAGTTATATGATGTATGTGTTCCCAATCCTAATACCATCTTGGTGTTGCTATATGTCAGCAAGACATGGAACAGAAATACCTCAGAAGAATTATAAGTGAATTTCACACAAGGCCCCGAAGAAGCAGGTGGAAATAAACAGGATTTTACAGAGCCACGAGGTTTATGACTTCATGGCTTGTAAACATCTACACCGTGATTGTACAGCATTATATAATGATAAGTAGTATAAACATTGGTGCTTAAAATTGTAAATACCCACTGCGACTGCACAGCGAGATATAACTATGAGTTAATGTGAATTTGTGAAGCTACCGCTGGCCAATTGCCTTCTCTGTCTGTTGCCCTATAAATCAAGTGGCCACTGGTCTGCAAGTGGGGAATCTGAATGCAGAAGCTGGAATGCTGAGTGCGTGTGCTTTGATTGGCCCCCATCAAGGCTTAGGGAGGAATAGGAATGCACAAGGCTTAGGGGATCCCATAGGAGTTGTAACTCCTACTATATTCTCTCTTGCCCCTGTGAGAAGAGTAATTAGGGAAAGCTGTAGAAGTTGGTGCTCCCATTATCAGCACTTTCAGAAGACTTTACTAGAATAAAGGAAGCTCATTCAATCCCTTATTATAACTTCATTCCTGTCTTCCTATTTGCCCAGACCAAGAGTGAACCTGTGCCAAAAAAGTCCCTGCTAGTAACCTTTCCGTGTCTCCACCTATCTTATACTTGGTGTAGCCGGTGTTACCTGTGTGTTTACTGTGTTACAGATGGTCTGTCTGCTGGCTTTACAAACAGCTGAAGAAAGAAGGAAAGCAAGGGGGAAAAGGAAAAGATATGCCCAACTGAATACTGAATTCCAGAAAATAGCAAGGGGAGAAAAGAAGATTTTCTTAAATAAGCAAGGCAAAGAAATAGAAGAACAGAATGCTTGAATGCCAAGTAGCTTGAGCATTACCCAGGAGGCAGTAGAAACCCACTAAAGATTTTTGAGCAAAGGAGAGACCTGACCAAAACTGTGTGTAAGAAAGATAATTCTGGAAGTGGTGTGAAAAATGGATGGGATAGGAGAGAAGCAGAAAAACATATTAGCAATCTATTGTAATTAAAAATCCAGCGTCTCCTGGATTGTAGAATGTGTTCGGGGAACACTAGTACCTCTGGTGTTAGGGATGCTGAGCTCTCTTCAGGGCTGTGTGATGTTCTCAGCAGTGTGATCAGACGTCATCAGGAAGACAAGTACGGTGTGAAGGTCAGCTGCTGCATGGATGGCAAGTTATTCATCTTGAAAAGGCTACAAGCCTAGACTAAAGTGGAAAGAGAATTGGTGCATGATTTCCTGTTTGCAGGTGATTGGGTACTCAATGCAGCTTCTGAAGCTTAGATGCAACAAAGTAGGGATTAAGTCTCTGCTGCTTGTACTAATTTTGGCCTAACAATTAACACTAAAAAGACACAAGTGTTCCACCAGCAAGCACTACACCATCCATATGTGGAACCATCAGTTAGAGCAAATGAAGAAGTTTTGATTGTTATCGATCAGTTCATTTACCTTGGCAGTATACTTTCCAGGGATGTGCACATTGATAATGAGGTCAATGCTCACGTTGCCAGAGCTCGCTCAGTATTGGGGAAGCTCCAAAGGAAAGTGCAGGAGAGAAAAGATATTAGGCTGCCTACCAAACTGAAGATCTACAGAGCCATTGTGCTGACTGCATTGTTGTGTGCCTCTGACACCTGGACAGTCTACCAGCACCATGCCAGGAAACCGAATTACTTGCATTTGAACTGTCATAGGAATATTCCAAAGGTCTCCTGGCAGGATAAGGTAGTAGACCCTGAGGTCTTTTCTCAAGCTGAACTGCCAAGCATTCAAACTCTATTGCAGAGAGCATAACTCCAACAGCCTGTCCACATTGTTCAAATATCCAGTGTATGTTTCTGTAAAAGACTATTTTACAGAAAACCCCCCCCAAGGCAAGCGTTCACATGGTGGTCAGAAGAAGCCATACAAGGACACTCTCAAGGCCTCTCTGAAGAACTCTGGAATTGTTTGGGTGACATGGGAGACGCTGGCACAGGGCTGCCCAGCATGGCATGCCCTCATTAGAGAAGGTGCTCTATGAGCAAAGCAGAATTGAAGGAGCTCAAACGAAATGCAAGATGTGCAAATTTGAGAATCCACCCCAAATGTTCACATGGATTATTTGTGCCTAATCTGTAGTAGAGCCTTCTGAGCTCTTATTGGTCTGATCAGCTATAGTCAGACACACTATCATTTGACTCTTAACATAGCGATGTCATTTTGGTTCTCCTCGAGAATCGAGGAAGACAGCCATCTCTGGTCCCTTTCACAAACTCCTTACCTCAACTTTCTCTCCTCTCACTGATTTCTCAACCCCTTGCACTGCAGAGTAAATTCAGTCCAACTGAAGGAGTGGTGCAGGTGGGACCGAAAGAGGTTTAAAGCTCAGACTAGTCTCCTTTCCAGGACCCTGAGCTGACCTTGGGACCTGACAGGTTACAGTGATAATATCATTACTAGTAATAATAACTCCAGAGTTTTACCAGGAATCAAAACCAAGCTCACTGACCTACTGTAGGTCATTCCCATTGTAACTCCATTCCCTCTCCTTTTACAAAAAATCAGAACATTCACCTTTCTCAGAGGCAGCTTCAGGGCACAGTGCACAAAGCACTGGTCCTGGAGTCAAGAAGGCCAGAGTTCAAATTTGACCCCAGACCCCTACAAGCTGATAAAACACTTGTAAAGGGCTTGGCACAAACCCTGGCATGTGCCAGGTCGTAGGTGCTCAGTGGATGCTTGTTCCCTTTCCTCTCCTCCCCTCTTTACCATGACCATTCCAAGGTCACTGACACTCACATTGGTTCTTCTGGTAAAGGAGAAACAACTCAAAGAAACCGAGGTCCATCCCTATAGCCAGAGATGGGGTGGTAGCCATGCTACACTCCTCATCTAGAGGGATCATGATGTCATAATTTCTTGTACTGTGGTTGTGAGGCCAGTCCCCTGCAGCTGGACAGGGCCTTGGAAAGGCAGTTGGTGAGAAGAATTGGGCCATGCTGTCAGACAGACCCCTAAACAGACTTCAAATTATGGCAGGAAGATGGTCCAGTCCAACTGCCTCCTGTTACAAATGAGGAAACTGAGACCCATAGAAAAGTACATTTCAGAAGGTTTTACAATGAGTCAGGGTCAAACACATCTCCAAGACCCTTGACCCTATACCACACAACCTTTCTAAGGGAAGCCATCCCTCATTCTAGGGTCAGGCTTTGGCCTCCTGCCTGAAGGCTTCATCGATCCTCACCCCAGCCCCTCCCCAACTGCACATCACCATCGCTTCTCCTCAGAGCCCCCTTCATTCTTCTCTCTTGTTCTTCGTAGCGTGTGCTTGGTTCCATGTCTTATCCTCCAGCTAAATCTCCTTGAGGATAGAGCCAAGTCTATTTCAGTAGATGCAGAATTGCACACACAGAAAACACATTACAAGTTTTTGCTGAATTGATTCAGTGTCAGTCTCTTGCAAGTGTTGGTGGCCAATTAAGTCACAGAACTGCATAATGTAGGACAAAAAATATCAGATCCAAGAGGGACCTTAGAACAGGGAATGTCAGAGCTGGGAGGGGCCTTGGAACTGAGAGAAACCTTAGAACATAGGATATCAACATTGGAGGAAATGTTAGACCAAAGAAGGTTGTTAGATCTAGGAGGGACCTTAGAGTATGAGAGTGGGGAGGGCGTTGGAAGAGGGAAAATCAGGACTGGGAGGGGAACTTAGAACAGAGAATGTCAGAACTAGAAGGGGAATCTAGAACCAGGAAGGAGCTTAGAACAGAATTTTTGTTCCTTGGTTTTGTTCTGAGCACAGACCTTATCCAAAAATCAGAGGTTGTAGTGTCTGGAAGATCTAACAAGGAGCTTAGGAATCATAACATCCCTTTATTTTATAGTGGAGGTTCCCCTGGGAGGAAATAACTATTCCAAGGTCATGCAGAGAATAAGAAATAAGTCTTCTGCCTCTCAGTTAAGCTTTCTCCCTTTTTCATCACAAGGCCTCCTAGCATCTTCCTCTCTGTGGTATCTGCAGTTTTAGCCTCATCTCCTGCTAGCGAATGAATTAGAATTTTGGACATCACAGAGGTATTTGGGGACTGGGATATGGAAGTAGGGTGAGGGGAGGCTTCATGACAATTCCTCTACCAGGCCAGACTTTCCGATATTCAGTTCAATAATTCAATTTCGTTATGTACCAGGCACCATGCTAGAATACAAGCAGTGTCTACTCTCACGGGGCTTCTACTCCACTTTTCCGGGTGTCTCTGAACAGTCCTGGTCAAGGACTGAGCTTGTGTAATTCCGAGACTGTCCACTAGGGGGTTAGGGTACTTCCACAGATATCACTTTCCCCTGTGACCCAGGAGATGGACCAAGGCTGATCTAAGCTAATCAGGGTTGGGAAAGGAGGGTGGGTGGAGAGAAGGGCATGGGAGGGGGGTGAGGGAGCAGCTAGCACCTCACAGGCATGTGCCAGAGAATGAAAACGCCTCCTTCCTTGGAGACCAGGTAACAACGTGGCTCCCTGTCCTTGCCTAAACCTGAAGGACCCGAAGAGGGACTTAACCTGGGAAGAGTCTGGACAGATCTCCAAGCAGGCTTCACCTCTCTCCTATCCAAGAGCCAACAGACAGAGGCAACCATGAACAGAATCTTTCCTCAGGTAACAGTCTTAAGTCTTAAGAGAAATCCTCGGGGTGAGGCAGACAGGCATTTTCTTAGCGGGAGAGAGAATATAGAACTGTACCACACACCGACAAGATGTGCCAAGAAAGCCCCAGGACAAGACTCCACACTCCAGTTTGCCTCAGCAAAAAATAAAACCACATCCACACTAGTGAAGTGTTGGCATTGGCAAACTGGCCAGGGAAGGCAGAGGGAGAGTCTAGCTCCACAGGGACAGCCTGATTCCATTTTGATAAGGAGGAGTAACTAAGGAGAAACGTGACTGTGTACACTAACCTTTAGGCAGCAGGGAGGGAACTGAGATCTTGGAATGTCTGAACTGGGAGGAAACGTAGAACCTGGATGCCCAGGTTGGGCAGGAGCCAAGAACATGGGATACCCAATGTGGGAGCAGCCATAGAACACAAACTGTGCCATTATAGGCTTAGGGTTCCATAAATCAGTGCTTCTCAGTTTCCACTCCACTCTCTTGCCATTAGCCAAGGACCTTGGATGGAAACCCAGAGGGGGAAAGCAAGACCTTTGAAAGTGAAGAAGGTAAGTGCTTCTGGTGGAGCATATCATTGTCTTAAGCAATCCCTGATAATACCCTGGGTTGGGGGTGGGGGGTGACCCTAGTTGTCCCAAGAGGGCAGGCCAAGCTCTTGCAGATTAATGTGGGGACTCAGCTGTCCCTCAGGCTTATCTTCCTACTGACCCGCCTGGGGCTGGGCAGTGCCTCAGGGGGTGCTGCTGTTGAGTGGCAAGCTTGGGAGCTGCCTGTCCACCTCAGTGGAACAACTACCATCCCTGATAGGACTGGGCCCTCAAATTCACCAAGCATTTCACGTTAATTGTGTCAATGAATCTCCATAGCGGTTTTGGGAGGTAGGAAGTATAGACATTCCTTTTCTGCCAAGAAAGAGCACTGAGTCTCTGAGAGGGGAAGGGACTCACTCAGGGGCCCAGGGCTGGCAAAAGATCAAGTCCCAGATTTCCAGCCAGGATCTGAGGACTGCCAGGCCACTGCCCCATCCATTCATGGTACTCCGGGGTCTGCTCTGTGTTCCTGCTCCCCCAATACTGGGTCTTCAAGCATCAAAACATCCTTTGATTCAAATCCTTCAGATGAAAATGTTTTCAGAACATCTTTGAAGCACTGGAGCCTCGGAGAGAAACTGGGCAAGACCTCCCGTGTTTTGGAGAGCAGCCTAGCCGCGCTTCTGATTCCACTCTCCAAACTCCACACAGCAGCCCTTGGCCTTTGTCTCCTTCTCCCTTAGAAGGAATAGCCTTCTGTTGGCCTGGGGTTTGTATGCCTGAAACTTAATCAGGGCGTCTTACCTCATCTGACCTTGCCTAGCTGCTGAAGGGGGTGTCCAAACTGATTCTTGAAGGCAGCCGAAGATTCTTTGAGATGGAGGTCAGGCAACAGAATATGGTGGGAATGCCAAGGAGGTGCCCAGGCTGTGCCCACAGAGCAGACTCAAGCAGCCCTAACCAAAATGGAAAAGCTTGGCTCCCAAGGGGCGTGTGTATGTGTATGTGCGCATGTGTGCATGCATGCATGTAAATACATGTAGGAGTGTGTATATATGCACATGTGTGTCCATGTCTGTATGTGTGTGTCCCAATCAACGAATGGAATGTTTATTAAGCTCTCAATGTGTATAAAGCACTGGAGGAACACAAACAGAAAAGCCCAACAGACCCTGCTCTCAGGGAGGCCCAGGAGCTCCCATCTAATGGTGGAGACAGCACATATGAGGGATTCAGCTGCCAGTGAGATAGGAAGGTCCCATGGTCCTCAGGGTGCAGGAGCCAAGCAGAGGGTTGGGGCCCAGGCCTCTTCTTCTGGTGCTGCATCCCCACAAGGGCTGCTTCCCAGGACAAGGGCAGAGGGCACTAGGTCCAAATGCTAAGTGTGGGAAAGCTGAGGTCGGTCACAAGGAAATAAATGGTTTCAGCCCCAGCAAGGGCTGCAGAGTGGACACTGAGGCACAGAGGGGTTGAGCCCGAGTCAGCACAAAGATGCCCCTTCAGAGGAGATTCTGTCTTTGGCAAGACAGAAAGAGTGTTGGAGGACAAGCCTTTGACCTAGCCCTGGAGTGATATCTTGGGATTTTGACTGAAAATTCCCAGAGGAAGATATATACCATGTTGAGTAAACAAGAGATTCGACAGCCAGCATGGTGCCCAGTGGTCGCTTCCCAGGCTGCCCTGTGCCTGTGACAGTCACACCTTCTCCATGTTCCTGGACAGATTGCTGTGGCCCCTTCTCCTGCTGTACCCGCCGAGGTTTTTGGATCTCTACCTGGATGTTGCTCCTCCTTGTCTCTCTGACTCTCATCATCTGGCTGGTCAGCAACTTTGGACTCCCACCACCATCTCCCAGTAAGTCTTCTGGCAGGGTGCAGGGGGTAGCCTTGAGAGGGAAAAAGCTCCACATCACCCAGACTCTTCCCATGGAGGCTAGATGACCACATAGCAAGCATTCCATAGAAGGGATCTCTACTCACATCCAGGTGGAATGAGGGCTCCTCAAAGCTCATTGTTCCAAAAGGGCCTAGGGAACCTGGTAAGTGCTGGTCAATATGATCATCCCCCTATAGTTTCCCCCTACTGGGTAGTGTGTACCTCAAGGTTACATGGTGCTTTGGTGCCCTAGTGGGGGTCCCCTAACCCTTTGGAAGTTAAAAGGAATACCTGGTTTGGGTCAGACTTCCCCTCTGACATTCTATATCCTTCTACCCTCAAGGACAAGAACGATGCCTTATTATTAGAAAGACTCAAGTCTGGTTGAGAACATAGAAGACACTGGCCTCCCAGCTCCCATATTTTCCACAAAATCACTGAATCGCAGCATTAAAAGGGACCTCAGTGGGTCCAGTCAATACCTGCACAAAAGTTCCTTTCCCAACATCTCCAATGGTGGTCACTCAGCCTCTGCTTGAGGATCTCCAGTGAAGGGAAGCCCAGCCCCCCAACCTCCTGTGGCACATCCCACTTTTAAACAGCTCACTCATCATTAGGAGGTACTTCCTGACCTCAGGCCTAAACTTATCTCTAACTGCCCTCCACTTCTTGTAGTGGTGGCTTCTACAACTTGCAGAATAGTTGATTTCTATTGGTAGAAGAAATTCTTTCACTAGAAATGTCTCCATACCAAGGAAACCACAAGGCTCATATAGAGCTTGTGGTCCACTAAGATCCCTATATCTTCAGATGAGCTGCTGCCGTGGCCACATCTCCTCTATCTTGTTCTTGTCAAAGTGATTTTTTAAAGGCCAGATGTAAGACTTAGCTTCTGTCTCTACTGAATGTCATCTCATTCGGTCATCTAGATGGTCAAGAGCTTTACAGATCCTTACTCTATCGAGTATAACGGTCAGCAACCATGACCCACAGGCCAAATGTGGCCCTCCACCTGTTTTTGTATAACCCACAAGTTTTAAGAATTTTGTTTACATTTTTAATAAAGTTTTATAGTCGTTAAACACTAGGTTCTAATGGGTTAGGTAGATCTCACTCTTGGCTTTGTACCATCTTCGTGTCTGATGGGCGTGATATCTACACCTTTGTTCAAGTCATTGATGACAAAGTGAAGTAGCTCTTAGCCAAGCACAAGTACTTCCTTATCTCAGGTACCATCTCCCCATAAGCCTTCCTTTGGAACAAAGGCTTGGAAAGCACCACTGCCTAGCTCCCTCGTGCCCTTTTCATCTGAATCCTCCCCTTTTGTGTCTTCGGAGTTTCATTCCAGAGAATTTTCTATTCCCTGGGACTGATTTCCCCTGTAGGATTTTAGTCAAATGAACTCTGCTGTCTCAAAGTTCAGTGTGCACCAAACTAGCTCCAGTTTTCCTGGTTTTCTCTATCACAAATTTTAAGATACCCCTTTCTGCCCCTTCCCTAAGATTCTTATCATTTCCAATTCAGTAACGAGTTCCTCTCTCTTAGAATCAGATTCAGTGGATGATTTCCCTTTCTTTGTTCCTCCTAAGGATAAAATCGTTACTAAGAGAGAGAGAGAAGGAAAAGGAGAGGAGAGAGAGAAGGAGAGAAAGAAACAGAAATAGTGAGAGAGACAGATGGAGAGAGAAAGGAAAGAGAGAGAGAAGGAGAAAAAGAGGCAGAAAGAGAGAGACCTAACAGACCTTTGGATAATTGAAGTTCCTCATCATTACCAAGATCATACTTCTATGCCAGGCTTATGATCTGTTTCCCATACTCCATATCATTTTCCTTCTTCTGTCCCAGTGGTCTCTAGCCTAGTCTGCTAACAATAGACCTTCTCTTTCTTCCTCCACGGATCTTTGTCCAAATGCTCACCACCCTCTTTCCTTTTCTGGTTCCTGGACTTCCTCTCATGAATGTTCAATGCCATTCCAGTCCTGTTCTTCTGAACAAGTTCCATTCACCAGAAGCATATTCCAGGCATAGGCCTCACCCTGCCAGCCTCAGGGATACCTGTGTGGCCAAACTGGACTCCCTGCATCAGAACATCTACTGTCTCATTCTTGTTGTCTCAGCTTGGGCTGTTTGAGTCTAGGCACTTGAAGCATGGGTTCTATTACGGCTTTCTTTCTTGGATTCCTTCCCCTGTGAAGCCCTGGGCATCTCTATTGCTACACTGCATGTCTTATGGCTACTCACTAGGGCAGTGGTTGTCAAATAGGGTGTGTGTGTGTGTGTGTGTGTGTGTGTGTGTGTGTGTGTGTGGTGAGTGGGTGTGTATGGCATGGTATGTGTGTGTGGTGTGTGTGTATGTGGTGTGTGCTATGTGTGGTGTGTATGTGTGGTGTATGTATGTGTGTGGTAGGTATGCATGTATGTGCGTGTGTATGATGCGCATGTGGTATGTGTGGTGTGCAGGTATGTATATGTGGTAGGTGGGTGTGTGTGGTATGTGTGTGTGTATGTGGGGGGGTGGTATGTGTGTATGTGTGTGGGGCGTATGTGTGTGGTAGGTGTGTATGTGTGGTGTACATGGTATGTGTGGTATGTGTGGTGTGTGGTGTGTTTGTGTGTGTGATGTGTATGTGGTATGTTATATGTGTGGTGTGTTTGTGTGTGGTGTGTGTGGTGGTGGGGTGTGTGTGTGTATGTGTGGTGTGTGTGTGTACTGCAAGTTTCTCTACATGAGCCAGAAAGTTTTGATTGTTATAATCTTGAAGATAAAATAAAATTTATAAATATTTTTTTCAGTCAACATTATACTTACCCAGCATGCTTGGTGTTTTTAAAGTAAACAGAATTTGCCCATTATAACTATGCACTGACCTCATAATATGTCACAGATGGCTGCTCTTAGTGAAGTGAAGTTGGACATTCACAGAGGTCCTGAGTACCTTGTGGTGGTGCTGGCTATAGAGTTCAGTGGACCAAAGAAGCCTATACCCTGGACCAAAAAGAGAGGAGCTAGAGCTTCTCCACTCTGTGGCATCTACCTTGAAAGATCCCTCTCCTCCTCAAGCCCTCTCTAGGCTCTAGATCCCTGTGGAGCATGAGTGGTTAATGGGATTGTCAATCAATAGGCCTCCATGAAGGCCCTGGGGGGGACAAGAGGAGAGTGGCGCTGGCTCTAGGGGTGAACAGGGAGGCCCTGAGGGGGATTTCAGAGGCCAGCAGGGCCCCCACCTGGCTCTCTGGTGCACCCTGGGCCATGATGGAAAAGCCACGGGTTTGGAGGCTTGGGGATTTGAATCCCAGACATACTGTGATATTACCTGTGACAAAGGGCTACATGGAAACAGAATTATAGAATGGCTGGGCGGGGAGGGGGCTCAGGACAGGGATGTCAGAGCTGAGAGGGACCTGAGAACAGGGAGAGAGGTCCAGGGCTGGCTCTTGTTAGAGGTGAACAAGGCAACTTCTTGTAAGGGCTGAGGCTTGATCACCCACCTTACAGAGCAAACCTACACTCGGTCCTATAGGTGGGTCCTGGGCAGGTACCACAGGCTTCCCAGGTTCTGACTGAGCCATTTCTGTGGCTTTTCTTCCTCAGCAGCCAGGGCCTGTGCAACCACATCCAACAAGACAGGTTTCCTGTGTGATGACCGGGAGACTTGCATTCCTGCCAGCCTCGTGTGTGACCATGTCCGTACCTGTGCACATGGAGAGGACGAAGAAGAAGCCTTGTGTGGTAAGTGTGAGCAGGAAGGTCAACGCTGCTCCTCCTCCCCCAACAAACACACTCTAGCCATCCAGCCCCTTCCCTTGGGGCCTTGTCTCACATCCAATCAGGCCGAGGCCGACTTCGGTTGTTTCTTTGGCCAGACCAGGGAACTGCAGAGGCTTCTGGCTAAAGAGACTGACCAATCAGCCCTCCTCCATACAGTTTGGTCTTGGTGGCCTGGAGGAGTACTGAGGAGCTGGTGACTTACCCACAGTCACACAGTTAACGTGGGAGAGACAAGATTTGAAGTCAGGACTTTCTGACGCCAAGGCTAGTGTTCTTACCCATTTTCCCATGATGCTTCTCTTTAGATCATGCTGCCCCATAGTCCCATATTATAGATTAGGAAACTAAGGCCACACAAGTAATGAATAAATAGCTGGATTTTGATTCAAGATCCTCCGAATCCAGGGCTCCCTTTTAGATGCCCTTAGGAGGCAGAGCCAGCAACTGGTGAAGCTCTCACCCATCCTAAGTATGGGGCAGGGGGAGACAGACATGAGCTGTTCGAGGCTCAGGCATCTGCAGAGGAAATCAGGGGTCTGGCGGAACCCCCAAGAGCTGCTCCATCCCCAGATAACAGAGCCTCCCCTACTCTGAGCTAACCGATTGAGACTGGACCCACTGTACTCAGAGTGGGCGATACCCTCCTTCTCTGTTGTCCCCTCTCTAGGCAATGTCCCCCACAGCCTCCCCAGCTTCCTGGTGTTCCACTGCAGCGACTCCACATCCTGGGTCTTCGAGGACCAGAAATGTGATGGCTTCAATGACTGTGGAGACTGTTCTGACGAAGGCACCTGTGAGTTCCTCCCCCTCATCCCCCAGGTTCAGTCTGGTATGTGAGCAGCCCCTCTGCTCAGAGATGTCCCACCACCCTCTGCTGCCTGCCAGGGAAAGCTCAGGTGTCTTTCCTGGGGACATGTTCAGAGCTCCCCCAATCTGCTGCCAGGGGCTAGTTCTAGAGGCTCGGGCACATGACTCCTAGCCGGACTAAGCCTGGTGTGTCACTGAGTGTTGTTCTCTGTGCCTGGAATAGCCTCTCTCTCTGGTCACCTGACAAGTCCCCATCCCTCCTCTGATGTGCCACTGAGAAGCATGTTCCTCCACCTCCCACAACCAGGCAGGCAATTTCTCTGGAGGGTGCAAAAGCAGCAGCTGTGGTCAATGGCCTTGAGTAGCCTTCCCAGCCTCCCCTTCTAAGGTTGTCAGAAGTAGTCCTGGTCTCTGGGATGGGGTGCCAAGCTGGCCCTCATATTACAGAGCTGACTGCCCTTGTAAAAAGAGTTGGGGAACAAAGAAGGGCCGCTTTGGGGGAGCTGACTTACCTGGGTTTGTGTGCCTGTGTTGGGTGGGCTGAACACTTATTAAGTGCCTACTGCTAAGTGCCGGAGATACAAATATTAAAAAAAAGAACAGTCCCCATCCTCAAGGAGCTTATTAGCTACCTTATCTCTCCATCAGTCAGCACCTACTCTGTGTGGTTGAGCCCTGAGCTCAGTGAGCATCACCTGCCTCTTGGACAGCACCTTGTGTAGACTTTTCCCCATTTGACCCTTCAGTCCTTCCCTGAGGCCTCTTGGGTTCAGGCAGAGCATGTCACCATGTGGGCATCAGGCACTAATACGGATCAGACCGTCTGGACCCTGAGCCTGTCTTACCTAAGCCCAAGCAATGGACTAACTAAACACTGGCCGCATTGAATTCAATCTTTCTGAGTTTGGAAGCCACCAATACTGCTAGCGGCAGGTGCTGCCTTTATCTCTCAATCAACAAACACCTGTGTGTTTTTTCTCCCACAGTCCTACGGTTCCAGGGCTGTTTGGCTCTTCTATAGCCTTCGTTTCCTTATTTAGAAGATACCAGAGAAGTCATAGTTGGAAGGGACCTTAGAAATCATCTACTGTACTCCAACTTTCTAATTTTACAGATTAGGAAACTGAAGCCCAGATAAGTGACTTGCCCAAGGTCATGCAGCAAGAGACAGGGCAGGATTTAAACCCAGGTCTTCGAACTTAATGGTCTTTCCACTTCCCTGGGAATTGCCAGGCTTTGCTTCTCATCTGTTGTGCTGTCAGGGGCAGCTAGGTGGTGCAGTGGGTATAGCACCAGTACAGGGGTCAGGAGGACCTGAGTTCAGATCTCACCTCAGACACTTGACAGTCATTATCTGTGTGACTTTGAGCAAGTCACTTAACCCCAATTGCCTCATCCCGGGTCATCTCCAGTTATCCTGATGAATATCTGGTCACTGAATTCAGATGACTGTGGAGGAGAAGTGAGGCTGGTCACTTGCACAGCCCTCCCTCACTCAAAACAAAGTCAAGTGCAAGTCATGTCATCATTTCTCTGATGGCATGGTCTTCTTCAGCAACGAAGGACGAACACACACTGTGCTGTCATCCCCCTGTAGGCCATCTCTGTGGTCTTGTTCTGCCCACTTGTAAAAGGGGCTGAAAGTGAATACCAATTTCACTGAAAGATGAATCCTACAACTATTGAGTTTTGAAGATGGAAAAGACCTCAGAGGTCACCTATTCCAACTTCAGTTCTCTAGAGGAGGAAACTGAGGCCCACAGTTACTCAGTAGAGTTCAGGTCTCAGTGAAGTGAAAATAGAGTAGGAATAAAGAAGCCTTAGGTTCCAGTGTTACTTCTCCACTCCCTGGGCAGGTTAACCAAATAAATCTGTTCCCTTTGTAAAAGGGGGGCCCCTTCCAGCACTAAACCTGTGCTCCTAAGCACCAACTTTGCTCCCTCTTCTATTAGAACTCCTTGAGAACCAGGCTGCTGTCTTTTTTTCTTTATTTTCCTAGAACCTGGTGCTATGTGGGGGAGAGGAATGGGGTCTGAACAGGTCTCATACCCCTTTTGCACCGAATTATCCAACCTTGGGTCTGTACCTTGCTTTCAGAGTTGAAAATTCCCAAGAATCGATAAACTCATATTCCAAAGCCCATTAAAGTGGGTTGAGTTTTTAGTTATGACTATTACCCATTTGGGTGGATTATCCAAAGTTACTCGTCCCCTTAGAACTCTTGGTTCAGATAAGAAAGAGTCAACTATTCCCAGGAAGGGAAATAGTGAGAGATGAGTTGATGATACCTCAGATTGCACAGGGGACAGTGAATCTGCTTGAAGTGGAGGATTTGAGGAGGGGGCTGGTCAGGAGGGATATAAAACTGGGAAGTGTAGGTGAGGGCCTTGTGTGAGTGAGGGGTGGAGAGCTTGGCCCTTGGCCTTTGGGCCATGGAGTGCAGTGAAAGTTGGGCAGCAGAGGAAACAGGCTGGGCATTCTGATGTGCTTCTTTTCTCTCTCTCTAGTGGCCCGCTGCCCGCCCTGCGGGCCTCAGTGGTGGAACTGCCCCTCCACCTTCTACCAGTACTGTGGCTGCATCCCTCGGCACCTCTGCCGGGATCAGGTGCAGCACTGCACAGACTGGTCAGACGAGTATGTCTGCCCCAGGTCCTGAGGAAGCCCCACCTGCCCCTGCTGTCCCTGCAGGCTCCTCACCACCTCTGGACCTCCCTGTGGGAGCTGGCTCTTCCAACACCTGCAGCTTCATGGATGCCACCATTACATCATTCTACATGTGGACTTATGCCACCTGATTTGGAGTCAGAAGACTTGGGTTCGAATCCCACTGCTCCTACTTGCTGTGTAATATTAGGCAAGTCACCAACCCCTTGGAGCCTCAGCTACTCATCTGTAAAATGAGGGAGCTAGGCTGGCCAGTCTCTTCCAGCCTAAATCTATGATCCTTAGAGTGTCTACCAACCCACTAACAGAAGAGGGAATGACTGCCTGGGGCCACAGATTGGAGCCTTTTATTCTTTCCCTCCCTCCCTACCCCTGCCCCATACAAAACCTGACAATGATGGATGTTACTGACTTGAAAATAGAGAGCTCTGGCGGGGGGGGGGGGGGGGGGGGGGGGGGGGGGGAGGGGGGGGGAGTGAGCCAGGGGGGGCATTTGGAGGGTCACAAAAGTCAGTGGACTTCATCTACTTCTTTCTGTGGCCCAGCTCCTCCAGCCTTTAGGGATCTCCTGTCTCTGGGCCATGGTGGCAGTCCACCAAGGTTTGCTGGGTGTCCTTGGGTGAGTCCCTGGTTCTCTCCCTGGGCCCCACCTTCATCATCTGTAAAGTTACAAGGCTGGCCTGGATGAACTCTGTAGGCTTTTCCCAGTTCTCGTTTCTATGACCACATGTCCCAGAGGACCATCAGTACAGGAGCTGCCATTTCCTCCCTACATCTCAGAAAGCTCTTGGTAAGGACGTCCCAAGGCCATCTCCTTGGTGCATTCGTTGGGCATTCGCTGATCACTCATTGGTCAGGTCTCACACCAAAGAGGGAAACAGCTGTGGCCCACCTGTAGCCAGGATACGGCTGTGCTGGGGGCAGAGAAACCCCTTGTTCCTTGGGTGTCCATGGAAGGGGCAGAATGGGACAGCCTCACATTACAGAGAGGCTGCCATGGCAAACTCCCCAGCCATGTGTCAGCAATCAGCCTCCCACAGACTCCTGACTCCCCGGGGTAGACGACTCCCTCATCCTCCACCAGTCATTCAATACCAGCAGAGGATTAGGTACCAGGAGAAAAAATGGGGCCCCCTGGGCGCTGGGTGCCCACAGTCAATATTTACCACTTCCTAGCTGGGCCAGGCCCTGGGTCCAAGATCAGGACATTAAACACACACGCTCTTTGCTGTTCAAACAGGAGACAGCAGATTAATGGAACTTAAAGTAGGCTCCGGTTATGCTCTTTGGTTTCAGCTTGAAATCTATCCCATTTAACCCTCTGGTTCCGGTGTCTGCCTTGGACTCTCTTTCCTTGCCCCCCATCTTCCCACCTTTGGAGTTGGGCAAGGATCAGAGAATCGTAGGATTTAGAACTAGAGAGGGGGCCTGAGGGCCTCTCAAGACCAACCCTCACATTCTACAGATGGGAAAACTGAGGCCCAGAGCGGGAAGCCATCTAGTTCAATGCCTTAGTAAGATTTTAGAGGGTGATGTACATTGGGTATTATATGTATCCATATATGTTGTTGTGTTGTTCAGCTGTTTTCAATCATTCCCGACCGTCTATGACCCCATTTGGGGTTTTGTTGGCACAGATACTGGAGTGGTTTGCCGTTTCCTTCTCTGGCCCATCTTAGTGGGGATGGTAGAAGGGACAAAGACAAAATATTCATAGCAACTCTGCTCTGGCAGCAGTGAACTGGCCCTTGGCTGAACTGATTGTGGTCTAGAAATGGAATGAAATATTTTATGGAACTGCAGGAGACACCATGACCAAACCAGAGAAACACGGGAAAGGAGATGTGTACAAACTTGCTCATCCATCTTCGAAGTGGCCCAGTGACATCACATGGTGGCATCTTGATTCACACACAAATTGGATCTCAGTGAGGCAGAGCTGCACAAGTCATCATCCTCACTCTTCCTTTTGTCCAGCAGCAGGACAAGAGTCAGGAGGAAGTGGGTGACCTTGGCATCTTCCATGTCTGATCAAACTCTAAGCACTCCGCAGCACTCATGGCTGTTGGAACAAGCTGTTCTCATCTACCCCTCCAATCAGGGAAAGTCTTTCATGCTCTCCACAGACGCCCCCCAACTCACCACTGGGCCTGAGGCCTGTCACTTGCCCTGGTTTAGTTCAGCTGCTGAGGCGATGTGGCCCCTGTACATGCTATAGCTCCGTTCCCAAAGGTAGATAAGCAGCCCATACACCAGAGGTGCCTGTCCTCCCCCCTCCATCCCCCTCGTATGAACTGACGTGGAGAAGAAAGCAGACTGAGGAGAATGGGATATACACAAGAGTGTACGGCAAGAGTGGAGAGGAAATCACTGGCTGGGCTCCAACTGCAGGAATGATTACTGTTGGTACCAGAGCATAGATGATAACTATACTTCTCTCCTCCTCTAGGTATAGAGGTGTGTGGGGCAAGGAGGCTGGGTGAGAAATGTCTGTGGGTCATCTGCCTTCCAAGCTCTGGGAGCTACAGGTTTACCAGCCAACCTTCTTCCCCTCTTCCCCACTGTCAAGGGCATCACCATCCTATCCTAGAGGATCATGAACTCAGTGTCATCCTCATCTCCCCCACCAGCCAATCCCACCTTCTGCAGGAGACTTTCTGTGTCCCTCTACTCTTAGGGCCTTCCGTCTGAGATTACCCTCTGTTTACCCTTTGTGTGTGGGTGTATGTACCTACATACACATGTATTACACAGACATACATGTATATGTGTATATAGGTTTATATGTATGCATAGGTACACACCAGATACCTTGTTTGTACATAATTTGGTCTTGTGTTCATATATTTGTATGTGTATGTATAAATATCCATGTATACGTGTATGTACATATACATATATTTTCTTGTTCAGTTGTTTCAGTCATGTCCTACTCTGAGGTTTTCTTAGCAAAGACACTGGAGAGGTTTCAGCTCATTGTAAAAGTGAGGAAACAGAGACAAACAGGGTTAAGTGACTTGGCCAGGGCCACACCTAATAAGTATCTGAGGCTGGTGTGAGTGCACGTGCACACGCACACGCACGCGCATGCGCACACACACGCGCGCATGCACACACACACGCACACACACACGCGCATGCACACGCACACACACACCCTTGTTTGTACATAATTTGGTTTTGCGCTTAATACAGTACCTGGCACCTAGTAAATCCTTAATATGGCTAGGTAGGTACTCATGTACGGATTCCTCAGTGCCATAACAAAAGTGAACAGGAAAAATTCAGAGAAGCAAGGAGGACTTCTGGGAGCTAATGCAGTGAAATAAAGACCAGGGAAACAGACCCAAGGCAATGGTGTCAACGCAAAGACCAATAAAGTGAAAACAAAGGCTGTCTATAGGTCTCCTAACCCACTTGGCTCCAGAAATGGCTGAGGACATGGGCCTCCCTCCCATCAGCGCAGAGGGAGGGAGGCCGCAGTGGAATAGCACAGACTTTCAGGTGCAGTTGGTGGATGTATGAGCTGGTTGGATGAACTTTTAAAAATCTTTTTATTTTTTTAATTAAATTTTTGTTACAAGGGAAGGCTCAAGGAGAAGTCAAGAGCTGGGATGTGTTTAGAAATGAAGATGATGAAAAAAGACCTTAGCTAAGAATAAAAACCCAAAGCTGAGGGGCAGAGGTGAGAAGGTCAAGGCCAGAAACCTTCAAGCAGCCCCAGAACCTGGGAGCTGGAGGCAGCCTTCAAACCACATCCAAGGTGGTGCTGAAGGCCAAGTTCTCTCATTAATTACTTCTCCTGGTAAAGAAAATCCCCTTTACTTTAGACCTATTTTCTAAGGACACCACCCAGGAGGGCGGGGCTGCTCAAGAGATGCTTCTGGGATTAGGCATCTTTCCTGTAATCTGATCATGGGCTCTGGGCGATGGCTGGGATTTGGGGGAGGGAGTGTCTCTTCACCGCTTCGCTGACATGGCTCACTCAGAGGCCCTCCACTCACCTTAGAAGACAAGTGAGTGTTCTGGCCAAAAAAGGCTCTCCCACCCTCTGATGATGGGATGCCCTACACTTGGCCAGGCTGGTTGTCCCAGAAGAGTGTTTTGAGGGCAGGCCTGCCTTTTATAGGCCTGTCTTTGTACCCCTAGAGCTGCCTGGATAAATGTCAATGGGCAAGACTGGCTATGTGACCATGTGTCATCTGCCAGTCTTTGCATCCCACTGGCATAGAATTCCAAGACCCCACATTATTGCTACAGCACAGGGAGATGCTGAACCACTCTGAGGTAAACTGAGACACAGAAAAATTAAATGACTCATCCCAAGGTCAGGATGAATCAATCAGCCAGAACCCAACTTAAAAAGAACAACCAGGAAGTTCTCATTTATTTTATAGAATATCTAATCATCACTAGGTCAACATTATCTCGCTCTGAACACTGTGGCAAGAACTCCAAGATGACTCATTCATCAGGATAGAGAAAGAGCCCAAAGGAGAGGCTTGAAATGTAAATCTTGCTTGACTTTGTAGGAATCGGATGTTCGGTGTCAGGGCTTCTAGAAACTGTTGTGAAAAAAAATAAGAGATCCTGAGACTCCAGGGAGGTGATGTTGGAGCCAGGAGCCTTGTACATGGGGGGCTCTGGACCCAGGGGCCACAACTCCCCTCCCCCCCATCAAGCATTCCCTGAAGAGAGTTCAAGGGAGTCCAAGATCTGGGAAGGAAAAACTAACATTTATTTCACTATAATAGATTTTCTTTGTGATCCTGTGCATTTAATTTTAAGCATTTAAAAACGTAATTCTGAGAAGGGGTTCCTAGGTTTGACCTGGCTTCAGTTCAAGGGGTTCAGAACACACAAAATGGAGAACCCCCTGGTCTATACAGTAATGACAATAATGCAACTGAAAATAACCTTAAAAGGCTGCTGAATTTGTAAGAACTGCAATGAACCATCACGGTTCCAGAGAATAAAGAAGCACCTGACTCCTTCCTCTCAGTACAAGAGGTGGGGGGGGCCTATGGGCACAGAATGTGACATACGCTGTCAAGTTTGGTGTCTTTTGGCAGTAGTTTTGCTCATCTAAAAGCAAATGCCTTTTATTTCTGTGATTGAGCAGGGGGAGGGCCGTGGGCAGAAGGAAAGGACTGATGTGGGCAGGGGCCTGGCAGGAAAAAGGTGAAGGACAAGTCAGTCTTGGCAGTCAAAGTCTTCTCTGAGAAATGGAGTCAGAAAGGCAAACAGAGGCTCCAGGACATCTCCCTTCCCCTCCCCTTCCCTCCCCCAAGGCCTTGGCCCCACTCTAATCCAAGCACACCAGCTAACAACAGCAAAAAGGTTTATTTGAAAAATTACTATGTATTGAAAATATACAGTAGAAACGCCGGCCTCCTGCTCTGGATGCGAGCGCCCCGCCATCTTGGCTCACTCTACCAGGCCACGGCCCAATTCCAACCCCAAAGCCCACTGTCACTGGTCCCCTGGCGCCCCACAGTACAGTTGGGGCCAGAAGACGCCCTCCCCCCCTCACCCATCAGTAAGAATTAAGCAAGTCCCAGTCTTCCATGGTGAGGCAGACATACTTCTGCCTGGAGGATGAAGAAGAGCTCGGCGCTTCCTTGTCAGGCTCCTCCAGCGCTCTCTTCTTGGCGCTCTGGAGCTCAGGGCTCATGGCTGCTTCCCGTTTCAATGACGGCCCGTGGCATTCTGTGGCTTTCTCTTTATAGAACTGCAGTTTCTCGCCAGAGTTCATGTGGGCATCAGCTAAGGGACACTTGGCAGGGGCTTCTGTCCGGGGCCGCTTTCCATCTAGGGCAGAAGCAAAGACACAAACTGAGTCTGGTGTGAGAGTCTGTGAGGGCATCGAGGTCCACCCAATCTAGTGCCAGAACACTGCAGAGGGCTCATCCATCTCTGCTCCAAGACCTCCAGTGACAGTGAGCTCACTACCTGTCACAGCAGTCAATCCTGGGGGGATGGAGCAGCCATCAGCCTCCCTGTGACATCCCCCCACCGGGCCTCGTGCCCCATGCCTGCTGTTGGCCCCTTTTCGGTTTGGTGTAGAGAGTAGTACCCTCCAGGTCACTCTGATACATGACAGGTGACCCCAGCCCAGGCTGTCTGGACAGAAGGTGGCCTGAGGCATCAGGCCTCATAGACCAAACCCAGACCATGCTGGTGGCTCTGAGCTCTGTAGGCTCCACATCTCCCAGAACAAGCCCATCCTCTGGTGGGAAAGCTCCGGGGTCCAAGACCAGGGTATGAGTCCCAGCTCACTACTTACTAGCTGTGGGGGCGCCCCTGGGCCCCCACTTAACCTGGGCCTCTGTCTCCTACATGGTCCTGGGCGATCATCTCTAGATGACCTCCCAGCTCTGACCTTCTGTGACTCTGGCCTTCCTGCTGAGCAACAATAATGGACAGCTTTAACCGCTCAGAGAGCAGAGCAGAGGCAGGGCTGCGTCAGAGGTACGTACAGAAACGGGATGCCGCTGTCCGGGGCTTGTCCTGGCCTGTGACAGCTCCGGAGATCACGCGCTCCCACTGCAGAACAATCTGGAACAGAGACCACCACGGAGTCCACCACCATCCCACCGCAGGGGCCCTGCAGGCAGCCCCCACCTCCAGCCCCCCAACTCTTCAGCTCTGTGTCCTGGGAGGGGGGCAATGGGAGCCTGGGAAAGCTAGCCGCACAGCAAAGCTCCAGGATGGGCGGCAGCCCCCCTGACACCAAGCCTGGGGTCCTTCAGGGGTACCAGGGGAAAGCAGTCTTAAGACCATTTGTTTTGTCTTTCCCAGTATAATGTAAACTCCTGGAAGGCAGTCTTTCTGCCTTCACGTCCCCTGGGCCTGGCACAGAGCCTGGCACTACAAAGTGCTAGCCTTTATTTGAGGCTTCTGAAAGCTCCTGTCCATTCTGGTGGCGAGCAGCCAAGTGACCCAGCAGTGAAGAGCATGAGGCCTGGAATTGGGGAGGCCCGAGTTCAGATCTGGCCTCAGACACTCACTAGCTACGTAACCCTGGGCAAGTCACTTCACTTCTCAGGTTCCTCATCTGTAAAGCAGGGGTAATGAGAGCACCTCCCTCCCAAGGCTGTTGTGAAGATCAGATGGGATAGTATTTGTGAAGTGCTCAGGCCAGGGCCTGGCACACAGTAGGTACTACACAAACATTAGTTACTGTTATCTTCCCCTAGCCCTGCAACAAGGACAAGGCAGCATAGGGCAAGGCAATCATGTAGCTCCAGGAGGGGGAGCAAGGCCCTGAGCCCTGGGCTCCGATGAAGCACTTGCTGTGTGCACGACCCGGACCCAGGGCTAAACCCAAAGAGACAAAGCAAGGCCAGTAACATTCCCTGCCACTGAATGGGGGAGATAAATGACAAAACCTATTGACACAGACTCGGCCCTTGCCATCTTTGAACACACTACGTCAGTGTTCAGAGGGCTAGATGAGGTCGCTCCCCAGGGTACCTGGTCTGCCCAGCCCTCCGTCTTACAGCTGCTGTGGTCAAATTCTTTCAAAGGCACTTTGGAGTGAACGAGACCGATGTGAGTCTGAAGCTTGTGCATGACAGCCTTCACGTCCTAAGCAAGGAAGACACGGGTAAGTAATGCCCAGACTCACCCCCATCAGGGCATCAGCTACCATTCAGACAGTCCCCATAGGAGGGTTGTGCTCTCACCTGAAGACCAGTCCCAGAGATATCCAGACAGTTCAGTTTTCTAAAAGAGAAGAGGTAGCCAATTCCTGCATCGGTGATCTCCGGATTACCTGGAAAGAGAACCACAAGAGACTTGTTTCCCTGAAAATAAAATTTTGGGCCAAATATTAATCACAAGTCTAAGAAGTACTAGAGTAAACAGTTAGTAAGCAAACACTTAATAAGGACCTACTGTGTGCCAGGCACAAGAAAGGCAACAAAGAGCCTCTTCTCTCAAGGAGCTCACAGTTCCCTGGGGCTATAACAACATGGAGATAACCAGGTGCGCAGGAGCTGTTCAGGATGAACTGGAGATCCTGACCATCGTTAAACTCCTCCTTCAGGCTCTGGCCCCTTTCTCACTGGCCCACTGCTGCTCCTCGCACCCAGCACCCTCTCCATGGTTCCTGTCCCCATCCCCATCGCTTCCTCCAGAAATTTCTGGTTTCCTGAAAGGCTTGAGTCAGAGGCTCAAGCCTCCGTCTCTGAGATGGATGAGCTGGGCTATGTCCCATCTCCTCTTTGCTCCCATTTTAGACCACATGCCTCTCGAGGGCAGTGACCCTTCAAGCCTTCTTTGGGTCCCCAGCATTTGCACAGGCCGAACATAAACACTTGCTGATTGGCTGATGTCAAGTGACTGTGTCTATTTTGGAATCACATGGAAAAAAAGAGCCAGCCTCTGCTGGCATCCATGCAAGCTCAACTGCAGAATGGTGAACATCTGAGGGGAAATAAGAAGGGGCTGGTGGGTCAATGGCATCACCCTAGACTGGGATCAGGAGGCCTGAGCCAGCTACGATTCCCTCACTAGGCCTCAGCCTCCTCATTCACAATACAGGAACACTTACAACTGCGCAGTGTACGCACAGAACCAAGTGCTCTGCAGACCTTGTGGAACGTCACATCTTAGACAGCTGCACTCACCTCCTGCTGGGGGATGGTCCTCGGCTGGGACTTAATCCAGGTTTCATAAGGACTTAATGCTTAGGGGCCCCATGGTTGGGCACAACATGCCCAGGCAGGAAGGTCAGGATCCAACAGATCCAACAATCACCAAAACAGTCTCTGCTGACCCTGGGGGGCTGGGAAGGTTTTCTTTCTGCCTGTCTCCCAAGTGGGTTCATCATGTTGTAGATACATTCAGCACTAAAAGGTGCTGTCAAGAACCAAGTGGAAGCCACTGATGGCTGAGTGACAACTGGTATGAGTGGGATGGGAGCATGAGGAGAAGTTCAGAGAATGGTGGAATTCTCTGTCTGAACAGAAGCAGGGGAAAGCAGGCAGAACCCAGGGGATGACAGACACAGTGAGCAGATAAATGGAAATTCAGAGATCAAGGTCTGGCCAGGAGGGAGCTCGAATAGAGACAGACAACCCAACGCCCACAATCCTACTCTAGCGCTAAAGAAGCCAAATCCAGGCTACAGCAAGGACCTGTGGCCACAAGGCCCCAGGCAGCAGGGAAGGAGGACTCCCAGAAAAGCCTAGGCTGACACACAGTTTTCAGGGCCCTAAGTGCAAGCCACTCCCCTGAGGATGCTCCAGGCGGGCAGAGTCATGGATGAGCCCAAGAGCAGCAGGAAGTGCCCACATAGTCACAAGTGCCCAGACCTCTGTCTAGAGGTGCCACACAGGGTCGGAAGGTCAGCTGCTCTGAGCCTCAGAGATTCAGCAACAAAATCTGGAGAGAAGAATAAACCCGAGAAGGCCCCAAACCCTCTCGTCAACGACTGGAGTCTGTAAAGAAACTTTCAAAAACAGAGCCGACAAAACTGTGGATTGACTGAAAAATATTATGGCTCCTAAAATCTCTGCATGCCTGGGTTCTCAGCGCCAGCGCTCTTCATCAAGCTTATTTGTTACTAAAATACGGAGTTTTTCAGGCAGTAAAGATTAATGATTTACTCCGAGTGGGGGAAAGGGGTACTGGCTGAGGCATCATCGTCATCCCACACTGTATGCCCCAGGACCAACCTTTAGCCCACAGTGAGGCACCTCACCGCCCTCAGCGCTCTCACTGCCACTGGGACATGTTGCTCATGTGTGTTCCATGGCGTAAGGATTCAAACACAATCCTGATGACTGAAAGGCACCTGACCACTGTGTGAAGAACACCGGGGACACGGGTCGGTTCTCTGGCTCTTTGTGGTTGCTACTTACCTGCATCATCATTTTAATAAGCCAACTAAAAGGGCTAACCCAGAAGGAGAGCCTAGCTCCCCAGTGAAAAGAGCATACAGGAAAAAGGAGATTCTCTACCAGGACCACAAAAGCCCTGGAAGAAGGAACTGTAAGGAGAATGACAAAGGAGAGGAGGTGGCCGCCTCTGCCCAGCAATGGACTCCCTGAAAACCCTAAAAGCCTGGACACTCTCTTTCAAGAATTCATCAGGGAGAGGCAGCCCGGTGGCTCAGTGGATATAGCACCAGCCTAGGAGTCAGGAAGACCCGAGTTCAAATCTGACCTCAGACATTTACCAGTGGTGTGACCCTGGGCAAGTCACTTAACAGCAATTGCTTAAAAAAAAAAAAAGAATTCATAGATGAAAACTGACCAAATCTCTTAGACCAGAGTGCAAAGTAAAGACAGAAAGAATACACTGATCATCTCCTAAAAGACCCAAAAGGGAAAGCCTGCAATGTCATTGCCAGAGCTTCCACACTGAAGAATAAATATCCAAGCAGACAGAACTAGAGAGAGTCCAAGTACCGGGAACCATGGTCAGGATCACATAAGCCTTGCCAGCTTCTGTGGTGAAGGGGAGGTGATCTTCAAACAGAATCTCTTCCAAAAGGCAACAAATGGAGGCTTATGACCAAGAAGGACTCCACCTGCAAAGCTGAGCATACTTCTACAGGGGGAAAATGGACCTTGCATGAAATAGAAGACTTCCAAGCATTTCTGATGCAAAGAACTGAGCTGAACGGAAATTGTGAAATGCAAATGCAAGAGAAATCTAGAAAGGTACCTTCACTGGAGCAGCTGAAAGGAGCAGTGAGATGATGAAAGCCTGACATCCTAATGGGGGAGAAGAAGCAGGTGTCACTTCAGAATCTTAATGTTTTCAAAGGAAACTAATGGAATTAAATAAGAAAAGCAGGGGACCTATGGGTACATGGAATCGGTTCTAAGAGGGACAAGAGAAGGAAGGGTAAAGGGAGGTATCCATAGTGGGCAAAGGAGGAAGGGGGGAACTTGCTCTTGGTGAGAAGGGGACAGGTGGGTAACAAACAGGTGTGCCTCATTCTTGTCTAACACAGAGGAGGTGGAAAACCTCCACCCTCAGCCACACTTATAAACACAGAATGAGGGACACAAGCTCAATCAGCAAACAGGCAGGGCTAGGAGTGGGTCAAGGAGGCCAAGGTGTGGGCAGATTAGTCACAAGTAAAACAAATTTTCTCATCCTCAAGGAGGAAGCAAAAGACAAAAAGGTTTGGAACCTAAGGGAATGTTGATCCATCATGGGTAATGGCTGAAACTTCATGTACAAATGTGAGGAAACATTACTGAGCTGGTGGAAAGCCCCAGAGACTATGCCAGGGACCCTTGCTGCAGAGTGGAGGAAGAAGAGGGATGGAGGAACTCTGACACAGCATGGATGTGCTTGGCTTGGTCCAGCTTCTTGGTTATGAAGGGTCTTTCCTGTGTTTAATTAGAGGAGGAGTCTGAGGGGGAGAAGAGGTAATGAGAGAAAAGCAGGAAGCAAAGAAGGAAGTAAAGAAGAGAGGAAGGAAAGGAAGAAAGAGAGAAAGGAAGGAAAAGAGAAAGAAAGGATGGGGTGGGGGGCACCGAAACATCTAGCAAGGGTGGGAGAAGGAAGCTCAGACAGGAGCAGTAACACTGTGGAAAAGAGATTCACATATCACACACATAACCCTCTACCCATTCTACTTTGATTCCAGAAATGCTCTTTTTTGGTATTGCTTAAGTTCAAACTAAAGAAATTTTTTCGGGTTCGTTAAAAGAGAGAAGGGAGCTGGGCTAGAAGGTGGCACAGACCTGGCCACCATGGCCAACTAGGCCACTTCTCTGGACTCGAGGCTGGTGCCCTCCCACTGTGACTGCACCAAACTTACAGGACAAGTCGAGTAAGGCAAGGTTTTCCAGTCCTCTTCTCATCACCCGAACGGGAGCTGTCATTCTCCGAACCCCGGCATCAGAGAGGCAATTGTCCTTCAGGTGGAGCTGGGTCACGCTGTGGGAGTGAAGCCACAGACACCAGAATTTACTTGGGGGGCTCTGCATGGAGCCCCAGCTGAGCTCCCATGAGGCTTCCCCAACCCACCTCCCTCAAGTGGCCCCAGCACTGGCTGGGCACACGTCTGTGCCTTGGCCTCTCAGACTCCTTGCATTTACTCTGCAAACTTTCATTCCATACGTGTGTGCACTGGTCTCATTCCAGTAACCTGATCCTCTTCTTTGTCTTTATACCCAAATGCCCATCATGGCACCCAGCCATGACAGTCACAGAATACCAAAACAAGTGTTTAAATTAAGATTCTCAAAAGTGATTTGTTTGATTATTTATAACTCTTCAAACAAGGTAAAAAGTGACACCCCCTCCCCATTTCTTGAGCCCTGGAAGGCTCTAATAGCCTGACCTGAGGGGCTCTGAGCCTGAGCCCAGGAATGGGCGAGCTGCTTCCTGCCCCAAGACCAGAACAGCTGAGTTCAGCAAGGCTCCATGTCACACTGGATGCAGGGCCATCAATTTTTTCCCAAAGAACTCAAAGATAATTTGCCAAGGTGAGGGAGAGCCTGAGCCGGTGGCAGGAAGACCAACTCCCCAAAGGATCTGTGTTCTACAAGAAAAGCTGAGCAGTTCTGTAGCTATGAAATGAACAGGAAAAATCAGGACCGAGAGCAATCATTCTCTACACTCTTGGACAGCCTGGCGTGAGCGGCTAGGTGACCGAAGGCAGATCCAATGCGTGATCTTGCATTCAGTAGCAGGGGTGAGACGGAATGGACACAGCCTGAGGAGGTTGTCAGAAAGCACCCAGTCCTCAATAAACACCATGGGACAATGGGAAAGGTCCTGGGTTCAAATTCTGCCTCTGTTACCTACTATTCCTGTGTGACCTAGACCTCAATCTCCCCCACTATAAAGTGATGCCCTGCTGGCCCCTGCGGTCCCTTTCACCTCTGGGTGGAGGAGCCTGTGAAAGGCTCAGTGGACTCTGGGGCCTCCGTGTGGCATAGCCGGGGGTGGCATGGCTGATAGGCCCTACCTGGACAGGGCCTCATTGGTGAGATGCTCCAGGAGCTCATGCTCATCCCCAAGCTTACAGCAAGAAAGATCCAAGCAGGTCAGCTCCCGGAAAGACTTGATCTCTTCGAGCTTTTCTGAAATCACCAGGTACCTGCCAAGGACAGAGACTAGTCAGTGTACTTTTCCTTTGGGCCCCAGATGCCAGGTCTAAGTGGCCACACTGCCTGCCTCTGGCCATGGCTGTAAAGGGTCTGCCCTCAGCCCCTCACTCTCACAACTCCCTGAATGTGTTTCACTTGTGGTGAGCTAAGCAGTAAAGGAGAAATTAGGGGCTGAGGTGAGCAATGTTGTTAACGTTACTGGGCGGCTGCAGCTCTCCCAAGGAGAAAGCCAGCCGAGACTGTGCTCTACCCAATGCTGGTGGTGACACGAAGCCAGTGAGAAAAAATGAAGAGGGTTCAGGTGTGTGGAGGAAAAGCCTTGCTCTGCCAGCCCCACCTTTCCAGTGTCCAGGGAAATCATCCCTGAAAAGGTGCTGTGCTGCAGGATAGTGTGGAAGGTTTAGACCCCTCTCTGCTGCCTGTAGGGCAGGCAGGGAGAGGAGGTGGGACCCAGGGCTAGCTTCTTCCATCCCCACACCAAGGTAAGATGTGCTCCCAGCCCAACTCCCAAGGGCAGATGGCTCAGGGCCTAGAAGTCCCTCTGAAATGCTGAATCAGAGGTGGTGGATGACAGGCGCAGCACAGTTCACAGACCGACCTTACCTGGCCAGTCATATTTTAATTGCACTGTAAATAAAACTGCTATTTTCTATCTTCCAATCACAGACTTAATGGGGATTTGGGGAATTGCTGAACAACCAGAGGAAAAAAAAAGCCATGTAGCTACTAAGAATTAATCAAGAGATTTTTGTGCTTTTAGAACAAGGGCTGTTGGTGGAGGATGTGAGAGTCAAAGCCAGGAACCCAGCCAGGGAGGAAAGGAAGCCCCCCTGGGAACTCCTGATGATAGCTCCCTACATGAGAGGCCCAGGGGGCATCTGGGGCTCTAGGGGAGGGGATGACTGGGCAGGCCAGAGCAGCTCAGCCTCCTTAGTTGGACAGCAGGCCTGGGCTGTGCTGTTTCCTGCACTATAAAGCCAAAAAAACCCTTCCCCCCTTCAATTTGGGATGTCACTCCAGACCAGAAGTATCCCAATATGACCTTTGCAAATAAACTAGAAACCTCTGGCATCCACCTTAGAGAGAAGAGGTAGGCCTCTCCTTATAGAGAGTCCCTGAGGTCTCTCTCAGCTCTAGCTGGAGAAACCTACGTTTCTAAGTCATTCTCTCTCCCTGGGCCTCAGTGTCTCACCTGCAGAATGGGGGGCTGAACTAGGAAGGCAAACCTATCCAAGCTCAGCATCCTGGGGCATTGAGTCTGGCCTGCACCTGAACAAGCCTGCCCTCCTGTCATAGGGAGCCTCTTTAATCTTTAGTTTTCAGACCCCCACTTACCTATTACGAAGACAGAGAGAGCACAGCACCAGACGCCCATAGGCCTCTGTAAATTTCTGCAAGGCACGAAGCCCTGCGCCAGGCTCTGTGAACTTGTGCCTGGCTTCTGCGGCAGAGAACAGCTTCTCGGCAATCTGCTCGGGGAAGCCGATGAGGGAGTCAATGTGGTCAACGTTGTCGGAGATGAAGCCCAGCACAAGGCTGAAGAGAGACTTGGCTGAGTAACGGAGGTTCCCTTCCCTTGTGTACGTGAAGATGAAGTGGTCCGTCTTCTCCCTCCTGGTCGCGTCATCTTCCCTGTTCATGCACAGCTCCACGGAGAAACCTTTGGGGAACAACTTCAAAGGCCTTGGCTCCCGCAAGCTGCTTGTGACGCCATCGAGGGCAAGGCTTACCATGTGGAGGCGGCCATTTTCCCTGACATAGATAGGACCGGGGTCCGGGCAACTTTGTGATCTGAGGTAGCAAGACATTCCCCTGGCTGCACCTACAAAAAGCAAGACCCAAAAGGAGGAGGCTGGCTTAGCTAGAAGACTAAGACAGTCACTAAACAGACATTCATTAAGCTCCAACTCTGTGCCAAGCCCTGTGCTAGGTACTGGGAGAAGTACAGAGAAGACCTGCCCTGGAGGCACATACAGCTCAGAGGGGAGAAGTAAAAGAGACACAAGCAAGAAGCACTGATTGCATCCCTAACATGTGCCTGGTTAACAGAGATACAAAGACAAAAGACCAAGGAGATGGTCACTTCCTACAGGAGATGATGCACTAACACGTCTATCTGGCTGTCATTTCAGTCGAGTCTAACTTTTCCGTGGCCCCATCTGGTGTTTTCATGGCAGAGATCCTAGAGTGGTTTGCCCTTTCCTTCTCCAGCTCATTTTACACATTAAGAAACTGAGGCAAACAGGGTTCAATGACTTGCCCAGGGTCACACAGCTAGTAAGAGTCTGAAGCCAGATTTGAACTCAGGAAGATGAGTCTTCCTGCCTCCAGGCCAGGCACTCTGTGCATGACAGCGCAACCTAGGTGCCCCAACAGTATATAAATGCTATATTCACAAGACCTAGAGATTTAGAATATGAAAATTATCCAAAAGGAACACATGTTGAAAAGGCCTCTGAGGGAAAAATCAAAGTAAGGGTCAATGCTGGACGTGGAGGAGAGCGTGGCTCTGCTGCTGCTTCACCACGTGACCTTGGACAAACTATTTGTCCCTCAGTTTCCCATAAAATGAAGGAGCTGGGCTTGGGCAGGGCCTGGCATCCAGTCTGAAATCCTGTAGTTTCACAGTTTTATCAATATCAGAAAAAGAAGTCATCTCTCAACCCAAAAATGTGGCTCCTGGGAGGAGTCCAGCCTTGTTCCTGTGCAAGACGGGACAAGATTCTACATGGAGCCAAGAATATTTGAAGGCTGAAAATGCTGTTTTTATGAACAGATAAAACCCTACTTTTTTCTACAAAAGGTCTGTCCTGATCCTTTCGCACTTCTGGCTGCTTCTGCTGAAACAGTGTGGGGATGGGCATGGAGAGCTGTAGCAAGCAGTAAGATCCAAGGCCCCGAACAGCCAAGATCCCTTCAGCAAGGATGGATCCCTGCTGCCCATGGGGGCTACAGACAGCCACACTTGTGTGTGAGGGCAGTCAGCCCGGGGCTGCTAGGGAACAGCCCAGCTTCCTAGCAGCAGCATCCACCCCTCTCCCAGCCACTCCTGCTCCTAGTCAGGAAATACTCCCCTAAGGAGGAAGCTTGATCCTAATGGGGGCAGAGGGAGCACAAGGGATCCTCGAAGTCTATGAACAGCTCCACAGTCTGAAATGATGGAGATGGACAGTCCAGTTCGGTCCAAGCCTTTATTAACAAACTGTATACAACGTACTGGGAGCAGATCTAGGGACACAAGCTCGGCACGAGGGTCAGCACTTGATGGCTGACCTCGAAAGTGAAGAATGACACTAGGCACAGTGTGATGGGGACCAAGCCGAGCTCCAGACAGAAGGAGCAAAGACTCTTAAGGGGTAAGAGCATGCTTTCAGCTTTGTAGGTTTCTTGGAGGCTGGAACAGCCCTGGGCAGGGTTCTAGCACTGACTCAGCATTGGCTCCCTCTGGGCCCTCTTAGGTGTCCCAGAAGGGCAGCCACCTCCCTTCCCTGCCTGATCCTCAGCATACATGCAAACACATGCACGCACTCACACAAGGATGGAAATGGGTACTCAAGAGGAGGTCACCATGGGAACTGTGGGTAATATAAAGGAATGTGTTAAAAAGCTGTGGGCCATGGCCCAAGGAGTGCTGGGCCTAGGCTGGCTCCGCTGTCTGCAGTGCACACAATCACTGTGGCTAGCTGACTGTGGGACTGGTTGAACTCCCTGACAGGTCCTGGGCTCTCCAGTTCTTCACTATAGAGTCTGATTCCAACCAGCAGGGGTCACTAATGGCCCCGAGACCCACCAACTGGAAACCCTGGAATTGGCTCAAAGGGGTTCTCCCATTTTACAGATGAGGAAGGGAAGACCAAGGAGGTGGCCACCCAGGTTCTAAGCAGCTGAGCTAGGATTCAAACCAGTCCAGGGGTTCAATGATTCAGCCAAGATGACTGGGAGTAAGCAGAGCTGGGTGGCACCTGAACCACAGACTCCACAGACCCCAGACTCCAAATCCAGCACTATTCTGACTGCTTGGCCCAGGAAGTCACATAGAGCAGACTTCTTGGGCTGCCCCCGGGGTAGGCCACCATCCTGGACTTCTAGGCCCCACACAAGCCTGGCTAACCAGGCAAGCTCCTGAACCCCTGGCAAACTGTCTACATCAGTAGAAAAAAAAGACAAACTCTTCCTTTCCTGAGGTTTTGGGCCACATCAACATGTGCCATGCCATCCCACACCCCGAAGCCCATCCATCCTCTGATTACTTCTGTGTTCCCTCCAGGGACGGATCTCTCCAACGGGAGGCTCCTGGGGGCCTACAGAATAAGGAAACAGAAGAGGAGGGGGAGCCCAGGAGGGCCTCAGGCAGGACACTTCAGCTTCCCCAGTCGCCACAGGACCTGTGCAGTGCAGCGCTCAGAGATTTAGAGCTGGGAGGGGCCTCAGAGGCAAGTGGGGAGACTGAGGCCTGCCCTGAGACTCCAGCTCCTTAAGTGTCTGAGGCTGACGACAGAGAACAGGAAAAGAGACGTGCTGGTGCTGGAATCCAGGACCTATAGCTTGGACTTGTTAGGAAAGATAGCATTCTACACTTGGTTTCCAAGCACTCCTACTTGATGGAATCTCTTTCTAAACCTTTCTGTTCTCTTGTAAAGTGCTTCTTTCTTAGAACAATGCACAACATCTCAACAGCGTAAACCACTCCAGGACAGCACAATCCAGGTTCAAATCCCAGCTCTAGCAGACCTTGGCCTCTCTGGGAAAAATGAAGGCAGGTGGGGAGCTGGACTCAGGGATGTCCAAGGACGTGCTCTGAGGCCTACTGCTCGGCTTCTTCTTCCTGAGAATGAGAGGCAGGAGCTGCCTGCCCATCTGGAAAAGCTCAGATGGCCAACACTGGTCCAGGCTGACTTTTCCACTGCGTTTCATGCAGGCCAGCCGATTCTCCTGTAAAAATCAGGGCCATCTTACTCTCATGTGGGGGACCCAAAACGTCAGGTAAAGAGAAAAACATTGTCCCTGCCTCTCTCCCTGCCTGATGCTCTCCCCACCGCCCGTCATTCAAAAACCCTCGACTTGATCCTGCCAAGCTCTCAAAAACCCTTGCATCCCTCCTCTCCACCCAGTGTCACTTCAGGGGGAAGGGGCCTGAGGGCCTGACGTCCAAGGGGTCACTGCAGCCTCAGCCTCCATCTCACTTGGCACAGCACCAGAAAGTTCTTCCTGATGTCCACTGGCCTCTTGGCCACTGCCCCCTGGGTTCAGGCAGGGGTCTGAGCCTTCTTAGACACTTCTGGAAGGCAGTTGCATGCCCATGCTCAGTCTTCTCTTCTCCTTTCTCACTTCCCATCTTCTCTAGGAAGTCTTCCATGTCTGACGGCACCCCTATCCCCACGTCATTCTGCCCCTCCTTATGGCTCTCAGTATATGGGCACATGCCATGTGCCCTCCGTGCTAGAAGCCAAGAGCCCAGCGGCCAGGGATCAGGTCTCATTCATCTCTTCTGGCTGCTGCTAAAAGTGACGGAGTTTCTGGGCCTCACCACTGCTGCCTGGATCCTCACTTTCACACAGGCCTGTCCTGCAGTGAGTGTGCCCAGCCTCTTCTCCTCCTGCTCTGCCCTGACACGTCTGCACTCTTGGACTCAGGGCCGCTGCTCCATCCTTGTTCTGCCTACCCTCTACGGGAAGGCACCCCCATTTTCCCATCAGGGGTATCCCACAAGACTCCATTTCTGGTGATCTCACTAGCTCCTGGAGGCTTAGCAGTCACATGCACACAGAAGACTCCTGAATCTCTAGCCAGCCCCTGTCTTTCGCTAATCCCACAAAGTCACCAATGGCCCTCCTTGTGTGGGACTCACAAATGGAAAGCATCTCCAAGATCATCTGGGCCAGTGAGGAAACAGGTTCTGAGACACCAAATGACACAAGCCAGGAGGTGAGCAAGGGTCTTCCCACCCTCTGCTTCTTCTCCTTTTCTACATGGCTCTATCAGCATCGAAACCCAACATAAAACCTGTCATCTTCCCCCCAACTCATCTTCCTCTAAATTGGCCCATTTCAGAGGACACCGTTGTCCTTCTTGGCACCATAACCTTGGAGGCATACTCAGATCTTCCAGTCTATTCCCAAGGCCTATGGATCCTACCTCCATGACATCTTGCACACTTTTAAGGTAATAAGCATTTATATAATGCCTGCTATGTGCCAGACAGCATGGTTAAGTGGGCTTTTTTCCCCCAAATATCATTTCATTCTGCTGCACACAACAACCCTGCAAGATAGATGCTATTACCATTTTAAAGATGAGAAGATGGAAGCAAACAGGTTAAATGCTTTGCTCAGGGTCCTCCAGTTAAGAAGTGTCTGAGGCAGGATTTGAACTCAAGTCTTCCTGACTCCAGGTTGTGTTCAATCTACACCACCAGCTGCTGCCTCATTTCTATCTTGCTGCTCTCTCTTTACCCTTTCCTCATCCTGTCTCCCCAATCTCCATCCATTCATTGAGTGTTTACCAAAATCACTTTCTGAAGTCCAGATTTGATGGAGCCCCTCCTCTGTTCAGACATCCAGGGGCTCCCCAACCTCTAAGACTCAGCTTCTTACCTGACCCCCCCCCGAAGCACATGGCCTTGTTTTTTGATAAATATATTTCAAATTGCATTTCAAACCATATTTCAATTGGTTTCCTTTATAATACTATGTATTTACTTTGTGCATTTAAAAAACAATATTCTGAGAAGGGTCCTCAGGTCTTCCCAGCCCACCCGTTGGCTGAAGAGTCCCTGCTCTAGGAAAAAATACCAATTATTCAGCGTAAGGCTGCCAGTCTTTATACTGCTCCCCTTTCCAGGGCAGCCAAACCCAACTGCCAGCTCCTCTGCAAACCCAACCTTCTACCACCCACAGGGCTTTTATTCTTGCCCTGTGCCTCACCTGAATCATCTTCCTTCCTCATCTCTGCCTATGTACTGGACACTGTGCTAATCTCTGGGGATATAGAGAAAGGCAAAAGCAACCCAGTCCCTGCTCTCAAGGAGCTCCCAGTATGCCAGGGGAGACCACATGCTGACGTTTGCACATTCTCCACGGGTACGTACAAACAAGATGGCGACAGGATGACCTGAGGATCGTCTGGGAGCGAAGGCCTGGCAAAGGCTCCTGGCAGGAGCTGAGACTTGTAGGAATCTCCACCATGCGCAGTCTTCCCCGATCTCCCCAGCTGTCCGCACCTTCTCCCCTTCTCCAATGACTCCAAAAGGATCCAGGCAGCTCTGTGGTCCAGTGAAGAAAGTGCAGGGCCTGGGGTCGAGAAGACCCAACTCTGAATCCCACCTCAGACGCTCAGGACCCGCTCTGGGCCTGGTTCTTCCTCTCTAGCACTGGCTTCTAGAGTCGTGGTGAGCATCAAATGGAAATACAAATGCAGGGCACCAAAGGAATGCTGGCCACCTTAGGGCTGGGCTCCTTAACGCAGCTCAGAATCATTCTGGAGAATCTCACCTCTGCCCTCCTGAGCTTGGCCAGAGTCTGCTCCACCTCCGGGGGCCTGGCCTGTGCCAAGGCACCCAAGGAGCCCGGCGCCAGCTGGACTGCCCCTCTTCGTGGTTCAAACCTTCCTTGGACCACGTCCTTGACTCTTTCTCTGCCTCATCCCTGGTGTGCCCACCTCAGGCCCCGGGCTGCCCTTTGGGTGGGCCTTGGCTTCCTTCTTCAGAGGCTGCGCGCCCCATGACAGACAAAAGCTGGGAGGGAGGAGATGAGCCGCTGCTTCCAGAAGCCCGGGGTCATTAGGGTAAGGCCGGCGGCCCACGGTCCTGCTCCTGGTCACCTCCGGGCCCAGCCCCCTACCTACTTCAGGTGTGGCGCGCAGACACGCGGACGCACGGACACACAGACACACTGACACGCAGACACACGGACGGCACAACTGAGTCCGGTCAGCGGGCCCCATCCGGACACGTGCCCGGAGGCCTCCACCCAGCCCACAGCAGGGCAGGGGGCTGGGGCAGAGGGAGGGGGGCAGCGGCCCCCCCCAGCCTCAGTTTCCCCGCGTGTAAAAGGAGGGCCGGCCTGGCGTCCGTGCTCCCCAAGGGTGCAGGCTGCCGGGCCTTCCTCAGAACGGCCCACATTGGCACGGCGGAGAGAAGGGGGGCCAGCTGCCCGACCCCGGGGGGCTCCCATGCCCCCCCGGACCTCGCGGCCTTCTCACCACTCCCCAGACCCCCCAGGGTGGCTCACGGTCCTCCCAGCTCGGGCCCCCTCCCCTCCCCCAGGTCACGCATCCCTCCCCCCCCCAATCGCCGCACCCATTCCCCTCCCCCCAACCTCTCCCAATGAACCCCCGCCAAGGCCCCGGCGCCGGGCGGCGGCCTCGGAGCCCACTGGGCCCCCCTCCGCCGCTGGGCCCCCCCCTCCGCCGCTGGGCCCCCCCTCCGCTGGGCCCCCCCCTCCGCCGCCGGGCCCCCCTCCGCCGCCGGGGCCCCCCTCCGCCGCTGGGCCCCCCTCCGCCGCTGGGCCCCCCTCCGCCGCTGGGCCCCCCCCTCCGCCGCTGGGCCCCCCCTCCGCTGGGCCCCCCCCCTCCGCCGCTGGGCCCCCCCCTCCGCCGCCGGGGCCCCCCTCCGCCGCTGGGCCCCCCTCCGCCGCTGGGCCCCCCCCCTCCGCCGCTGGGCCCCCCCTCCGCTGGGCCCCCCCCTCCGCCGCTGGGCCCCCCCCTCCGCCGCCGGGCGCCCCCCTCCGCCGCCGGGGCCCCCCCCTCCGCCGCCGGGGCCCCCCTCCGCCGCCGGGGCCCCCCCTCCGCTGGGCCCCCCCTCCGCCGTGCAGGCCGTTGGCCCCCCGGCCCGGCCCGGCCCGGCCCCTCCCCCTTACCTGCGCCCGGCCGCCTCGGGGGCCGCTGCGCCCCCCCGCTCTTCCGCCTTCGCTTCCGCCGCCCCCTCCCCGCCGCCCCGAGGGCTCCGCCAGCTCCGGCCCCCGGCCTCCCGCCTCGGGCTGGCCCCGCTCGTCCCTCCGTCGGGCCCCGGGACCCGGCCCAGGCCAAAGGAATAGGGGGAAGGCAAGGGGAAGAAGGGGGGGCGCGAGCCCGGCAGCGCAGGCGCGCGGACCGGGCAGGCTCGGGCCCGGGAGCGCGCGCGGGCGCGCGGGCGCGGCAGGGCGCGGCAGACGCGCAGGCGCGGCAGGGGCCTGGGCGAGAAGCCGAGGACCGAGGACACAGGTAAGACCGAGCAGGGTCGCGGGGACGGGGGCGGGGGCAGGGTCGGGTCCCGGCGGGGGCCGCGCGGGGGGCGGGGCGCGCGTGCGCGCGACAAGGAGCGCTCCCTTCTCTTCCCCCCACCTTTCTCCTGCGGGCGCGCGCCCGAGGGGCCGGCGAGGACGGCGAACTTCCCACGGGGCTTAGCGGGCGAAGGGGCGGGGCTGACGGCGGGAGAAGGGGCGGGGCTGGGAGGGGGCGGGGACGGACAGGAGGCCGGGCGGATCGAGCCCAGGCTCCGCGGTAAGGGCCGGGGCGCGAGGAAGACCGGGGCTTGGCTGGGGGCCAGTGGCGGGACCTGATGGGGCGGGTTGGACCGAGTCAGGACGGGGAGAGGCAGAAGGGAGGGCCGGGGCGGGAGCAGTGGGTGCCCGGGCATGGGAGGAGGGGCCGGAGGCCGAAGGCCGGGAGGAGCGGAGACCGAGGCGGAGGGCCTGGATCCCTGGGCTGGAACTGGCCAGGAGGGAGGAGCGGGGGGAGGGGCGGAGCGAAGTGAAGGATGGTGCGCGACAGGAAGCAGAGAGGGGATTGGAGAGAACGGGAAGGGGGCGTGGCCACGGGAGGGCGGGGGCGGGGCGGAGGGAAGGAAGGTGCTGAGGGGGCGGGGCAGAAGTCGAGGGCCGCTGCGAGAGTGTGCCCGCGTAGCGGAGAGAGGCGTTTAGCGACGGGTTTTGGGGGCGGGGCGCATGCCGACGACTGCTTCGAGCCTGGGGAGGGGGAGGGCAAGGGGAGGTAGGCTCGTGCCGTGGGTGGGCGTGGCGAACAACGTGGTGGGCGGAGGATGCCGAGCAACCGTTGAGGGTCTGGGCCTGCGGGAGTGGGGGTGGGGAAAGGAGGGCCCAGGCGCGGGCAGGGGCCCGAAGAAAGAGTGGGAATTGAACGAATGAAGAAAGCGAGCGTGAATTTAGAGCACACCCGGGGCCGCAGGCTGGGAGACGGGCCGAAGCTCCCAGACTGACGGGGTGACACGGAAGGGGCGGAGTCCCCTGCTCCCGCCGCGGGTCTGCATCCCACGTGAGGGCCCAGGACGTGGGAGGAGAAGCATCCTGTCTGGATCGGCACGGGGCGCCGAGCGGCGCTGGGCCTGGGTCCCCAAGGGGGCACCTGAGGAAAACTCCCTGGAGCCCGCCCCTCCCCCTCAGGGGCCGCTCCTCCCCCCCAGGGGCCCGCCCCTCCCCTCCAGGCGCCCGCCCCTCCCCTTCCAGGGGGCCGCTCCTCCCCCCAGGGGCCGCTCCTCCCCCCCAGGGGCCCGCCCCTCCCCTCCAGGCGCCCGCTCCTCCCCCCAGGGGCCGCTCCTCCCCCCCAGGGGCCCGCCCCTCCCCCCAGGGGCCGCTCCTCCCCCCCAGGGGCCCGCCCCTCCCCTCCAGGCGCCTGCCCCTCCCCCTCCAGTGGCCCGCCCCTCCCCTTCCGGTGGCCCCCCTCTCCAGGAGCCACCCCCACCGGTGCAGTTTGCTATGTCTTTCTCCAATTCATTTTACAGATGAGGAAACTGAGGCCCGCAGGGTCCAGTGACTTGCCCAGGGTCACAGTGCCTGAGGCTTTCTGACCCTGTGCGCTTGGACACCTACTGAAAAGATGAAAGTGTCATCAACTTCCACCTTAGGAAACTGAGGTTCAGTGACCCCCCGTGGGGCACAAGGGTAGGGGATTCAAACAAATCCTCGGCAGCCAACATCATTGCTTTGTCCCTGTGCCTTTAAAAGGAGGAACCCTGAGATCCAGAACCAGCAGTCTGGCACATAGTAGGTGCTTAAGGAGTTTTTGTTTATTATCAGAAGGTATCCTAGTATATTGGGAAGAGTCTTGGATTTTCAATCACAGGACCTGACATGCCAGTCCTGGTTCTGCTCCTTATAATTGTGTGATCTTAAGTAAATAACTAAACGTTTCAGAACCTTAGTACCTCATCTGAAAAAGGTGAGGGGGTAGATTAGAAGGTCTCTAAGGTCTCTTCAGGTTTGAAACCTATGACTGTTGTCCCCCTTCCCACCCCTATTAATAGAACTGTAAGAAGCCCAGAGAAGCAATCATTCAGAAGTAAACTAGCTATGAATAATTATTTAATTGTTTTAAAAGGCTCACAGGGATTTGGAATCATTGGCTGAAAGCAGTCACACATCTGGACCTGGATGGAACTGCAAGTCAGTTCAGAATCTCAGATTCCGGCAGCAGGTCAGTTGAGTGGTGGTTAAACCTGTGGGTGAAGGACTCCTGAAAAGAAACTTCCTTAAGGGAGAGAGGATGGAGTTACTCTCTTTTTCCTTCCCCTTGACTAGTTGATGTCCTCAAGAACCTCAAAAGTTCTGGAATTCTCCTAAGAGATGTTAGCAGTGGACCTGGAGCAACAGTGGCTGAAGTCAGCATGTGCATGGGGATCTGAGATGCACAAACTGGACACATTGAGGAAAGGGCTCCATGAGGTCACCAAGCCTCAGAACCCAGGCAGAGTTCCCAGAGGGGTGCTCCATGAGGACTCTACAAAGAGAGAAAAGGATTTCCAAGAGCTTTGAGTTTTTACAATTTGGCCAAATGCACTGTTTGAATCCTCCCCAAGGATTTTGTGTTTGCAAAGGGAAAGTACATTCCTAGTTGGGGAGAAGTTTCTGTAACAACTGTACTTGCTGTATCTGCTTAGTAAAATATCATTTCTAAAACCTAATTAAGCCTGTCTGATAATCCATGTGGAACACACCTTTGGGGGCTTGGAAGCAATGATACTAGAAACCCCAGCCCCTCAGAATTTTCTGAAACATTGAAGAGATCACCTTCAGGGTCCTAGCCTACTTGTGGGAGTAGGAGTTGGGGAATTAGTTACATTGTGAATCAATCACATCTTGATTTAACTTTCAAGTTCATGGTTTCATGTTGCACCTCTACAAAATATTCAGAAAATTTTGGGTAGGTAAGGTGTGGTGAATAAGAACAAGGTGTGAAGTAGAAGGGCATTGAGGTGGTAACATAGGAAAAAGCTAAAAATTAAACAGCAGAGGGAAAGTGGGGAACCTTGGAGTCATCCTTGCCTATAATAGTATCCACTCATTCATTTGACAAATGTGACAGTCCCTACTGTGGGCTCTCCTGTCATCCTGTTCTGTATCTGGCCACTGGACCCAGATGACTCCAGAGAAGAAAGCGAGGCTGGTGACCTGGCACCACCCCTCCTCACTTAAATCCATTTCCAAGTCTTGGCTTCATCTTCCTGATGTCCGGGTAGTCTTCAAGAAGAAAGGACAAACGAACACCACAGCACTGAGGATCGAGGGGAGATGCAAAGTGAGACTATCACTTCTCCTAAGGAGGTGAGTGTCTAACAGAAATAATAACAGTATGGAACATTCCATGAGGAGAGTGTGAGAGGGGTTGTTTTCCTTTTTCTCCCTCTCATTTCTGACATCCTTCTCCCACCAGAGCCAGGTCCTCATCACCTCAGACCTGACCTACTGCTACAGTCTTCTATCTGGTGTTCCAGCTTCTAATCTCTGCGTCTCCGATCCATCCTTCAACAGTATGACTGGATCAGGTTTGCACACTTCACCCCTCTGGGTCAGAAGCCTTTCATGTCTCCCCATTGCCTTGGAATGAGGTCCTTCCCCCTAGCCTAGTGTTCAAGGTCCCTGGCACAGCAGATTGCCTGGTAGGTGCTATTTTCATTCATTATTTAAGTGCTGAGCATTGTAACCATTGCCAGTCACTAAAAACACTTCCTGCCTTACCTTACCTGCCTTAGCTAGGAGGCAAATAGTTAAAGACATTATCCAACAACATCAACCACCTGTAACTATTAAAAAAGGTTCAAGAGGCACAGTTTCTGGATAATTATTTTATTAATAAAAGGATGGTCATTTGGCCAGTTCTCTTAGACCAAACACACTCATGGTGGAGGGCTCACAGTTTATATCCCCTTCCAATGAGGAACTGATGTCATCCATCATCACAACACCTTTGGACAGAAAAAATACCTCTCCACCAGACCACTCTCAGTTATAACAGAACACTCCCAGCCTTGGGCTACCTCCAGCACTTCTTAAACTTTTTCTTAAGTTCTTAAGAACTTTTAAGTGCTGAAGGAGTCCAGAGTGGAAAAAGTTTAAGAAGCCCTGGTCCAGACTGGTTTGGGCTTTTAGAACTTTTTCTACTGCTGCTGCTACTGAGCTGCTGAATTAGTGCTGCTGCTGCTACCACCGCTGCTACTGATAATCTTTGGAAAACTGGAGGAAAGAAGAAGTGCCCCAGGACTGGAGATGAGCAGATATCCTCCTGATTTTCCAGAAAGGGAAGCCTGTGTATGTCTGTAAACCAGTGGGTTTCCCTTGTAATTCTGGTCAGCATTGGAGCAGGCACTATTAAGGGAAAGCTAAGTGCTAAGGTCCTCAAGACCAGGTCACAGTGCCTCCCCTTATTTCCTTGGGTCAGGTGACCTTGATCATGGAAATATGGTTGATTTCACCAAAGCAGCTGACAGCCTCCTGCTTCCCAGAGACAGACCACACAGGGCTTGGATCCCAGCAGTTCTGTATTAGTGAGGGCAAAGAAGAGAGAAATATTTAAAATGTTAGTTATTATCTAGAAAAGGACATGGTGATCACAAAACCCAACTTTGTCAAGAATAGGTCATGCCTATTAACCTTATTTCATTTCTGAACAGGGTTAATAAATTTAATGATGATATTTAAAAAGTATATACACTTTTAAAACTTTATAACAGAAATTCAGAGTTTTATATACAGCCTTTTTTGTTTATTGAAATGCTTAAGTTAACAATAAAAAGTAATTTTTAAAAATTGACTGCTCTAATAGGGATAGATTTACTTCTTGTTGAGTTGTGTCCAACTCTCCCTGACCCCATTTTGTGTTTTCTTGGCAAAGATACTCGAGTGGTTTGCCATTTTCTTCTCCAGGTCATTGTACAGATGAGGAAACTGAGGCAAACAGGGTGAAGTGACTTGCCCAGGGTCACAGCTTATGAGTGTCTGACGCTTGATTGGAATTCAGGTCTTCCAGACTCCAGACCCAATGTTCTATCCACTGAGCTGCCTAGCTGCCTCAGATACATTTACGTAAATGTTAGCAAAACAGTTGACAAAGTGTCTCATACCACTTTTGTGGAAAAGATGAAGAAATGTGAGCTAGATAATATTAATGATAATAGCTAAGATTTATATAACAATTTAACATTTACCAGGCGTTTTACATGTACTTTCTCACTTAACAACCCTCTGAGATAAGTCCTGCTAGAATTATCCCCATTTTATAGAAAAGGAAACTAAGAGGTTAAGACTTGCACATGGACATAGGCAGTGTCTGAGGCCAGATTCGAACCTAGTTCTTTCAGATCCAAGTCCATGACTGTGTTACACCACACCACAAACAACCTGATTAGTCCTACCTGCTAACGAGGAGTAATTATTAATGGTCATTAAAAGGAAGTCTCTAGTGCAGTGCCCCATGGATCTATAGCTGGCTTTTACTATTTGCTGTTTTTTTATTGATAACTTGGATAGCATATTTACCAAGTTAGCAGATGACGCAAAGCTGGGGGAGGTGTTAACTAATACATTGACTGATGTAGGATTCAAACATTTGGGCAAACAAGAACTTTGATTTTTTTTTTTACTCTGGACTTATGATTTCATAGGGAATTTCCAATGTGGAAACCTTCATCCTCTGATGGAACTTAATCAGTTAAACAGCAAATATTTATTGAGTGACTACTGTATGCTCTAGGTACTAAGGATAAAAAAAAATAAAAGCAGTCCTTGCTCTCAGGTTGATGCTTATATCGTTCTTTCTATCAGGGGAAACCACCTGATCACATGTAAGTCTAGCTTTTGGAACCAACGGTGGGCCCAAAGGCCTAGGCTTCTGTACCACTCCCTTCTCCACTAAGGGGCCCTTTTATTTTTGGATCCAGGCTTCCTGTCTGCACCAAGATCAGTCTTAAGGGAACTTGACCCCTAAGTATTAGGGCCCCTTTTCTCATTCTCTTTGGCTCATTAAATCCCAGCCCTTGCATCTCAGAGACAGATTGTGGCTCACATCAAGGGTTTCCCAAAACGGGAGTTAAAAAAAAAAAAAGGTACTGTATGTATAACATGAGTCCAGTATTGGACAGGTACTTTAAGAATAAGATGCCTGAGGGCCATCTCCAGAACCAGGTCCAGGTGGTGCAGCCAGGGATAAGACTTTCCACCTGCATTCTCTGGCAGTAGGCTAGCCCCTGTCCACATTCCCATACCTTCTCCAACGCTGTCCAGCAATTAGGTAGGTGTGAGAAGGGCTTCACAGGATGCAACACTGCCAGAGGCCACGAAGCTGGATCTCAAGGGCAGACTTGGAAAGGTCTAATCACCTGCTTCTCTCAAAAGACCTCTCTCCAACCCTGACACACCTTGAATTCATTCCTCAATGGTTTAATAGACATCACCCCTTCTACTCTCTATCACAGTGATTCTGAACCCTCAAAGTCCCACTCCACATCTGCCTAGCTTCCGCTGTGCCCTCTGAAATTCCTGCTCCATTAAGTAACAAACTTCATTTTATCTTAAACCTCTTCTCATTCTTTCCACCTCTGGCATTCACTGAGATCTAGGTCCTCCAGATGACCTTATTCCCATGGCCACCCTTTCCCCTTTGACCCCCACCCCCCCACCCTCCATGTCTCATTGTCTCCCTCTCCTGTCTTTTTTTGTGTGTTGTCTCCCTCTTTAAACTGTAAGTTCCTTGAGGGTAGGGACTATCTGTGCATCATATCCCCAGTGTTCAGCACAGTCTCTGGCACATAGGTGCATAATCAATGTTTATTGGATTGGAAGGACTAACTCATTACTAAAAAGGATTTGGAATTTTAGTATATATAACATGGGAAACTGAGCGGTTCCTTGTCTCTGCCCTATGGAAGCTTGTTCAGTGGAGTCAGGGCAGCAGATGCAAAGTGGAGGGACTCAGGGAGAAGAAGGGTGCCAAGCTCTCCCATGGTTACCTGGGATCAGGAGGTTCCACTCTATGACTCCTCCCTGTGATGGATGAGTGAAGGTGCTGAGTGAGGAGCAAGAGAGAAGACTCCAGAAGAAAAAATGTGCATTCAACATACTTTTAAGTTGAATCTGCTTATTAATATTCTCTCCATCATATTTTTGTCTAGACAAGCAATAAAACAATCAGTCAAGCCGATTTCTGAAGTGTAAATGCTCACAGTGAAAATTTAAGGGTTGGTTCATATGAACCAACTCTGGAAAACCCTTCAATAAAATACTCAACACAATGGTAATTTTTAATATAAGAATGGGAATAAACAGTAATTAGACAAAGATGAGAGGGGGAAAGGGAGCAGTTCGAGGGCATTCAAAGACTACAAGCTTCTCTAACTCTTTCTCATGGGGAGAAATCAAAGTAATTGTTTCCATCTCCAACTTGAAATTAGAGGAGAAGGTATAGCAGCTCTTCAGGAGAGCTGGGCAATTCATCTAACCTAATGTGATCAGCTCATCACATATTCATAGCCTCAGTCACAGTCAAAGCATTTGGATCTAAGGGCCTCAGTCCCTTCTTTGAGTTGGGCACTGGTGAGTAGGATGTCCTGATCTAGAGGCCCTGGCTACGTGGTCCTAAAAAGGATGACGTTTTCCTTTCTAGTATCTTTCTGCTTAAATTCTTCATGAAAATTCTCCGACTATTCCCCAGTGTGTGTTTGACCTTTGTTGCTGAAGAAGACCATGCCATCAGAGAAATAATGACATGACTTGCACTTGACTTTGTTTTGAGTGAGGGAGGGTTGTGCAGGTCACCAGCCTCACCTCCTCCACAGCCATCTGAATCCAGTGACCAGATATTCATCAGGATGACTGGAGATGACCCAGGATGAAGCAATTGGGGTTAAGTGACTTGCCCAAGGTCACACAGCTAGTGAGTGTCAAGTGTGTGAGATGAGATTTGAACTCAGGTCCTCCTGACTCCTGCATTGGTGCTCTCTCCACTGCATCACCTAGTGGCCCCTATCCAGTTGACTTGCTGCTGATATCTATAATAAACATACCTGTCAAAAGTGTTGTCCTGTGTCTAATTACTCAAGTGGTGTGGGAAAAGCTAAGTGCACTTTTAAGCATATTGCAAATGTTCTAAGTTTCAAAGGAATATTTATTCAAAAGAAAACAAATATAGTACTTTTAAGAAATGAAATGGGAAAAGTAGGTATCCCATAAAGATATGAGTGAATTGGCTGCAGTGTGTCAATGAAAACTCTGCTCTTCCACCTCCTTTTCTGTATGACCTTGGAGTCACCTAAACTGTTCCTCAGGTTGGATTGAACCTAGTAACTAACTTGAGTTCCCTGATGCCTCTAAACCTCTGATCCTATGAAAAATGCTTATTGCATTAGCATAATTTAACTGGGAAGGGGGTGGGGTGTTAAGTTAGCCATAATGAGCTCTGGAGTATTTAGAGCCAGCCCATGTTCTTTCAAAAAGGGAAGAGCCTTGAACCTCTCAGCTCCTCTGAATTTAACACCTATTATCACTTTCCTTCAGATTTCTATGTTATACAGATCATCCCCTAAACCTAAAATACAATCTTGTGATTTGAATAGCACAGTTCTGTTGAGAAGTTTCAAAGCTTACAACATTACCCATAAAGAGAATTTAAAAGTCTAGTTGACAAAGTGGTAATTAAAGTGTTTTACCCACAAAACTGTAAAAGGCTCAATACTAAATTAGGCTTCTGATGAAGGCTGGAAGAAAAGGTGGTAAAACACACCACTGAACAGCTGTTAGACACAACATTTTATTCAGGGTATTTTATGTTCATTACTTTGGATGAGCAATCAATAATGAAAGTTAATGATTTAAAGGGTTTTTTTTGCTAAAATCTTTGTGCTAAATAAATGAACAGCAAGCTAACATCTTAGTCATCACAAGAAAAAAGATGTTGAAACAATAAGAAACTCCTAAGTTATCAGACAATCCTTTCTCTATCAAAATATTTTAACTGGTTTCAGCAACTTGACTGTAATATAACAAAAAAATCCCACTTTCTTTTCAAAAAGTAAATTGCTTTGGTCAATAGTCAACTAATAAAGCAGACACCCAATACAAGTGTTAAGAGAACATCAAAAAAGTCACATTGAAAGCCTATCAGACAGCAGCCAACCTTGAAAACCACAAAGTCTGCATTTATCTGAAGTAACTCGATTTCTGCTCCAGGCAAACAATTCAACTTTACTTTTCAGTAATTTGAGGACTAGTTTCTATTATTGTTATGTTAGTACTCCATTTATTGTAACAACTATTAAGCTTACTTTCAATATTAACTGCTATATGAAATCTAATATATCCAAGCTATCAGCATTAATGCAGATGGATTCTGGGGAAATATCTTCATCTCTATGGTGATTGTGATGTGGGGTTAAATCTATAACTCAGAGTCAAGTTAAATAAGCAAACACTTATGGACAAGGTCACAGTAAAGGCTGGGGATAGAAAGAAAGGCAAAGAGAGTCCCTATTCTCAAAGAGCTCACAGTGGAGACACATGAAAACAACTACGTACAAACAAGATACAGACAGGATAAACTGGGAGTAATTTCACAGGAAAAGCCTTAGCATTAAGGAGAACCGAGGGAGGCTTCCTGTAAAAGGTAGAAGACTTTAGCTGAGATTGAAGGAAGCCAGTGGGAGCCAGGAGGCAGAGATGAGGGGAGTAGTGGGGGGAGCTTTCCAGGCATGAGTGACAGCCAGGGAAAATACCTGAAGCTGAGAGGTGGAGGGTACGGTTTGTGGAACACTTCGGAGGCCAGGGTCCTGAATTGCAGAGCGTATAGAGGGGAGTAAGATGAAAAGAAGACTGGAAGGGTAAGGCTTTGAATGCCAGAGCGGATTTTAAATTTGATCCTGGAGGTGATATTAAATCAATGGAGTTTACTGAATAGGAGAGGGTGACATAGTTAGACTTAAACTTTAGGAAGGTCACTTTGATAAACAGTGAAGGATGGACGGAGTCAGGGAGAGAGGTGATGCAGGCAGATCCATTAGCAGGAACTGCAGTAGTCCAGGTGTGGAATGATGGGGGCCTGCACCGGGGTGGGGGCAGTGTCAGAGAGAAGGGAGCATATTCAAGAGATGTTGCAACGGTGAAATTGACCTTCCTTGGCAACAGTTTGATTGGGGGTGGGGGGAGGGGGTAGTGAGATGGAGAGAGGACTCCAGACTGACTCCTAGGCTGTGACTCTGGGGGCCTGGAAGGGAGGATGCTGTTGCCTCTGTTGTAATAGGCAAGTTTAAAGGCAGGGGAGGGCGGGGTGGGGGGGGGGAACATAATGAGCCCAGTTTAGGACATGCTGAGTTTAAGAGGTTTACGGGACATGCAGTTCAAGGTGTCTGAAAGGCAGTTGGAGATACGAGACTGGAGGCATGCAGAGAGGGAGAGATGAGAATCATTAGCGTAGATGGTGTTGACCTGAAAACTTACCAAGAAAAGGCAACAGGCTAAATGCATACATTTTATGATTTAATTAATTAATCAATTCCCCATAAAGAAAACAGTTACACAGCGCTATGGAGTCAGAGGTGACTCTGACTACCTAGTACAGAAATCATCTGTCTTAAGTACACTTTGCCATGAGAAAGAAACTCTCCTAATTAAGCAAATCATAAATTCAGTAAGACAGGACAATTAACAAAGCAATGTCACTCAAGTCTTGAGATTCCAGGCTGGGTAAACATATGTCCCAGGTGGTAAGGAAATCCCACCACTAGTTAAGTGGCAGGCTTCCTGCCCCAAACAGATAACTGATGCAGGAAAGGGCAAACAATGTTCAATAGAAACCCAGGATGCCTATTTTTCTTTACCATTAATATGCCATAACATATTATGTGTCTATAGATAATAAGATATAAAGGGAAGTCCCATTATTCAAGATATGTCATAGGTTAAAGGTCTCCCAAGGAATGCAGAGACAGCTTTGGCTATCTTTTGCTGACATAGGAAGAGGCATTCTCTCAGTTTGCTTCAGAGAGAACAAAGAGATTATTCCAAAATTTTATATTAAACATTATCAATGGTGATTAAATTCATGAGAAGTGCAGAGATCAGTTCAAACCCAGGGTGCGGGCAGGAGGCGGAACGCCGCTGCGGAGGCTCCGGGCACAGCCGGAATCCCTCCGAGGCGGCTCCAGCCCCGACTACCGGCTCCCCGTGGAGCTCTCCCTCGTCGCTAGGTAACGCCGCTCCTCCCGTTTGGGGCTGGAGGTCTCTCCGTTGCTGGGCAACGCCCCCTGCCCCGCCTTCCAGGTTTCTGGCACCGCCTCCAGTTGCCAGGCAACGCGTCTCCGCCCTCCCTTCCCGCTGGCCTCGCTTTGGCGCCGCCCCCTGCTTGCCAGGCGACTGCCCCCCTCCGGCGCCAGCAGCCCCCCTCCCCCTGGCGCCGCCATGCGTGTGGTGGATCTGTGCCTGGCCTCCGAGGGCACCGAGGTCATCTTGGCCACGTCCAGCGATGAGAAGTACCCGCCTGAGAACATTATTGATGGGTGAGGCCCGGGGCGCAGGGCAGGCGCCCCCGGGAGGACTGACGGAGGCCTGGGCAGGGAGGGAGGCCGGGCCCGCATGATGGAAACTGAGGCCAGGCTGGGCCACGCAGCCCTGGAGTGCTGGAGCCAGGGAGGCAGCCAGGGCCCACGCATATATGGGGAAAACTGAGCCGGGGGAGGAGGGGTCTAACCAGGGTCCCCCAGGCCCCCAGGGTCAGTGGCAGGACTTGAACTCAGAGCCCGCTGCCCGTTGTGTTTCTAGTGCTCAGGAGCAGGGCTTACACCGGGTGCTCCTTCCTGCTCTCACGTCCCCTGGTAAGCAAAGGTGACCCTAGAGAATTGAGCCGATCTTGGGCCTCAAAGGGGTGGAGCAGCCCTGACCCCTCTCTTCCTTGCATTCCTCCGGGATGCCCCCCTTCTCGCTGCTGAGTTCCATTCCATCCTTGATTTTACAGAAAAGGAAGCTGAGGCCCACAGGTGACTCTCCTGCAATTAATATAACGGTAATCACCGAGCTATACATGGCACTTTAAGACTTGAGAGCCGTGAACCATACCATTGCTGTCCCACTTACTTCATAGGGTTCTGAGGATCATGCGAGAAAAGGCATTTTGCAAACTATAAATGTTAGCTACTGTTAGCTTTGTAGCTGAGGCGGAGAGATACTAGAGGGTTGGTGCCCAAGGTTACAAAGTAGCCAGGCTGAGATTCAACCTTCTTCTTTCACAGAAGATGAAACTGAGACCCAGGGAGAAATGACTTTTCCCTTAGTTATTTTGAGGGCTCTCTGATGCTTGTCCCTCAGAGAGTAGAAGCTGGCCAGTGAAGCTGAAGAATTCCTGCAGACCACCCGATCCAAAGGGTGTAACAGATGAGTCTGGTAAACAGACCACAAGCCTACTGTGTCTGTGATATGGTGACAATGAAGGGTTCCATTTTTTCTGCCATGGCCCAGAGCTTTCTACATTTGCCAAAAGAAGAACAACCAATGATTTCTTGGTTTGTCTTCATGAAAAATAGAGGAAACAACAAGGGGAATTGTGGGTGGAGGCTGAACCACGATGGCTAAGAACCCCAAGGAAACTAGGCAGACGGAAAGAGAGAACCTAGTTTCAAGGCCCAGGCACAAAAATGAGGTCCAGGTCATGGAAAGCATTGGTTTGTGGGATTTCTGAGCCCCCTAACTATGCTCATCTAGTTTATGTCTTTTTTAAAATATATTTTTATTTATTTTGTTAAATATTTTCCAATTACACTTTTAAAACAAACTGAACATTTGTTTTTTAAAATTTTGAGTTCCATATTCTTTCCCTCCTTCCAGTCCCTCTACCTATTCTTGAGAAGGAGAGCAATCTGATGTCAGTTTTATATGTGAAGCCATTCAAAACATATTTCCATATTAGCTGTGTTGCAAAAGAAAACATACACACAGAAACCAAGAAAAAATTTTAAAAAGTAAAAAAAAAAAGGATGTTTAATCTGTATTTGGAGTTCATCATATGTTTTACCTTCCACCATCCATAAGAATATTGGAAAAGACTTTGTCAGATTCTTTGCCAAAATCAAGACCTGTATCTATAATCTTTAACATTCCTCTTACCTATCAGTCTAATTGCCTCGTCGAAAAAGGAAATGGTATTATTCTGGTGTAAAGAAGGGATGGTCTGAGGGCTCCCTTCCCCCCACCTGCTGGACCGGGATCAACATGGAAGCCAAGACCATTGTCTCTCGTATTTTAGCAATGGGCTCTAACACAGGACCATCCCTAGGCAGGCTCCCTGGGCTTTTCCTGGAGCCCTTCCTGTCAGCCTGGGCCAGCGGAAGGGAGAGTCCTGTCCTTGATGAAGCCAGATGGCTCTTTTATTTATGTCCACTGCTTTTACTCACATATTCATTCATTCAGCCAGTATTTAATAAGTCCCTGCTGTATGCAGGGCACCCCTTCTAGGTGCTAGGATTACTAAGACAGAGATGAAACAGCTCCTGTTCTCAGGGAGCTTCTGGTCTACTGGAAGGAAACAATGTCTACACAAAGAAGTAGCTCCCTTTTCTAGATACTCACAAACCCTCTGGTCAATAGTATCCTCTGGATTTTGCCAGGAATCACAGTCAGGTTCTTTGGCTTGTAGTTGGCAGACTCCACTCTCATCTGTCTCTTTTTGAAGATTGGGCCATTGGTCCTTCTCTTGTCCTGTGGTCTCTTGCCCATTCTCCTCGTTCTTTCTGAGATCACTGATGGGGGCTCAGCTCTCACACCTGCAAATTCTCTTAGTTCACTGAATGTGGTTCTGGATCTGGCAAATTGAACTCATCAAGGGCAACTCTCCATTGTTAACTGATAAATTTTTGTTTGACAAAGCCCCCGCAAAACGAACACATAAACCACAATTAGAATTCTCTGAAAATAGTTAAGCAGAGCAGCATAAAATGATAATTGCAGCTTCTGGTTCATGCAATCTTACACTTTTGTAATATGCTATTTATTAAAAGAAGAAAAGCAGCTAGGTGATTCCGTAATGCACAGAGCACCTGGGCCTGGAGTCATCTTCCTGAGTTCAAATCTGGCCTCAGAGACTTACCAGCTATGTGACCTTGGACAAGTCACTTAATGGTGTTTACCTCAGTTTCCTCATCTGTAAAATGAGTTGGAGAAGATATGGCAAACCCCAAATGGAGTCACAAGGAGTCAGATAACTAAACAGTAACAACAAAATAAAATAGCGTTACTAGAGTCAGCCTAACTTGGAAGTCAATGAGATCTAGGTTCAGATCCCACCTCTGATACTGGCTAACTGTGTGACTCTGGGCAAGTCCCTTAACTTCTCTGATCTTCAGTTTGGACTTGTTGACCTCTGAAATCCCTTGCAGCTATATATCTATATCCTGTCGTCCTGAAAAAAGACCTAAGTAATTCAAGAACCAATGTCTATGTTTCAGCAATATCAGTGTATAAAAATGACTACTGTAATGTTATGCTAATTACTCAAAAGTTGTTTTATAGAATGAAATAAAATAATACAAAATTCATTTGCATAAGAGGCCCAAAGAATCAAGAGATCTAATGTTAAAAATAGGAAGGATGGAAGGTTTCAGTATAGGGGATTTCAAACTTGACTCCAAAACAGTAATTATTAAGAACCGTCTGTTACTAGGTTTGAAAGACAGAAAAATAAATCAGTGGAATAAGCTAGTAAGCACACCTGAGAAAATAAGTTCTTTAATGGGTATCTGGTAAAAACCAGGAACACAAACTTCTGAGAAATGCAGAAATCAGAGAGCAAAAAATTGGTTTAGATCAGCAGCATACACTTAGCACTACACAAATTCCTAATGAACAAAGCTTTTAATGTCAAAAACTAGAGGCAAGGGGAGGTTACAGTTATGGAGAGGAAACTATTTTGGATAAAGTAAAGTGGATAAAGTGCAGGGCCTGGCACCAGGAAGACATCAGGAAGTTCAAATATGGCCTCAGATATTTACCAGTTGTGTGACCCTGGGCTGGTCATAGAAACTTTGTCTCAGTTTCCCCATCTGTAAAATAGCACCTCCTTCCCAGGGTTGTTGGAGGGATGTGAGATAATTATTGTGAAGCCCTCTACACTGTGCCTGGCACAGAGTAAGCACTATGAAAGGATTAACTAGTGCTGTATGTGAATTTTAAAGCTTCCAGATAATCAGTGAGTCACTTTGCATTTATTAAGCACCTACTAATGTGCCAGGCCCTGGGCCAAGCACTTGGGATACAGAGGGAGGCAAAAAAACCCCTTGGTCCTGGCCCTCCAGGAGTTCACAGTAATGAAGTTCTTGCCATTAGAATGAGAAGAGGTGCCTTGGGGGGAAAGCCTTTGCATGAAATACCCTTGATAGTCTGCACTTGAGCGGCAGCCTGGCAGAGTGTCTAGAGAGTGGGCCTGGTTCAGGCCAAGGTCAAGTCCAGAGTTCTGTTTTCAGGACAGGGACCCACAGGTGGGCAGCCTGGTGAGAGGCCCAGGATGGAGATGGACAAGGGTGGGACCCCTTGCTCCCTTGGTACAGGATCTGGTGAGGAACCAACCTCCACCAAAGCGCCTCATGACCTTCTTGCATTTATAGTCTCAGAGAACTTCCTACATCACTGAAAAGTTAGGACTTTCCCAGCCTCACAAGTCAGTATCTGTCAGAGTCATGACTTGAACCCAGGCCACTCTGGCTTTGAGGCCTTACATGTGAAAACACTGTATAAATGGCACAATGGTGGTGGTTAGAGGCTGGGAGGGATGTGCAGATCAGTGAGTGTTTATTATCCTCAGTTTATCCTGTTTATGTCTCATTTGTACCTGGTTCAGGTTGCATAAATTGTGAGCTCCTTGAGGGCAGGAGCCTGTTGTCTTCTTTCTTCAGGTCCTCACTTCTGAGCGCTGTGCCTGGCACATGGCAGAGGCTTAGTCACTGACTGACCCTTGTGAGGCAGGTACTGGAAGGACTCCTTAACGTTCTTGGCACCTACTTTACTTACAACTCATAAAGGGCAGCCGAATGAGACGAGCTAAAGGGAGGGACTGGACAGATCCCTAGGGGAGCAGGGTTCTAGTCTGGGCCTCTTTGGTTGTGGTTGTTTATCCTTCATTCTGAAGATGACCAGTGACATCACGGGGACCACCTAAAGTGGGGCAGAAACTCACAGTCCTCAGCTGCACCCTCTGCTGGTCATCAGAGTCCAGTGGCAGGACAGAAATCAGAATGACTGGCGATGGGCAATGCCTGGGATGTGGTGGGTGACCTTGGCACCTGCGATGTTTGTTCAAGCTGTAAATGCCCCAGAACACCTGCTTCAGCTGCCTTCATGGCCATTGGAACAAGTCATCCTCATCTGTCCACTCAGCTGGGGAACGCTTCAGGTGTTTGCTTAGTGGGACATCCCCTAACTCACTGATGGGTTTGAGGCCTGTCAATTACCTTCAACTGGGTTAGCCCATTTTTGGAGATAATTTTGCTGGGGTGTAACTGCTGCACATGCTGCAGCTTCTTTATGAAGTGGAGATAATAAAATCTGCAAACCTCCCCTGAGGGGCATCATAATGGGTAGAAAGTGGGATTCTCCCAGGCTCCCTCTGCAGGCAGTTGCTTCACTCCTCAAGAGCTCAAGTCGCTCTCCAAGACTTTAAGTGGAAGAGAAGGTGGAGGGGGTGGTCTGTACTGGTGAAGGGAGTTTTCTTCCTAGGAATTCCACTCACCAAAAAGCCCCAGTGTGGTTCCCACGATGGATATGAATGTCCTTTGTCCCAGGGCAATGTTTTCTCAGTCATATGTCCTGTTATTTTGTGGTTTGTCTTTATAGTTATTGATTGGAACTGAATTGTAGAAAGGGTAAATAGACCTTTCTGGCCCTGTTCGGCCTTTGAACAAAGCCAACTCCCTTTTCTCTAGGAATTCAACCACGTTCTGGACCACCACGGGGATGTTCCCCCAGGAGTTTATTATTTGTTTTCACAAACACGTGAAGATTGAAAGACTCTCCCTCCAGTGCTACTTGGGTAAGGGGGAGGGTCTGCTGTCCCTCAGTCCAGGGCAGAGATGAGCTTCCTGCCTGCCCAGGGCAGGGTGGGGGTGGCAGGGAGGAGCTCTGCTGAATGGTTCCCAACCCAGTTAGGCCTTCTGTCCAACCAAGAAGGCCAAGCCCCTTCCAAGACACAGGAAGTTCCACGTTCCACCCAGCCCGCTCTGTGAAGGTGTTTGGCAAGAGACCTTACTCAAAAACATAGTCAGTTTGCCAGAGCCTGAATCCACAACATTTTTGCTGTGGATTCATTTGACATCAGCACCAAATTCCTGTTTAAAGTGGAGAGCCTGACTCGTTTACTCTGGAGTGCTCTGACCTCTGGGGCCAGCCTTTTGTTCTCATGGGAGCTCATCCGAAGGGAATGCAGCTAGGCAGGGAAGCTTGTGGGGATCTGTGGAATTCCTTTGGGTGTGGGGGGGCAGAGGGGAGAGAGAGGCTGTGACCCTGGATCATCCCTTGTTCCAGCTGTTTCTGCCCCTCCAGGCCAAACTGCATCCTCTGGGGCCCCAAGGTCTGGAAAGTGAGGTGAAAGAATGTGGGGCCCCAGAGAGAAATGGGGGCTTTAGGAGGAGGAGAATTGGGTTTGGGGGAAAGTTGCTAAATGATGAGTTGTTTCTGTAGGCATCAGAAAGTTGGGCATTTGGGCTCCAGAGGTAGTTTGGAAGATTGTCCCCCGAGGGATCATTGATATGATGAGAGTAAATGAGATTCCCAAAGGATGAAAGTGAGGGTCCGGTAGGTCGAGGAAGGAAAGGAAAGGGAATGACTCCCAAGAAGGGCCTCTCCATCCAAAGCCTTGATTTGTGGGCATCCCAAGGTTGTGAGGATGTGTCCTTCTCTAGCACCATGCCCAGGCCCACCAAGGCAATGCTTGCTTCCTTGGCTTTTGCTTCCTCCCAAGTTGAGTTTGGGTTTTTCAGAAACATTTTACTAGTATTTATTTAATGAGCAGACATTCAGAGAGCCCAGAATTCCTAGTTAGAGGGGCCTGGAGCCTCCTCTGGCTCCAGAGGTTGGCTCAAGTCTCCTGTTAGATCTTGTTTTTCCACCCTCTCTCACCTACCTGGGCTAGACTCCCACCCAGTGCCAGCCTCTCCCTCTGAAGGGCAGAAGCAGGGGCCTGCCCCTCCACTGCCCAGCTTCCACTCCCACCAAGGGTGCCCCAGGTGAATGTGCCCCAACTCAAATCAGTGAACCACCATACCCCAGGGCCCCATTCAATGTTCTGTTGATTGTGTGAACTTAAGAAAGTGATGGAGAAAAGTGTCCTTGGGTAGGGTGCCTCAGGGTGGGTCATTAGACATTTACTAGCACCCCCTCCCTCTAGCTCCCCTGAGGTCAACCTGGCATCCATACCTCTTGGCTCTCCCTGCTAGCTTCTCCCCAAGATCCCATGTCCTGAGGTCTGCCACAGCTTCCCTTCCCTGCTTGAGGTACCATGAGTACCCTCATATACAAGAGAGGCAGCGTGTGCTTTAAAGTCAGGGAGAATGGACATAGAACTTCCTCTGATACCTGTTTCCTGTGTGACCTGGGGCAAATAATTTCTCCTCTGGGCCGCCTTTGGCCTTCTGTGGGTAAGGCAGCATGGTAAGAACCCTGCCTCTGATATGTGCTGACTGTGTATGACCCTGGGTAAGTCATTTAACCAAAGACTAAGAGGGGAGGACCCTGCATGGATGAAGTCACGGATCAAGACCAGAAGCAGCACTTACACTGCTCACCTGACGGTTTTTGGGGGGAGTTCTTTGTCATCTGTAAAGGTGACATCCTGTTTGAGGAATAGGGCCTCCTGGTTACTAAGGATTCTTAGGGGCAGTAAAGAGGAGGACCCATCACCCCCTCCACTCACGAATCTGGTTCTGTCATTGACCCTAACAGACTCCTGGGGTTCTCTTTAGGTGGAGGCTTGTCCCAGGCATGGAGCAGAGCACTGCTGATGCTGCAGGGTCTGGGCCCTCAGGACATGGGAGTTGTCATAGTTGGTGGAGGGAGGGGAGAGTGATGGGAGCCGACAAACCGTTGATGCCACCTCTGGTCTCTTTGCAATGTTAGTGCGGAGTATAAGAATTGAGAAAAGCAATGCCAAGGAACCGGTCGACTTTGAACGGTGGGTGGAAAGAGGTGAGTGCATTGCATGGATTGTGAGAAGTCAGTCGTTACTTTCTGTCCTTGCACTCCCAGGCTGGGTGAAAAGTGATGAAGATGCGTTTCTTCTGATGCCCCCCCTACCTTATTATGGGTTCAGGTGGTGGGAAGACCCTGCCTGGTATAATGGAAAGAGATTTCAGAATGAGTAGGTCCAGGTTCTAGTCTCTTCTTCAGCTGTAAAATGAGGGAGCTGGATTGAATGACAACCATGGTCCTCCGTCAGCCCCAGTCATTTGACTCAAAGGACATTCTCTGCCCTGAGTTTCTTCTTAACTCTGGCATTCGGTGTCAGTTCTGGCATTTAGGTTCTAAGCTCCTTCTCTCTCTCTGTCCCAACTTTGACAGTCTGTTCTAGGGACTCTCCCTACTCCAGCATTCTGGGTTCTTAGGTCCCTCCCAGCTCTGACATTCCCTTGTTCTAGAAATGCCCATAAGTCTCTTCAGTAGCATATTTAATGTGCTTGCTTTTCTACAGGAGTCTACCTGTTGGATATCTTGAATTAACACATTCAGATTAAACTTTTAAAATACCCCAAGTGAAGTTTAAAAACAGTCCCCAAGGAAAAGAGATCACAAAGGATCATAGGCAGTTTTGGAAACCCAAATCAGGCTCATCTTGAAAATTCCCCTGTGCAGGAACTGGGTTTGTTCCTTTGTCCAGTGGTCAGCAGAAAGGGCACAGTGAGAGGGAGCTCTGGCAGGTCTGGGCACTTTCTTTTCATCTGGATCATCTTTGATTTTAAAAAATTGACTTGGTGGTGATGGGATGATCAGGTTTTGGCCTGAAGAACATAGATCTAAAAGGAGGCAAAAGGAGGCATGTCCTGGGCTTTAGTCAGGGTTGCTGGTTAGATCCTGCCTGGATCAGTAGCTTCCTCCTCATGCCCAGATGGCAGTCTGTCCCTGACCTTGATGACCTTGATTAGCCATGGGTATGGGGTGGCCAGCTTTCTAACTCTGTGCCGTTGAACTTCTCTTGTAGACCTGGTACACGTTGAGGGGCAGCTTCAGACAGAGGAGTTTATGGTAAGCACCTGCATGCCCCGACCAGTTACAGGACCCCGTTATGGCCTTGGAAAGCCCACCTAAAGCTTTTCTCGGGACTTGGCAGGGCAGCAGCAAGGGCTCTTCAGAGCCAGCATTCTGCTCTTGGGATTAGGGAGAGCTAGGCTGGAATCCCATCCTTGGCACTTGGTAGCTGTGTGACCCTGGGTAACCTCGTGTCCTCATGTGTAAAATGTAGCTAATAGTGACCCCTGGGGTTCAGATGGACTGATGTCTGTGCACCCTAAAGCTCTGGAGAGGCATCCATTCCTCTTTTTGCTGTGGTCATTTCGTGGGGCTTGTTTCCCACCGTGCTTCAGGGAACATGCCTGGATTGAGGAGGCCAGCACATTCTTGGCATCTCTGCCCAAGTTAGGACCATGATCAGAAAAGATGCCAGGGTGTCTCACAGGATACCATCTGATGGAAATTGTTTCTTAGTGGCAGCCTCAGTATGTTTTCCTAATCATTCCCACTTATTATATAGGGCTTTCTTCTCATTGTCTCTGTAAGATAGACCCAGAGAATTCACGTGTCTTACCCAGGGTCACATAGCTAGTCAGGATCAGCTAGGACTTGAACCCAGGTCTCCTTCCTCTATCATGGTCCTCTTCTTATAACCAAGCCCTGCCATGTATTCTGCCCTTAGCATTAGATGTCAATCAGATGATCTGTGTGGGTGGCCTGTCCTCGGTCACCAATTTACTGCTGGCATGCACCCCTGCCCATGGCCTCCTGGCAGCCTAGGTCTTTAAAGGGTCATCTTTAAGAAGGGCGGGAAGTTTGCAGTGCCTGCCAGTGCTATGTCCATCCTCAGCCACCATCTTTAGTTATCAGATCATTGGACAAGTAAGTCTAGCACTGTGGCAACTCCCACTGACTCTTTGTCTTCCACAGTTCCGGGATGGCTACGCCACTCACTTGCGGTTTATTATCAAATCAGCCTTCGATCACTTTGTCTCGGTGCACAAAGTTGTTATAGAAGGAATCAGTGTCTCCTCCCTCACCTGAGGACTCCTGAAAGCAGCTTGTGTTTGATTTTGTAATGGTATTTGTGTAAATGGAGTTATCTTCCTAGTGTATTAAAGGGGTTTGGATGCATTTTTGTGTCTCTGGCATTTTCATTTCTCTCCTGTCGTCTGCCTAACTCATTTATTAGTCCCTTGTTTCTACCCACACTATGTACAAGTCTTGGGGTGGGAGTGGGGGGTCACAGCTCCCCTGGGAACTCAAGGCTGGTCTGGTGTGGAATTCCTTCTGTAACATGGCTCCCAAGTGGTCATTCATCATCCATCTTCTGATTATCTCCGGGGACAGGAAATGTGTGGTCTCCTGCTTTTCAATAGTTCTTAATGGGGGAAATTTTTCCTTATCTCAGCCTCTTGGCAATTCATCAATAACCAATCAAGAATGATTTACTAAGCACACAGTCTTAGCCAAACGCTGTGCTAAAGGCTACACGTTCAAACACAAAACATTAAGTAGCACCTTGTCTCTGGCACCTTATGGTCCATTGCTGAAGACAACATGTATATGTTTAACTAATGCAATAACGAAAAGCTTTTATTGAACTTCCTATGGACCGTGCACTGTGATGAGTGTTGGGGTTACAAATACAAAGGGAGATAGTGCCGACCCCCAAAGAGCTCCCTTCCTTTTTGTTTTAATTTTATTTTTGAGTTCCAGCTTCTCTCCTTCCAGTCCCTGCCATACCCATTGAGAAGGCAAGAAATATGCTACCTGTTATACACATATAGTTATGCAAAACATTTTCTCATTACCCATATTGAAGTAAAAAAATAAAAATAATGAGACCATCAGTTCTCTATGTGCAGGTGGATAGCATTGCACATGAGTCCTTTGGAGCTGTGCATCCTTGTCTTGGTCCGAGTTACCAAGTCTTTCCCAGTTGTGCAGTGTTACAATGTTGCTGTTTCTGTGCACACTGTTTTTCTGGTTCTACCTCCCTTTACTTCCTTTTCACTCTATTCCTACCTCCCTCATTGAAAACAAAAGAACAAAAACCACATGAGTTTTATTCAACATAACTTCTCTTCATGTGCCCTACTTGCTGGGCCCTGTACATGACAATCCATCTGGAACCTCTGGGCCTTTATCTAGGCTGTCCCCCTTCCTCACCTCTGCCTTACAGTCTGTCAAATCCTTCAGAGTTCAGGTCAAACAGCCCCTTCTACGTGAGGTCTTCCCTCATCTCCCTAGCTAATGTTCCTGTGGCCTCTACCTCAGACCGCACTAAGACTTTTGGGACCCCTTGTTACCAGTGAGTGAGTCCATTCTCTTATGGAGAGTCCACTCTCTAGCCAGCCCAGATCAGGAGACCATGATGGCAGAGAACTATTCACCCCTACCATCTTCTTGCCACTCTCCCTGCCCTTTGCTCTAGGAACTGTAATCAAATCACCATTACCCCACACCACTTCTGTGACTGACTTCCTGTTCCAAAGCGCCTTCTTGGGCTCTGTTAGAATGTAAGCCCTCAGAGGCAGGGTCTATCTCACTCTTGTATTCATATCCCCAGTGCTTAATAAATGCATTTTCAATCATTCATCCATTCATTCTTCATGTGTAGAAAAGAAAACAGAAAGGCTACATCGGCTGAAATGTCATTTGATCTTTTTTAATCATTTCCATGTGTACTCACTGCCTCTTACAAACATTTTCTCACATCGAGTCTCAGCTGGCCTGAGCTTTAAGCTATGACTGTCATAAAAAAATATTCACAAAAGGAGGTTTGAAACACAGAGATATATCATGGATCCTTCCACAGCTAGATGGAATCCACCACATGTGATGACTACAAAGACATCAGAAAAGCAGATTTTCTTAAATGAATTTGGGAGTAACTGAGCAAGCTTTAACTGACCCAGTCACTGTGATGAGAACTTTTGGAGCCAGTGATCCAAGTGGCCTCCAGCCCAATAGGCGTGATCTGGTGCCTGGGGAAGGAGAGAAGCCCTAATCTCCTCTGCCACAGGAAATGCAGAACTTCCTTGTGGCTTATCTGCTTAGCTTTTCCAGGACAGCCCGGACTTCTTCTGGGTGGTAATTCCAAGGGCCTGGGTCACCCTGAAAGAGAAAAAAACAACTCATTTCTAATGGATATTGACTGCAAGATCAATCTTTAGTCCTCACTCAAGATTTGGTACTTGACCTTTAAAATCTCACTGGCCAACTCCTTCCTTTTACAAATGAGCAAATTAAGACCCAAAGAGTAGAAGCAACTGACCCAAGGGCATATAAGAGGCTGGTGCCAAAGCCAGGACTCAAACCTAGGTCTCCCAACCCCTGGGATTCTTTCCACTCTGTCAGAAATATGAACAACAGCTGCCCACAGGAAAAGCCAAGGCACTATGCTGATAATGAACAGGATGTTGGCTTGCTATGGTGTCTTCTAGCTGCCCAGGACCATGGATTCATAGACTTTAGAGCTGGCAATGGCTCAAGGGAGCACTGATCTTCAGCCAAACCTCCTCATTCATGCTACATGCTTCTGGAACATTGGATCTGCTTGGGACTTGCTCCCTTGTACCTGGATCTACAAAGGAGACTCTTGTTTGTGGCATGCTGTGTGAGTGGGGACCACTGAGTATCTTACTGCTTCCCAAGATTATATTAATGTTCTAAATAGCCTTGCCAAGTTGTTTACTCACCTTGAGCTTGTGATTCCCTGAGAACCCCAAGTCTTTTTCAAAATCCCACCTGAAATCAACCACCCATACCTTGAAGAGGATCCTGCCTTCCAAGAGTACATAGAAGCGCTCTGGGAGTGCAGCATATTTCTTGCTGGTCAAGTTGTCCATGGTGTCTAAAACAATGGGGCATAATGGCTTCCTGTCCTTCAACAGCTGGGCAGCCTTCATGCGATCCTGGAGGGTGTGATGCTCTTTAATTTCTATATTGTTTTCAAAAGCCCAGCCATCTAGAGGAGAAAGACAGGTCAAGTCAACAGCTATTATTAAGCACCTACTATGTGCCCCAGTACTTGTGCTAAGTACTGGGGATACAAAGAAAGGCAAAAGCCCAGTCTCTGCCCTCAAGGAGCTCATACTTTAATGGAAATTATAACACACAGACAACTAGGCACAAACAATATATGTACAGGGTAAATTGGAGATAGTTTCAGAAGAAGAAAGGAGGAAAATAAGCATTTATTAAGTGTTAGAGATGGGCATAATACACAAAAAGGTATCAAGGAAAATTTATTAAAATAGAGTTCAGAGGAATTGAACACTTTGGCCAAGGTGAACTCCACCCTTCTTCAGAAAGAGAGAGAGAGAGAGAGATATGGAAGTGAGGGCATTTTTATAAAGTTCTTGCAGGGCAGATCCTCCCATCAGAGGACAGATTAGTCTGTTCTCTTTCTGGTCACAATCTTTTGACATGGCCACTGTACATCATTAACAAATGCAGTTGGATTTTTAGTTGGTTCCCTATAATGAGAGCCTGTGCACAAGTTTCTGACCTCCTTCACCTGTCTCTGCTAGGTCACAATTCTGATTAACTTTCGCCACTGAAAGTTTTGACCTTGTGGAAACAAAACTTTTTCCTCTGTTTCCCACAACCCCCCCTTCTCCAAAATGTTTGTTTCCACACCTAAATACCATCAATCCCTCCTCATTTTGTTTTCCCCATGAATTCTTCCCTTCATCTATCTCCCCTTTATATGAATATGGGAAGGGAACAAAAGTGACCAACACATCGACATATTACAAGGGGGCGGTCCTCTTTCATAAGTACAGATACAGAGACTCAAAAGAAAAAGGGAAATCAATGAATTGTCCTTTTGGAAGTTCCATCTTATACACAGTCTGGGGAGGAACATCATCTGATGTAGTTTTCTGGTCTGGATACTCTTTCAAGCCGTCTTCAGCACAGCATCTCAGCATCTTCTTCCCTTTATCTTCTTATAGAAATCCAGATGTCCATTCTCTTACAAAATTGACCTTGATACAGTTTTAGATGACCATTCCTAAGCTTTATACTCTTCTCACTCTTACAAAATCAGATTTGGAACTTTGGTCAATTGTCATGTTTAAGAAATTCACATTAGAACCCAGTTTTTACATTTTACATTAATTCACTATTCACTTCCCCTATCAAGAGGATGAGATTTCACTAAGGAATTAATAACAGGCTCCAGTACATACATAAATACAATAAGTAATCATTTTTAACACAGTACATATCACGTTATAAAACAATTCCAACTTCTGGTCATGTGATACTTCTTTTAAAGCATTTACAAGACAGACCACAAACCGTTCTTTTAACATTATCCAACTGAGACAAAAATAATATTAACTATGTATGGTAACTTCACAAGCCCTTGACCTGATTGTCTCCATATCTAAGAATTAAAGGACCCTAATTTATTCTTGTTGGTCTAAAATCATAAGCCTAATAGCTTAATTTTTGGACTTAATCTCAGATGTTCCCCTACCACCAATCTATTATTTAATAGATCTGGTATTATGCTTACAAAACTTTTGATTATAGGAAAATGCCATTAAGAGTAGGAATGTTTCAGAGAAACAACATCTCCCTACCTTCATGTTAATTCCAGGCAGGAGTAAAACATCAACTGGCATTTAGCCACTCTTAAAGTCTGCCAAGTGTCAGTGGGGAAACTGAGTCAGGAGAATCCTACCTCAGCTCAGGCGGAACAATCTTTCTCCAAACCTTCCTGTTGAGTGGGATAGGTTTAGTGAAGACTTCTCAGATTGTAGTTCTTCTCCCAGGGGTGAGGTAAGACTGAGAGGCTCAAGGTTACTATATTTTTAGAACAGAATAATTCCATATAAGGATATAAAACTATGTAGTACATTAGGGTCTCAATGATTGGATAAAGTTTACCTAATTCTTCAATGTCTTCATTTCAAAAGGGATTGGTTAGATTTCGTGTCTAGAATGTAAGATCATATTCTCAGCTAATGAGAATAATGGTCAGTGGGGGGGGAGGGACTTGCGTTAGAGTCTATATAAATCACTGCCCTTTCTTTGTCTTCGGCTTTCCTACTCCAGGTGAACTGCTGTAGGATTGTCCAGATTCTCGAGAATCGAATAAATCTCTTTTCTGTCATCACTTTGAGAGGCCTCTGAGTAATTGATTTATGTAGGGACCTGAGCCATCCCACACACTGTGATCACCTTTATGTTGTTCATACCAGCATCTCATAGGTTCAGGGGCATCATTGATCAGTGGCTCAGACAGTCTTTCTTACTATCCAAACCTGGAGTTAGACTCAGAAGAACAGTTGGTTAATAATCCCATAGAATCTTAAAATAGCAAGCTCCAATAATCAGTTTCAGATATGACTATGATTTCACATTGGCTGAGGAATATCTTCTAAAGCAAATTTTAAGTAGCTTGCATGCCTTTATATACATGTTCTAGTTCCTGATTAAATAAAAATCATCATAAGTTATAGATCTAATAGATTTACATCTACTTCCCAAGCTTCTCTATCCCTTTCTAACCATGCTCAGTCTAAAACAATGAGTTATACATATGATAAGTTCAAACACTAACTTCAATTTATGTTCATGAAATGAATTCAAATGAAAACAGAAACCATTTAACTTTTCCATCAGTGCAAAATATTACCAGAGGTTACCTGCCCCTAGGAAACTACACTGAAATTTTTTTTCCAACTGAAGATGTCTCTACTTTAGTCTCAATAATTTGATTCAGTCAATTGTATTTACCCAATTGTTCTTACATCATTTTGTAACACGTAAAGACTTTATTCCAGGTCAGGACCATTGTCCCTTACCCCAAAAGTGTTTTAGTCCCATTTGTCTAGCAGGGCCCTGGAAAATCTCACCTTGAAAACTCCTTGGATTTCCCGACTTGCACTGGCTCTCTTGAGGCCCATAAGCTTTTCCCTGTCACTATGCCCTATCAATCCAATTCTCCAGGCTAATGGCCACTCCCACCAAGACCATCCCTGGAACCCCCCAGACCACCTGGGGTTCACCCCCCCCCAACTCCATCCCCAGTCCTCTTTTTGTAAACAGTGATCTATCTTGTCTCCATGAAAATGCTCAGACCCTGCCCAATCTGCTTACATTGGTATTATAAAGGCCTTTTCAAAGGAACACAATGGGGGTGGAGCCTGAAGAATCTCATCCTGGGCAGAGAAAAGGATTGTCCCCTGAGGCAAACCTCTGCCAGTAATAGTCACATTCTCCTCTGAGTAGGAGAACATGATTTGTTATGGTCCCAGAAAATTTTACCAGGGCTTACATCTTAAATCTTAAATTTGTCCTAAACACCAGTCACTAGAGATTATTTATCACCAAAACAAGTTCCTTATTTAGGAACTCCATGTACAGACTGCAACTTTTAACAAAGCAAGTTTATCTGAGTCTGAGGTGCCACTGCTTGTTAGCTTCAGATGCTATAGCCACTTGGGTGATGCTTTCAGACTTTTCCAGCCTTAGTGGCCCAGAGTGGGGCTGGTGTCCCTCCTTTCCTTAGACAATAGGAAAGAGTTAACATCTTTTCTCTGAGCAGCTCTGAGTTCAGATTAGATTTTAAGAAGTCCTTCTGTAATAATGACTCGACTTTGAAGGTGAATGAGGAAACCGCCATGAGACTGTCTTAAATTTATCACAGAGCTTCCTGGAGCCATAAAATTCCTGGTCTCCTTTATCTTGTCCCTTATCTTCCAACCCTATAAAAACCTTGATATAAGCAATTAGCTTACAAATACAAATTTGGTAGACCTTCCAAAAATTGTACAAAAGATTTTATAAAACATTTCTTTATACAACAAATATTTTCCTTTCTTAAAAACAGTTGACAATTTATCACAAAATCCTCTTGAACCTAATTGACAAAAATTACAAGAAAAGATCTAAAATCAAGGCCTTTTCATAATTACCAATTTTCCTTTCCCCAACAGATTTTTGTAAATGTTTTATAGCAAAAACAATTTTAGTTAAATTTCCTTCTTAATAGCAGAAATAAACCTCTTAACATACTTAATACATCCTTAGATGGAAAAGGCTTGAAAAATCACACCCATATATAGCATATATGTGTGTGTGTGTGTGTGTGTGTGTGTGTGTGTGTGTGTGTGTGTGTATTTCAAGGATTCTCATTTTCTCAATAGGAATTCTATAACACAGAAACTCTTACACAGAATTCATAACAGCTTCTTAACCAATTCATCATTAATTTAACAATGCAATTCCTAATATAACAACATTTAGATAAATTACTTTTTCAACAACATACATCACATATTTAAAACTATTCAGGTGAATGCATTTCCATATCACTTTGCACAGAATTTCATCTCCTTACCACCACGTGGGCACACACTCTTACTTGATAATCATTTAATACAACTTGAATATAGATATTTTCTATAAAAGAAAAAAAGATGGACAACGTCATATATCTTAGAAGGAAAGAACTTCCTTAACTCTGTTTGATTTCAGGAATGAGTGGCATCACTCATTCCTCCTTTTCCCCTTCAGGGCAGTCTCTCCTGAAATGTCCTGACTTTCCACATTTAAAGCATATATTTTATCCCGGTCACCCTTGCTCTCCATTCTTGTCAGCCTTTCCTCTCCTCTCTCGTTAGTGTCTCTGTCATGATCTTGGTTCCCTCTTAGTCCCTTCTGATTTTACCACTTCCTCACCAGCCTGAACCATGATCCTGGCCTTTTGCCTTTGCTTTTCATCTTCCCTTCTGGCATATACTTTTTGAGCTTCTCTCAATAACTCTTCTAAAGGTTTAGTACTCCACTGTTCTAATTTTTGGAGTTTCTTGTTTGTATCTGGCCAGGAATTGGTCACAAAGTGTGCCTTAAACATTCCTTTTGCAAGGGGATCTTGCACATCTAATCTGGAGTATTTCTTAAAACTTTCTCTCATCCTTTCCAAAAATTCAAGGGGAGAGTCTTCCTTCCTTTTTGTTTGGCTTAGGAAAATGCTGGCTGCTGTTGAGACTAAAGTCCCTGGGCCCCAGCAACCAGCACAGTCGTTTTTCTTCTTCTGATGCCTCCTTTTTATTATTTAGATGTAAATTCAATAACTGGCAGACCCAATCCTCCTCTGATACAAATTTTGACCAAAATACTGAAGGTGTCAGGATAGGTCCTTTGGTCCACTCCTGACAACAATATTTTATCATCTTTTCCTTAACCTTTCCCTTGGTTCTGGGAGTGTCTTCCCAATATGTACCCCAGTGGGCTCTCTGGAGATATGTTTTCTCAGAGATTAAGCTTAGAATTCCTTTCCCCCATTGCTCAAATTCCCAGGACTTTGTCCAAGTTCACTCATTAGCTTAGGACCAACCAGGAATCTTCTGGACAGGAATATGACCAACAAAGAGATTGCCATACCACTCTGTCAGTAAGAGTGACCCAGAGTTCAAGTTCCTGGGGCGGCCTGATCTTTTCCCAGTGTACTGGCTTACCTGGTGATGATGTTTAATATAAAATTTTAGAATAATCTCTTTGTTCTCTCTGAAGCAAACTCAGAGAATGCCTCTCCTATGTCAACAAAGCCAGCCAAGGCTGACTCTACATTCCTTAAGAGACCTTTAACCTAAGACACTATCTTGAATAATGGGACGTTTTCCATATCTTAATATTTGTAGACATGTACTATGTTATGGCATGTTAATGGTAAAGAAAACACAGACATCTTAGGTCGTAATTTCTATTGAACTTTGTTTACCCTTTCCTATGTCAGTTATCTGTTTAGGGCAGGAAGCCTGCCAGTCACTAGTGGTGGGATTTCCTTCTTTATCACCGAGACATATGTTTACCCAGCTGGAATCCCAAGGCCTGACCAACATTACTTTGTTAATTGTCTTGTCTTACTAAATTTATGATTTGTTCAACTAGGACAGTTCCTTTCTCACGGCAAAATGTATATAAGCCAGAAGATTTCTGCACTGGGTAGCCAGAACGTTTCTGGCTCCATAATGCATTATGTAACTGTTTTCTTTATGGGGAATTGATCAATTAATTAATTAAATCATAAAATGTATGCATTAGCCTGTTGCCTTTTCTTAACAAAGTTTTCAGGTCAACACTGGTTAGCCAGTAAGTTTCCTCCCCAGTTCCTCTAAACTCTCCAAAATGTGGTTTGAGGTCGCATGCTTAAATGGAGTAGATTTAACTTACAGGGATTGTGAAAAAAATTTTTTTTACAGGAGTTCTTTCCCTGTATTTTATCTCACTCTACCCAAATCAGCGAGTCAAGCCCCACAATCGGTGCCAAATTGCTAGGGACGGGCTTGACACACAAAAAGATATCAAGGAAAATTTATTAAAATAGAGTTCAAGGGAATTGAACACCTTGACCAAGGTGAGGAGATGGAAGTGAGGGCATTTTTATAAAGTTTGTGTGGGACAGATCCTACCATCAGAGGAAGGATTGGTCCGTTCTCTTTTGGGTCACAATCTTTTGATACACCCACTGTATGTCATTAACAAGTGCATTTGGATTTTTAGTTGTCTCCCTACAATGACTTCATGTTCTCCTTTCTGATAGGCTTTCCTTCAAACAGCTCATCAGACCTATACACAAGTTTCTGACCTTTGTTACCTGACCCTGCTAGCTCTGCTAGATCTGCTAACTCTGATTAACTTTCCTCACTGAAAGTTTTGACCCTGTGGAAATGAAACTTTTTCCTTTGTTTCTCACATTAAGCATCTACTGTGTGCCAGTCACTGATTCTTGCAACAACCTGGTATAGTAAGTGCTATTATTAGGCCCACATTACAGATAAAGAAATTGAGTTACAGAGAGGCTAAGTTACTTGCTCATGGTCACACAACTAGTCAGCTTCTGAGGCTGGACAGGGCAGACACTAGCAGTTGTAGGTACCAGGCAATGGGAAAGAGAAAACAGAAATGATTTCAAATGTGATGGATGGATAATAACACTCTTTGATGTGAGCTTTTGAGGTGGTTAATGAGGGATTCAGGCTCCACAAACAGGTTCAGGAGGTACTCACTATGGTCCAAAAAAGAGACCAGGCCCAGCCCTGCAACAGACAGGTCTCTGATGGACCTTTTTTTCCCATCCCACATCCAATGGGGCATCCCTAGTGCAGGGGCAGCTGAAGTCCAGAGTTGCTGCTGATCTCTCCCTCTGGAAGGAACAAACACTTGCAGCATTAGGAGCATGACAATTACTGAGCTCAGGCATTTGTTCCATAATAGATAACGGGCTGCCCTGTTCTTCCAGAAACATGATAAGAGGGTGGGAGCAGCAGAGAACTTGGCAAGTCAGAAGGCCTTGGCTCTACTTGTTATATAGGCAACTAAACTGAATCACTGATTTGGATGTGGAAAGCACCTTTGAGGCTCTCCAGCTTGGCATTTTTAAAATGAGGTCCCTGGATAATTTGGGGGGGGGCTTTATGAACCTAGATACATAAATCATTATATGAAATTTGATCCCAGTGTCTTCTCTTCGGAGGCTGAGGAGCCTGGGTTTGAGTATGGGCCTGAAGAAAGGCTGCATTGTCCTAGTCAACCAAAAGTTATGCTGAGCTGCATGGGCAGAGTGTCTAAGATGGTAGCTCTCTGCTCCTGTTAGGTCACATGTCAGATCTGGGTTCAGTTCTGGGTGCCATTATTTAGGAAGGATGTTGGTCAGAGGGCAAATCACCAGAGGAGAATAACCAGGATGGCAAAGGACCTTGAATTCATACTAATCAATCAATCAGTATTTATGAGGTACCTACTATATGCCAAGTACTAGGAGGTCAGCTGAAGGAACTGGGATTGTTTAGCTTGGGAAGACAAGACTTAGGAACATGGAAGCTGTCTTCAAGTTTTTGAAGGGTTATCATGGGGGAAGAGGGACCCTTCACAGTGGCACCAAGGGGTAGAAGCTGGAAAATTATGGCTCATCATAAGGAAAAACATAACATTTAATCCCATCAAATATGGAATGGGCTGCCCACCTCAGGAGATAGTGGGTTCCCTATCATTTTCTGGAATGAATGTATTTTCATATATTTGAAATGTTAAAATAGATAAATGCTTCCATTTATACAAACATGAGAGAGAAAGGGGTGGAGAGAGAGAGGGAGAGAGAGAGAGAGAGAGAGAGAGAGAGAGAGAGAGAGTCATATGTATGTGGGGACGAGAGGCCCTATAGACAGACAGCAAAGTGGATCCTCAGTTTATTCTGAGGAATCTTGAAAAAAGTTAGAGAATAAGGTTTCTATAAATGAAGCTGTATTGGTAAATAGATTGTTCCAGTAAACTCAGATTTAAAGCTGCAAGGAAATAAAGAGATCTTCTATCAGAGGGTTTTAACCTAGGGTCTGTGGATTTAAAAAACAATAACTATTTCAAGGTAATTGATTCATTTGATAATCTTGTGGATTTTATTTTATGCCTTTAAAAATGTGATTCTAAGAAAGAGGCCATAGTTCCAGCAGACTAGCTGCTGGGAATGGTGGGGGATCCTCATGGGCTCCCCGAAACACAAAAGAATGAAGAATCCTCCATCAAGGCCAACTGCACTTCAGAGATGAGAAGGGATTTGACTAGTACGTTTACCAGCAGTAAATAGCAGAGTGATCCTGAAACTTGAGTCCCTTGATTTCAAATCCAGGGAACTTTTCATTCAAACCAGCTGCTTCAGATTTGAAGTCAGACCCTGAGAGTAGCTTCTGTTCAGGGTTAAGGAGGAATGTGCTAACTGCTGATCAAAGGCAGTTAAGTGAGCTAAGATTTATTTATTTAAATTATATTTTATTTTTTCAATCAGTGAAAATTCACTTTCTCTCCTCCCCACTTTCCCCCTCATTCTGAATGAAAGAAAAACAAAACCCCTGTTATGAACATGCATAGTCAAAGCAAAACAAATTTCTGCATAGGTCATGTCCATATTCATGGTTCAGTCATTTTCGGTTGTGTCTGACTCTCTGGGACCTCACTAGGGGTTTTCTTGGCAGAGGTTCTAGAGTGTTTTACCACTTCCTTCTCCAGCTCATTTTACAGATGAGGAAACTGAGGCAAACAGAGTGAGGTGACTTGTGCAGGGTCTCACAGTAGGTAAGTGTCTGGGTCAAATTTGAACTCCAGACCAGTATTCTGTCTACTGGACCATCAAGCTGCCCAGCATGTTTATACACACACACACATACATACACACAGAAACACAGTAAGTATGTATGTGTACATATACATCTGTTATGTGTATATGTGTATCTATGTATATGTCTCTTGCTTTACCTTGAGTCTCTCTCACCTCTCCACATTTGGAGAGCTAACACATTTTATCATGGTCTTCTGGAATTGTAAGTTGGTGGTCACACAGATCAGAGTTTCTCCTTTTCTCATAGCTGTTTATCTTTACCATATTGTTATCATTCAACACATCGTTCTCCTGGTTCTGCTCACTTCACTCGGCATCGGTTCATCCACATCTTCCCAGGCTTTTCTGAAACCATCCCCTTCCTAATTTCTCACAGCACAATAGTATCCATCACATTTACGTACCACCACTTGCTCAGCCATTCCCTCATTTACAGGTACCTCCTCAAATTCCTACTCTCTGCCACCTCAAAAAGAGCTACAGATATTTGTATATATCCTTAGCATTTGTTTTGCTGAGGACTATTCCTTAATCTATCCTCCTTCTAATTCCTAGTTCTCTTTTCTGTATTTCCCTGTTAATTTATTTTTTTGCCCAAATCTCTACGTGTGTAATCCTCTCTCCTTTGACCAAGTCACATGAGACCGAGATTCATGAGTCAGTAACTTCCCCCATTTAATCCTTGTTGTTTGTGTAGATGTCTATCTGTGCACCTTGCTGATAGGAGATAACTTCCCCAACCTTACTTTCTCCCCCCATTCCTTCCTCCCTCCCCCAGTGTATTTCTTTTTCCATTATTTTCTTAAGATCTAACAGACCTAACAGAACCAGTCTCCTAAGTCTTGTTTAATTATACTCCCTCTAAGAACCCTGATGATGGTAGAGTTCAGAGGATGAATGTATCATTTCCATTAGAACATAAGCAGTTTATGCTTGAGAGGTCCCTTATGGTTGTTCATCCATGTTTACCTTTTTATATTTCTCAACTCCTGTGTTTGTACTTCAAGGTTTCAAGCAGCTCTGGTCTTTCATTAGGAATGCTTGGAAGTTTTCTATTTCCTTAAAGATTCATTTTTCTCCCTGTAGAGATTTACTCAGTTTTTCTGGATAAACTGTTCTTGGCCTTTAAACCTATATCCTTTGCTTTTTGGAATATTAAATTCCAAGTATTCTGCTTCTCTGTAGGGGTGGCAATTAATTGTATGTGACCCTGACTGTGGCTTCTCAGTAAGTGAATTCTTTTTTTCTGGCTGTTTGCAATGTTTTTTTTTTGGCTAAAAGGTTCTTGGGGTTTCTTTTGGGAGGTGACTGGTAGGTTCTTCCTATTTTTACTTTGTCCTCTTGTTCTAAGAGATCTAGGCATTTTTTAAAAAAGATTTCTAGAAATGCAATACCTAGGTATTAATTTTAGGCATGGCTTTTAGATAGTACAAAGATTCTTTCATTTTTTTCTTCAGTTCTCCAGGTCATTTGTTTTTTTTTTTTTCTATGAGATACCTTGCCTTTTCTTTTGACTTTTTAAATATTTTTAAATATTTCTTGTTGCCTTATGGAGTCATTAGTTTTTATTTGGTTCATTCTCCTTTTCATGGAGTTTATTTCATGGACAAGGTTTTGTGCCTCATAACACAATTTTAATTTCTTTTCCAATTGTTTCTTCCATATCTCTTATTTCTTCTCCATTTTTCCCCTCTACCACCCCTGTCATCATAACAACTTTTTATGGTGGAATTCCCTTTTTGTTTGCTCATTCTCCTAGCATACGTCCTGACTCTGGACTTAATGTCTCAGTGGTCAGGCTCTGCACACATCTGGAGGAAAGGTTGGGGCTTGTTCTGTTGCCACTTTTGTGGGCTGCTAAGTGTTGTGTTATTCCAAGATCTCAGGGACACTCTGGCATGGGACCTACAGGCTTTGCTCTCAAAGTGGTCTGATCCAGGGCAAAATCTGATCACTACCTTCCTGAAAGTTCCTGACCTGGATTTGAGTCTAAACAATAATAGACTGTTGTTGGGCTTAGCCTCTACCAGCCAGATGAATGAATCACAGGCTCCCTTTGGTCTGACATCCTTGCCTTATTCCTCTCCAGGCTTAAGACTGCTATAAGCGGCTATAAGTGCAACCCTGCTCTGCTTCTGGGACCTGAGCCACACAATCCAGGGCCTGTATTGGAGAAGGTGTGGGATTAGAGGGTAGTAGAGCTCCCTTTCTTAATCTTCCCTGGATCTGTATCTCAGAACCAGGTTGTGGGCAACAAAGGGGCCAGTTGTCATCTTTCCCACTTGAGGTGTCCCAAAATGGCTGTAAGACCTTTACTTGTCCAGTCCCTGATCTCTTTTGGTGTAGGAATTCTCTTTGAATAGGGCTCCTGGCCAAATCCCAACCCCAGTGTCTGCAGACCTCTCTGCACTCCCATGCAGAACTCGCCTAGAAAAAATACCCAAGGTGACTTTTTCTTGGCTCTCCTCATCAGTTTTTTGTCTGATAAATTTTCTTTCTTTCATTTTTCTTAGACATCAGTAGTTTATTGTATGTTTAGTCAAAATGCATTCAAAATGAAAACTCAAATACTTTCCATCAGAAACAATTAACTAGCTTCTATGAGTGTAACACATTACAACAGTAAAGATGGTAATCCACTTTTATACCTAACTCAGGGACAGTTGGGTGGTGCAGAGGATAGGGCACCAGTGCAGGAGTCAGGAGGACCTGAGTTCAAATCTCACCTCAGACACTTGACACTCACTAGCTGTGTGATCTTGGGCAAGTCACTTACCCCCAAGTGCCTCATCCTGGGTCATCTCCAGTCATCCTGATGAATATGTGGATTCAGATGGCTCTGGAGGAGAAGTGAGGCTGGTGACCTGCACAGCCCTGCCTCCCTCAAAACAAAGTCAAGTGCAAGTCATGTCATCATTTCTGATGGCGTGGTCTTCTTCAGCGATGAAAGATGAACACACACACACCAAGCCCAAATGGTAAAGCCAGTTTTGTTAAAATGGGGTCAACGATAAAAAACTATCAACAAATCAGCAGTTAACAGAAATGGTACATGAGTTTTGCTTTTGCTGAAAAAAGGGGGACAAGAATGTTAAAGTCCACAGTACAATAGGTGAGCAACCGCCATGTAAACTTCTGTCTGATATTTTAATTAACGATCTAACCATTGTTTTCAGAAGCAGTACTGAAGTGGAATGGACCTTTGCTGTTCTGGGTTTCTTCATTTCTATTTGGAATTACTCCTGGGGCCAGAAAGGACTGATTTGTGGCAGGGTTATGATCGAACATTAGGAGCAAGCAATTTTTATCAGTTAAACCTTTCTTAAAAGATAATCTCTGGGGGCCCATGTATCTCTGAGAGCAAGATGTATAGAAGCCTGACAAAAAGAGGGAGGAGAATTAGGGGAATGGCAATAAGCTTTTATCTAGTACCCTACTTTATGCCAGGTACTGTGGTAAACACTTTACAAATATTACCTCATTAGATCCTTATAAGACACTGGGTAATAGGTGCCACTATCATCCCCATTTTCTGCTAAAGAGGCAAATAGAGATTAAGTGACTTGCCCAGAGTCACAGAGCTAGTGTGTACCTGATACTAAACTGAACCCTGGCCTTACTGGCTCCTGGCCCAGCACTCTAACCACGTTAGCACCACCAGCTGCCAAAGACAAAATCTTGGAGTTGGAAGGGATCTCAGAGACCATCTTTCCTCCTAGCAGCCATCATGGAGGACATCCATCCAGCCACCCAGTCAGGAACACTGCTTTGTACCTGTGGCATGAGCTTCCTCAATGTAAATGATGAGAAAATCTGCTATCGAACCGAAGTCTTCAATGAGCTTCTGGAACTGGTCAAATTTGAGCATAAATGAGGGTCAGGTGCAGCTTCCAAAATTCAACACCAAAGGCCTGTTGCCTGCAACGGAAATACAACCATGAAAACCCTGGTGCCCATTAACGTAGAATCCAGACAGTGAGAAGGCTCCTTGGCCTGAGACAGATAGTATTCACTGCTTTGGATGGGAGGGACCTTAGAAGAGGGGATATGATAGCTAAGAGGGACCTAGAATATGGAATGTCAGAGCTTGGGAGGCCCTATGGAACACAGAATGTCAGAACTGGGAAGAAGCTTAGAACAGAGAATGCGAGAGCCAGGAAAGACCTAGAACAGGGAATGTCAGAACTGGAAGGGAACTTAGAACAGGAAATGTCAAAGCTGGCAGGAACTCATAGAACACAGAATGTCAGAACCTTAGAACACAAAATGGCAAAGTTGAAAGGGACTTGGGAGAGAGTGACAGAGTTGTGAGGGAATGTTGGGTCTGGGAGAGAATGCTAGAACATACAACATTGATGTTAGAGTAGAAAGTAGCCTTAATCATCTTTTCCAACCTCCTTGTTCTACAGACAGGGAAACTGAGGCCCAGGGAGGAGAGGGGAATTACCAGTTTGTGGAATAGCTTCTACTAAAGTGTTCTCTATCCTATACTGTGCATATCTGGCAAAAATTGGGAGGGAATTAGGTAGCTCTCAGGTCTACCAGGTGGTAAGGTAGCTAAATGCTGGGCCTGGAGTCAGGATGACTCATCTTGAGTTCAAATCTAGCCTCAAACACCACTAGTCTACCTTGGGCAAGTCACTTCACCCTGTTTGTCTAGTTTCCTCATCTGTAAAATGAGCTGGGGGAGGAAATGACAAACTACTTCAGTATCTCTGCCAAGAAAACCTCACAGTGGGGTCACGAAGAGTCAGGCACGGCTGAAAATCGAATGAACAAACAAAAACAGAGTGAAGCGAATCAGTACAGTTCAGTTCAGCAGGGGGCTGCTTGGTGCTAGGTTCTGGGGACACATAAAGAGAATGAAAACTGAGTGTCCAGGCCCCAAAGAGAGGCCAAAGGTAACATGGGGACATACCCCCGGGGGGGTTCTGACACTGGGTAACGCAGCCAATGCTTACTTCTGCATGAGCAGATGTCCCCACTAGGTCCTGATGACCAACTCTTTACTCAAAGAAGCAATGGGCATGTTTTCACCAGGGATTTTACGAGAATGTGCTGGCCAGGCTTAGCTCTGAAAAGTCACATTTCAGCTGTGTCTCAAGTCCACCCCTGCAGCTTGGTAGAAATGAAAGTTCCCCAGACTTTGAAGTCTAGAAAGCTAGGTTTGAGGCTGTGCTCTGCCACTCATAAACCCACTGACAGTGGGTTGGTCCCTTTGCTCCCAGGAGCCTTAGTTCCTCACCTATCAAGTGGGAATGGGTGTGGGGAGTAGGCATGGATGAGAACAATTTAAGGTCCGTTTCCAAGGAGAGGCTAAACTTTTCCCAAGCCCACCAACACCCACAATTCAATTTCACTAAGCATATCTTCATTAAGTGCCTGCTATGTGACAGGTTCTTTGTGAGAGCTTTCGAAGACAGAAAAGAAAAGCTTGCCAACCATTTTTCAGCCCACAGGATGTTTTCACTTACATTCACTCCCAGGATTGTTCAGACAAGCCCACTGAAGCGAACACTCTCCCTCATTTGAAATTGGGGAAATTGAGGCCCATATTGGCAACAGACCTGACCCCATCACATAATAGTCTGTGACACTTGGGCTTTGGCCCCTACATCCTGTTCCCCAGTTCACTGACCGTGCATGAAGTCCCAGATGTGGCGACTCTCCCCCTTGAAGGTGACCACTGGAGAATTGGGGGCCAGGCCCCCCTGTAGTGCCTGGTCCTCCAGTCGCTGCCAGCGGACCTTCAGAACGAAGAGGAAATACTGGAGGCTAAAGAACGTTGGACCCCAGTTCTCATATGCAAACTGAGTGTTCTGACTAATGCTGCTTTTCTGGCCCAGGCTGAGGATTTCTCTCTTTATCCTGTCTGGGAAAAGGATCTTCAATGATTTCCCCACTATAACATGGCAAGCCAACTGCAGCAAGACCCAGAGCCGCCGGACCCAGAGCAGCAGCCCAGCCATGGTGGAGTTGGATCCCCAACGGGCTGGGCAGGAAGGAGGCTGCAGACAGAGCGGGGAGAGACAGGAGGACAAAGATCAAAAGAGCAGAGTAGGCTATGCCATCCCAAGCAGGTACAGAGCCAGAAGGTCATGGGCCCAGCCACGTGCCTCGGATGGGAGGGGTAAGATGTGCTGTCATCTATAGTTCAAAGGAGGGCAGACACATCCTTAGAAGAGTGTGGGTCCTGAATTTGTTGTAGGGGGCCAGTCAATCAATCAATAAACAAGCATCTTATTTAAATTATTTATTTGGTATTTTTTCCCCAATTACATGTAAAAACTTTCGAACATTCATTTTAAAAAATTTTCACGTTCTAACTTCTCTCCATCTCTTCCCTAGGGCCTCATTGAGAAGGCAAAAGATTTGATACCCACCCAAAACATATTTCCATATTAGTCACGTTGTGAAAGAAAACACAGACCAAAAACATAAAAATTCCAGAAAAATAAAGTCTAAAAAAGCATGCTTCAATCTGCATTCAGATTCCCTCAGTTCTCTCTGTGGGGATGGATGGCACTTTTCATTCTAAATCATTCAGAATCAGCTTGGATCACTGAATGCTCAGAATGCTACATCAACCCCAGGTGATCAGCAAACAGTTTTGCTGCACAGTGTTTTCCCGGTTCTGCTCATTTCACTTTGCATCAGTTCATCAAAGTCTTTCCAGTGAACAAGCGTTTATAAATCGTCTACTACATGCCTGAAGTCCCACTCATTCTGCTGTTCCTAAGAGGAGAGATCTCCAGAGGACCGCAGGACCACATCCAAGGATGGTTCAGAGACTGGACAACTGTATGAGATGGAGTGAGAAGAGTTGTCCTGCAGCAGGTGATTTTTCTTTGTGTAATCTGCAGTGTGTTAAACACTGGGGGACAAATATGGCCATCCCTAGGCATGTAAAGCCTGTCCCTAGGGGGAATGTGGCCTGGAGTTGTCCTTAGAAGGATGTGGGACCTGGCAATGTTCTATAGGGCTTGTGGCTCTGAGCTATCCTTAGTCAAAAAAAGCCAGTGTGATTTTAGGCTGAATTAAGAGGCTTAGTGTCCATTTCTAGGGAGGTGAGAATACCATTCATTGTTCTTTTCTCCAGTTGGAGCATATCTGGAGTATGTGTGGAGCAGTACCAGACAGTGACCTGCAGTGACCAGCAGAGCCTTTGGAACCAGTAGGGCACAATGATAGTGGAACAGAGAGGTTCGGTGGCCCCATGGCTTCAGAGGAATGAACAGCCTGTCCATGAGTACACCCCAGCACACACAGGAGGGCCTGCTGTACAGTTCTTAGGTCTGCTTTTCTAAAAGGAAAGCAACTTCTGGGGGGTCAACAATCTTCTTTAATCACCTGTACCAATGGAGAAAATACAAGCAGAGAAACGAAGACCAACAGACAGGGCTTCTAACTGTCTGACCACAAGCACAGATCAACTGACAGAGCCAGCTGTCTGACCATCACATGCATACATAGTTTCCAGAGAGAGAAGCATCAGTATAGGGGGTTTTGAAGTGGGGGGTACTCCTCAATGACTACCCAGAATCTCCTCTGGTCATAGCACACAATCATTCTTCCAAAGAGTGATCTCCCAAAGCAAAACCTCCCCTCAGAGTATACATACACTTTTCAGAGCTGGAGGGCCTATTAACCGCAGAGGGAAGATCTTTAACTCTTACATGACAAGCCTCCCCTAATCAAGCAACTCTCATTAATATTACATTATCACTCTGGTTCCCTAAATCACTTTTCCCTGGATGCTATGTATTTAACTGGAGGTTAGCCCTTTCTCCCAAGAGCTAAGTACTCTGCACACATTATAGGACTAGACTCAGTGACCAGTCTCTCTTGACATGTATATTTGTGAGGTAATAAGCCCCAGGTTTATGGGGAAAATATTCCATTGCTACTCTGTGCTATGCTACTTCATAGTCTTTGCTTTGAACGCATTGTATCTTCTGTCTGACTAGTACAGGGAAATACATCACTGGGGGCTTGTGAGCTGTGGTTTTGAGTAGATGCAAACCCGTAGGCTATCTTGAACCTGGGATAGCCTTGTCTGGAGGACCTACTTGAGAGGCCTCTAGGACTTACCAATGTAACAAGAATTCTCATACAGATTTTGTGCAGATGGGTAAGTAGGCATATGAGTTGGTACTTACTGACATCTTCTCCATCATCTTCTTTTGATAGTATTAACATTCATGATTCTTTCTAAACATTTAATATTCTCCCTTTTTCTGCTATCTGGAGAGCTGATCCCTCAGTACTCTCAAATATGTTACTTGGAAGGGCACATGCCCCATTTAAAAGGAGTAGAATCAGTGAAAGGGGAACAGAGAGCAAAGATTTCTCAGCCAAAAACCAATCACCAAATAACAACGATTTCTTAATGATAATTTTCTGCTTTGAAAGGTGTAGGAGTCATCAAGGAGAATGTTATTCTGGATATGATTCTGGGCCACGGGGAAGGAAGGAGGCGGACAATGCAGTGGAAACGGAGTGGGAAGTCATTGGGTGGTAAAAAGAGACCCTTCCCTGCTGGAGCTAATGATGGAGGAGAGGAAAGCCAGACATAGTGTGATATGCATCCTGGATTTTAGAAGAACACATTTCAAAGGGTTCAGAGAAAAACTAAGTATTGAATTTCTTTGGGTAACAACAGCACTTTGTCCCCTGGTTCCCATGTTTTTCTTCCTGTCTCCCAAAATGTACGTTCGCAAGATGTCATCAGTGTCTGTAGCTGATTAACAAATTGAGAGAAAGGGTCAAAATCTGAGAGTAGCAAAGCCAAGTTCATACGCTGTACAAGTAAAGGGGAGCTTGGGACAGCACCAACATGACGGGACATGAGTTCATTCTGGCGATTGACTAAAGCCATAAATGATATTTGCTGAAAGAATTTAGCCTCAGAGGAGTTAATTATCTGAACACAAGGCTTCAAAGATACCCTGCTTTTAGATATCACTGGGATAAGGACTGGACCTCAGTCAGTCAATAAACATTGATTAAGCACTTACTATGTGCTCAGGGCAGCTAGGTAACTCAGTGGATACAGTACCAGGCCTGGAGTCAGAAAGACCTGAGTTCAAATCCAGTCTCAGACACTTCCTAGCTGTGTGACCCTGGGTGAGTCACTTCACCCTGTCTACCTCAGTTTCCTCATCTGTAAAATGAGCTGGAGAAGGAAATGGCAAACCGCTCCAGGATCTCTGCCAAGAAAACCCCAAATGGGGTCACAGAGAGTTGGGTGTGGCTGAAACAACTGAACAACAATGACAAATGTTGGGCCTTGGAGATCCCCTCCACATTTGTGGGGAAGCTCTTGGTTGGGGACCCCACAGGAGAGATGAGGTCAGGCATAAGCCTACCTACAGGATCCCCACTGGGCAAGTGTCTGATGGCCTGGACAAGTGTGGACCCCCTGTCCAGCAGGGGATGACCAGAGACAGAGCTGTTACACTGTATAAGATCTGCTTTGAACAAAGGGTTCGAGGGAACCGTGCTGGAGCCCAAGAACAGAACTTTGGATTACTCTGCCCTCAGAAGATGGTGGGATTTCACCAAGCAATATCCCCAGACCAGTTTAGAGCAAATGAGCTAGTGATTTTGCTCAATCCTTCATCTTCACAATATTGGAAGCTTTTCACTTTTATTTCACTTAGTTTTTCTTTCTGTCAATACACTTCTCCAGCTAAAAGCTTCCCTACTAAAGTGGTGTCTCCCTCTAAAAAGGCCTTTTCTAAAAGATCCTTTTTCTTCTCCACTAATGTGGAAGTCCCCTATTATGTGGGTCCTTTCCTACAGTTAACAGTCAAATATTCAGGGATCTATTTTGGTGTATTCTCCAATTCTTTCAATTCCTAATTTTGGGGCTAACCTTTGCTGTCTTAAGACACGTCATTTTAGCGCCAACAAAATTTATACCATCTTTCCTTTAAAACTTCCTTTGAAAACTTAGCCCCGATTGTCAGGAATTGATTTAATCCTAAGAATATAAGTGAGAAAAGCCTTACTCATTAACTGGAGTCATAAAGAAAAGGGTAGGGACCGGAGGAAAACATTTCGTAACATGAGAAAGGTCAGCTTGACGATGATAACTTCTTTCTTTTTACATTAGAAAAGCTAAGCATAGGAGGGGACATGTCTGCTTTTACCTCTCCCAATCCTTCCTTCCTTCTGTCAGCACCGCCTTCACCTTATCCCATCCCCTCCTACGTATATTTTGTTTTCATAAATTAGAAAATAATGATAACTCATCATTGGGAGACGAGAGTGGCAAGTTCCCTTCCAAGTTCTTTGTGAGTTAGAGATTTTCCCAGCTCTAAGGCCAGGGTGTTATAAAACTCTATAGCATTGCTCTATGAGGAAAGGGGACCTGTCCCAGCCAAAGTGGGGGCCATTTAAGATCATTTGGAAACTCATGCCGTTGGGTCTTTTAATGCGAGTATTCACTGTGTATGAACATGTGGTAAAGAAGGAGAAGTGATACAAGGCTAGCCAGGTCTCTCAGGGACTGAGGAAGGTAAGCCACTCCTTCCCAGAATGAAAGACTGTGTAATCCTGGTCAAAGCTGTCACCTCCTGTCATCTCTAAAATGAGGGGGTTGGACTAGGCCATGGATAATTCATCTTTTCTGCATCATGGACCCCTGCGACAGCCTAACAAAGCCTATGGGCCTCTTCTCAGAATAATGGTTTTTAAATCATTAAAGGACATGCTAAGTTTCAGTTAGAAATCAGTGAAATTAAAGATTCAATTTTTCCCCCATTCAAGTTCATGGACCCCCTGAAATCTGTCCCGAAACAGAAAGTGGAGTGTGAGAGGGTGTTTATGGTAGAAGACTAAACTCAATAACCCTCCTGAAGATTTCACGACTCTCTGCAAGAGTGATAACTTTGCAGGCTCTGATGTGCATGCCCTTACGGTAACACTGAGGCAGGCAGATAGGGCAATAGGGCAAGTATTGTTGAAGTGGCATATGGGGCTTTAGGGCTTCCCTGAAGCAGTCTTTAAAAAGCTTCTGCAGCTCTCACAACACAGAGCTCACAGAGATGGACTATAACAAATCCACCACAAATTACACAAAGAAAAATCCCCTGCTGCAGGACAACTCTCCTCATCCCACCTCATATGGCTGTCCAGCCTCTGAACCATCCTCGGATCGGCCCTGTGGTCCTCTGGAGATGTCTCCTCTTAGGAATGGTGAAATGAGTGTGGCTCCAGAGCAGCTTCTGGATTTCCTTCTCCAGTTCTAGTCACTTGCAGAGATCCCCTTCTCTGTTAAAAATCTGACAAAATAGATCTTAATACAGCGTTAGTTTGTGTTGACCTGAAAACTTGGTTAAAGAAAAGGCAACAGGCTAAATGCATACATTTTATGATTTAATTAATTAATTAATCAATTCCCTATTAAAGAAAACGGTAACATAATGCATTATGGAGCCAGAAATGTTCTGGCTACCCAGTGCAGAAATCTTCTGGCTTATATATATTTTGCTGTGAGAAAGGAACTCTCCTAATTGAGCAAATCATAAATTCAGTAAGACAGGACAATTAACAAAGTAATGTCAGTCAGGCCTTAGGATTCCAGGCTCGGTAAACATATGTCTCGGTGATAAAGAAGGAAATCCCACCACTAGTGAGTGGCAGGCTTCCTGCCCTAAACAGATAACTGACATAGGAAAGGGTAAACAAAGTTCAATAGAAATTACAACCCAAGATGTCTGTGTTTTTTTTACCGTTAACATGCCATAACATAGTATATGTCTACAGATATTAAGATATGGAAAACGTCCCGTTATTCAAGATAGTATCTTAGGTTAAAGGTCTCTTAAGGAATGTAGAGTCAGCCTTGGCTGGCTTTTGCTGACATAGGAAGAGGCATTCTCTGAGTTTGCTTCAGAGAGAACAAAGAGATTATTCCAAAATTTAATATTAAACATTATCATTTGCTATGACAATAACCGGGTCAGGTAGTGAGAGCTAGCACTGATATGAACATACTAGACTAGTTTTAAGTTGGCAAATTCAAACAACTGAAAAATTTTAAAAATTTCTGAACTCAAATTTTATATTTGTCACATGTAATTATGTAATCTTACTACAATTATTTATTAAAGCAAACTAAAAAGCCTTTCCCTTTTGCTGTTTTCCTTAGGCTGCTCATTCCTTCCCTTACTTCTTCCCCTAGAAGGATGAGATTCTTCTAGGGAACTATTAATGAAACACTTTTTAAAAAAATAACCTGATATACAATTGAATTCATTAAGAAGTTGCCAAAATAATTTCAATTTTAATGAAAAGTTCTGGGATGGATATGTAAACACATTGAGTAATCCACTTCAAGACAGTGTAGGTCAAATAAGTTATTTATAATAAAACATGTTTGTCTTTTACGACATACTCAACAGCCACTTGATAAAAATAAATTTGGCTTTTTGGTAACACTAGATATTCTAACATCTTTTTCTTTAAGGCAAAACTAAAGATGTTTCTGTCTTAGGCTTAATAATTAATAGAACATGAATTTGGTCCCATAAACTGTTCCATTAATACCCAATTATCTTCACATTAATTTTAGGAAGGATTAACATTTTCGTTTCAATAGCTCAAACCTTATAATTATATCTGATTATAATAGCTCAAATATGCTCCAGTATTAACCTATGAAATAAAGATTTATTATTGTATTTATACTTATAATCTGCCACAATTATAGCAATTTGCCATAGAAAGAAAATAGGGGCATTATACAGTAATGGAAAAAATGCTTCTCCAACTTCATGCTAGTTCCAGGGTAGAGTCATATGGATAGCCAAGCCTGCTGAGCCAAGCTTAAAAGGTGGAATATTTTCCATTTAAGAGGAAACGTCATCCTGGGTAAATCAGGCCAGGAGAAGACTACCTCAGCCTATTCCGAGTGTCATTCTCCCACCTTTCCCTATGAGAACTCCACTTGTAATCCATGGATATCAACCCTATAGGGTTACTGGTCTAATAGGATTGTTTGATGATCATATCTGGAATGAAACTCAAAATAACATCAATTACAGTCCCGTAAAATCTAACAGCAAGTTCCAAAAATCATGCTTCATAGCTTTATGTGGATTCAGTTATTAAGAATCATATGTCCTTGATGCAGATGAAAAAAGTCCAAGGTCTATCACTTTGTATGTCTAGAACAAGCCACCTACTTAGGTCAGCTGTGAAGGGGCTTCTTCCTTCTAGATCTACTTCATAACAAAAACTCAATATAAAATAGAGCTATAAGAAAAAATCATTACATTAAAAGTACACAATTCACTTGAAATTTCAGAATTTCAACTGTTGCATCATGAAGGCCTGAACTGGAAAATGAGTCTTTGTCTCTCTTAATATTATTAGGTGTTTCAAACAATTTTTATGCATGAAATTCTTAATCCAGTTGCATTTTTCACTGGGACATGGTCCACTAATTATATTATCATAAAAAAGAATGTTATAGGATAATTTCTTATAAAGTAAATATCCCCAGTTACAAGGATTTATGGTCTCAATTATCTGTGACTCAGATGACAATTCAAAATCTTTTCTATTTTTATGGGATTAAGACCCTCTCTGAAATCTCCTTTACAAAACTCTGAAACCCTTTCCTTTCAAACCCAGACTTTACTCTGTTCATGCAAACAGACTCCAACTTTCTTTTCTCTCTTCCTCATTCTTAACTTTTCTTATTTCCTTATTCAACACTACTCTTTCTTTCTTGTACTGAACTTAATTCCTCTAGTAAACCCCTTTTTGGTTATAAATGCACAGTTCATACTGATTTCTTCAAGGACCTTTGGCCAGCTAGAATTAATTACAACCACATGGTTTTTGGTAAATAATTGGCAAATAGACTCAAGAACAGCTCACTTAGTACAAGTTCCTCCTTGTAAAATGTCACAGATTTCAGTAAGCAGGATGACTTTGGGGAAGAAACCATCCATCTCCTCAGAGTTAATCTCCTTTATGCTGGAAAAACATTTGTCTAGCTATTTTGGCAATGCCCAAGGGGAACGGCCGCAGCTCAACTGTGATACAGGAACTGCTCTACTGGAAAACTATCTGATAGAGAGTGGACTTTTCTGAAGGGCTCAGGGTGTAACTTGTTCCCTATTTTCTTTCAAATCACTCAAAATTAAGTCCATTTATTTTTTTTTAACCTATCTTGTTGTAAGGTATCATTTAGTCACTATGTTCTGACTTGGCAAGTTTCCAGCTGATAAGAATTTCTTTTTGTTAGAAACATGCTTGACACTGAAAGGTATCAAGGAAAATCTATTAAAGCAGAGTTCAGAGGAATTGAACACCTTTGGCCAAAGCAGATTCCACCCCTCTTCAGGAGGGAGTGCTGGATACAGAATGGAGAGGGTTCTTATACTGTTAGTTCCAGACAGATCCTCCCATCAGGAGATGGATTGGGGCATTCTTCATTAGGTCACCATCTTCTCTACATACCTACTACATATCTCCTTGATGTTTCCCCTCCCCCAACATATGAATTATGCCTAATTTTGTGCTATCTCTCCCCCTTGGGCGGAGAAGTTAATATTCATGAGGTTCATTAAGCAAGCACAGCAAAGAAAAGCCTTCTCCAGGTTATTCTTGGTCATTTTTCTCAAAGGTTCAGGCCAGTCCTAGACCTGGACCCTTTATCAAGAACTTTTTGATTTTCTGAAACCACTGTCTGTCTCCTGATTGGTTGAGTCTACCTGCAGTCTACTAGCTTTCTTATTACCTGACTTATTCTCAATGACTCCAGCAACTAGCAACTCTGTGGAAACTTAACTCTTTGCTGTCTATCATACTTTTATATTGTACATTTCCTTATTTCATCCTATAAAATGTTTATTTGTCCTGAAATAATTTCCAAGTTCTGTTTTTCCCTCTCAAAATTTCAGTATTTTATACTGAATGAGTCATATGCTCATTTTAATTTGATCTTTTGTAATCCAAGCGCCCTTGATCATTTAAGACTATGATCATTTATGACTTTTCATGACTTTCTGACTGGCCACCCTTACTTTCAAAGTTACGATCACTGAGGGCTGCTCAAACCAGCCTTGGTGTGGCCATTAAGGATCCTTCTCTCCTATTAAATGGTTACAAGGTTCCTCTGCCAGCCCCCTACTCTCTGCACCTGGTATCACAGTGCCCTGCTCCTGCAGTCATAGGCGCGGCTGCCAGAAATATTGCCCTTTCCCCTTTTATATAAACTAAATTATTCTTATATTTTTAGGGTTTCCTATCCTGATGAGACACGTGGTTCAATCCCCATCAGCCTTTATGAGAAGCTTCTGGAGATGGAGTCACAGACTTGGGGTCCAGATTCATAAGACTAAAAGATCCTCATGCTCTACCTGGTGGCACCTCTATTAGGTGTGAATGCCTTTAATTTATTCCTATATCTATCTTTTTTATATCATTCAATTCTGTCTTCAATAATTCTTTCCCTAACTTACTATACCCTTATTTATATTAATCAATCACTAATTAATTCACTAATTAATAGATTTCAACACAAATTTTACTGTTACTAATTTACCTAAATAATTGATTTAAACTGTAGTACTATCACTAAATTTCACTTATTTTCAGTTGCTTTCTGATTTCAAAACAAATTTTGTTTTTTTCTGGGAGCACTTTGGGATTCACCTTCCTTCAGGATTTGCCTGGTACCCTCAGGCTGATTGTTTAGAAGCAATGAATAACAGAATGGTAAACAAACTTTGACCCTATCCACTTTTATTCTTTCCTGAAGATGGTCTGAATTTCCTTATTCTCCTAGTAATATAAATTCCTTCCTACAATAAACTTGAGTGGGATAGGTTTAGCGAAGCCTTCTCAGATTGTAATTGTTCTCCCAGGGGTGAGGTAAGACCTAGGCTAGAGGCTCAAGGTTACAATATTTTTAGAATAGAATAGTTCCATATAAGGATATAAAAATGTATAGTGTATTAGGGTCTCAATGACTGGATAAAGTTTACCTAATTCTTCAATGTCTTCATTTCAAAAGGGATTGGTTAGATTTCGTGTCTAGAATGTAAGATCATATTCTCAGCTAATGAGGATAATGGTCAGTGGGGGAGGAGGGACTTGCGTTAGGGTCTATATAAATCACTGCCTTCTTTTTGTCTTTGTCTTTCCTACTCCAGATGAACTGGTGTAGGATTGTCCCGATTCTCGAGAATCTAGTAAATAAACTTTCTGTCATCACTTTGAGAGGCCTCTGAGTAATTGATTTAAGTAGGGACCTGAGCCATCCCACACAAACTTATCCCAAGTTCAAGTATAGTTTTTAAGTATACCTTTATTCTACACTAAAATGAAAACCAGTTTCACAGATTGATACCCCAAAACTTCAGATTTAGAGATTGGCTAGCTGAAACTTCCTCAGGTTTAGCAAATATGTTTCCTTTTAAAATCCTGAGTTGTGAAATTATTTAAATTCGAAAGAGTTTTATTCTAAAGTCACTTTACTATTCCCTAAGTTTTTCTTATTTTAACACTTCCCTGAATTCCTGTTTCACTGAATCTCTTCTGAACATATCTCACGACTAATAAGACAGTAATTAAAATTCAAACTACTGCTTTCAATCTCTAGCTATTTTAAAGGTCCCTTTTAAAGAATAACTGATCCGTGAACATTTTTGTTGTTTTCAATAAACTCTACTGAGTTTGCTTTGTAAGGTAGTCATTTGCTATCATGTCTGACTCTTCATGACCTCATTTGGGTGTTTTTTCCTTAGCAAAGAAAGATACTCCAGTGGTTTGTCATTTTCTTCTTTGGCTCATATTATAGATGAGGAACTAAGGCAAACAGGGTAAAGTGACTTGCCCAGGGTCATACAACTAGTAAATATCTGAGGTCAGATTTGAACTCACAAAGATGAGTCTTCCTGATTCCAGGCCCAGTGCTCTATCTGTTGTGGCACCTAATTGCATCCTGGGCCATCTCCAGTCATCCTGATGACTATCTGGTCCCTGGATCCAGATGGCTCAAGAGGAGAAAGTGAGACTGGTGACCTTGCATAGTCCTCCCTCACTCAAAACAAAGTCAAGTGCAAGGCATGTCATCATTTCTCTTCTTTGAAAGTGAAGGATGAACCCAAAAAGCCCTTATCCCAATGGGGATCCTGTAGGAAGCATTTCTCCTCTTATGCCTGACCCCATCTCTCCTTTCCATCTGACTTGCAACCGAAGCCCCTTCCGGCCATGTGCGTTGTCTCCTCCATTAGAGGGTGAGCTTCTGGAGAGCAGGCACTGTCTTACTTTTCTGTGTGTGCTCAGCACGGCGCTTTGCACGGAGTTGATGTTTAATAAATGTCCTTGGTAGTCATTCATGCATTTGCAGAATTCCTCCTTTAGTGGGAGGACACAGTGCTGCTGGGATGGGGTCCGTTCCCTGCTGGGCTGGATCCTGCAGGTCAAACCTTGTGCATGGATGTTTCACCTGGCTTGGCTGCAATCTCTGCCCTGACCTCTGGTGGCTTCTCCAACCTTTTGATGTCATCGTCCTTCCATCTCCAGTACTCCTTCAAGTAAGAGCAAAATGAAATAGACCGAACAGCACCAGAAGCATCCTAAGTTCCACAAAGGGAACTTTGGGAAGGGCTTTGGAAAGAGCTCTCACCCCTGCAGGTTTACAGCATTTCTTCTTGTGTTGTCTGTGAGAGAGAGAAGTGATCTAACCAGTTAGTGCCCTTTGTATACAAACTCAGTTCTGGCTCAGAAGTCAATTAAAAGGCTTTTCTTCACCATCCAGTAGACAGACAAGGTACACATGGAGAGCCAGGACCCTCCACTCGGCATCATCATTTATTTACACAGCAGGTTAAATAAACATCCAAGTAGGTCCTTTGCTCATACTCCCAGGACTGAGCCCATATTGGTCAGTTTTCTGTTTACAAGTTATATTTGTCTAGTAAAATGTAAGTTTCTTTATGCCAAAGATGATTTAATTTTCTTATCTTTATCCCCAGCATCTATCAGGGTAAAAACTTTGAATATGTAACCAGATAGATATAGATATAGATATAGATATAGCTGAGTTCTGGAATTTTGACAAGAATAGAAGTTGAATTCACTGGCCTATATTCTCTTACTTTGGAAAAAACTTCAATATCATTTATCCTGGGCTATAATAGGTGCTTAATAAATGCTTGTTGAATTGAACTGAGAAAAGATGAATGATGAACAAAACAAAAAAGAGAAATTTACCTTTGAAAGCTATTTTGGTGGTAGGGAAATTCAAGAAATAAACCCAGAAGAAGAAAATGATTCTAAAATCTTAACAAATAAGATCTCAAAGAAAACATAGCTTGGGCATAAAGTTTAAACTAGAATTCCTGGTGAGTGGGATAGGTTTAGTGAAGACTTCTCAAACTGTAATTCTTCTCCCAGGGGTGAGGTAAGACTGAGAGGCTCAAGGTTACTATATTTTTAGAACAGAATAATTCCATATAAGGATATAAAACTATGTAGTACATTAGGGTCTCAGTGATTGGATAAAGTTTACCTAATTCTTCAATGTCTTCATTTCAAAAGGGATTGGTTAGATTTCGTGTCTAGAATGTAAGATCATATTCTCAGCTAATGAGAATAATGGTCAGTGTGTGTGGGGGGGAGGGACTTGCATTAGGGTCTATATAAATCACTGCCTTTTCTTTGTCTTCAGCTTTCCTACTCCAGGTGAACTGCTGTAGGATTGTCCAGATTCTCGAGAATCGAATAAATCTCTTTTCTGTCATCACTTTGAGAGGCCTCTAAGTAATTGATTTATGTAGGGACCTGAGCCATCCCACACAGTTTGGGGGCTCATCCGGGATCTGGGGCTTTTCAGAAAGACGGCTGGCAACTCAATTCAAAGACTGGGCGCCCATGGGGAGATTCCCCCATGGTCTTTGAAATGGGGTTGCCGGGCCTCCCTTTCTGCAAAGTAACAACCTGAAGCAGAGGAACTCAGTGAGGACAGAAAAGAATAGAGATAGGACTCCAAAGACTCCGAAGCTGTGAAGTGTGTGAAAATGCCAACAGGTTGGTGTTGAAGGTTGCAGTCAGGCAACTTGTACGCATATACGACCCAGCAGTAAGCGTGGGGGGGGGCCTGGGGGTCAATTCGTTGAGTCTTAGATAGACTCAGGGAGAAGGTGACGACTCCCAACCAAACTGGTGGACTGCAGGACCCCAGGGTGAAGGGCCCCCCAAAAACGTTTGCTGGGTGACTGTGGGTGGGTGGGTGACCCCCGCTGAGAGCTAGCGAGGGAGCTAGCTAAATTTGTCGAGTCATAGACTCGGAGGTGTTGGTGACAACCCTGGACCAAAAGAATGGGGAAGGGGCAGTCCAAACCCCACCAAGCTTCGGAATGGAGTCAGGAAATATCGGTAAATAGTCCTTTGGGAAATCAATAACAAAATTGGCACGAATTACCAAATTATAGAGGAAAGGACAAGAAGAAGATGATTAAGTATTGTTGTTTCATATGGGGTGAAAAGATATCAGAGGAGGAGGCACAATCTGGCCCAAATATGGTTCCTCCGAGGATTGGGTTTGCCAAAAATTTAAACCTATATGTACTATTCTATTCTGTTAAATGTTTTCTCTGTATATGTTGTGTTGGTATTTCTGTGTGAATGAAAGTCTGTGTGTCTCTGTTTTTATCTGATAAGGTTGTAAATTTAGCCAGCCAGCCAGCAGGAGCAGAAAGGCTGAGCTGAACTGTCCTTGAAATTCCTGTTACTCCCCTTCTTCAACCCCTCCATATTAGCTTCAGAGGGGCGGAGGGACAAGGAGGGAGAGAAAGGGAGAGAAAAATTATTTTACTGTTCAGTTTATATAGTTGGTAACAGCAAGTAAAAGAAAGTAGGAGAAGTAGAAAGAAATAAGTTATGTGCAGTTTCAAAGTGGCTTGAGGGAAAGGCAGGAGAATTTAAGCAGGTAGAGATGATGAGAGGAGGGGGGTACTGTGTAATCAGAAGGCTTGGAAGAAGTACAAAAGGGAGGGAGGGAATTTATCTTTTTCCCTTAGATCAAAGAGGCATGCTAGCAACCATTTAACCATTTCCTGCCTCACCCAAAAGAAGAAATTTTAGTGTAATGGGAAATAACAGAAAGTTAATTGAATTCATTCTGGTTGTATTTGGAATTGTGAATAGGTGGAATGTGTCATTCTTAATTTAATGTTTAAGACAGGTTAGAATTTATTAAAGTTTGGTGGAAGTAAGCAGAAGATTAGAAAGTAAAAAATCTCAAGTTAGGACCTTAGAGTTGAGTTTTGGATTTAGGTTTAATTAGATCAATATATTTGATGCCAGACAATGTAGTTAAAGTAAAAAGATAATAAGTTTAGGTTTTTCTTTTTCTTTGCAGAGTGGGAGGGCCAGAAAGGGGTGGTCTTGGGAATCCTGGCACAAATAAGAAGAGGGCAGAGACACCCAGTAGCATTTCTGCCAAAAATGTTAGATCCAGTAACAAAAGGATAGGTATTTGTTAGATGCAACATTAATCTAATGTAACTGTTACACGATTTTAAATTTTGTAATTTATTGCATATGGACTGGGGTTTTAAAAAGATGTGATAGAAATTTGATAATTTGAAACTTACATTTGGTTATTAAAAAAAAAGCTGAATAGGTTAATGGTTTATTTTAAGTTTTAAGTAAACTTAAATAAGTTTAAATTTTTAGGTAATTCATCTAAATATTGTATTAGAAATTGCATTGTTAAGTTAATTAATGAATTGGTTAAAAAGAGCTGTTATGAATTTTTTTTTGTAAGAGTTTTCTTGTTGTAGCATTCTTATTAAGAAAATGAGAATGCTTTAAAAATGTACATATATATATATATATATGTAGGTGTGATTTTCAAGCCTGTTCCATCTGAGGATGTATTATGTTAAAAGTTTATTTCTGCTGTTGAAAAGGAAATTTTAGCTAAAATTGTTTTTGCCATGAATCAAGCATTTCCTCTAAAGTTATGTTTGTAAAAGAAAGTTTATGGGCAAATGTGAAAAGGCTGTGGGTTTAGGTCTTTTCTTGTGATTTCTGTCAATTAGTTTCAAGGGGATTGTGATAAATTGTAAACTGTTCGTAAGAGAGGAAACATTTGTTGTATTAAGAAATACTTTGTAAAATCTTTTACAAAGGAAGGCCTACCTATCCAATTTGTATTTTTAAGTTACAAAAGTGGGAAGAATTTAGTTTCTCTAACAGGATATGAAAATGCAGTTGATGTCATCTGAAATTTATTGTTCAGGTTCATAGCTAAAACAATTTGTTATCACTTATGAAAATTATGTTTGCCATTTGTAATTCTAATGCTAAAACCTAAAGCTGGTACACTGTGTGAATATGTGGGGGAAAGAAGCAGTCCTCAGGCTAGTAAGAAGTGCAGCCCCAGCAGCTGAGGAGATTGTATGTAGAACTTGCTTGGTGAGAATTTGAAAATGTATAAGAAATGATCTTCAGTGATTGGCTCTTTAGGGCAAATTTAAGATCTAAGAGGTAAATAAAATCCCTTGGAACATTCTTTCTAAATCTAATGGGGATAAATAGATATTGTATCATTGTTACATAGAACAAGATTGGGATTTAAAGTTAACTGTAATTGTATTTTATTTACAGGGGGATTCAGGGAAAGGAATCCCTTACAAAAAAAAAAAGGTGGGGGTGGCCCCAGGTGGTCTGGGAGCTCCAGGAATGGGCTTGATGGGAGTGGCCAGTAAAATGGAGATTTGGACTGATAGAACTAAGAGTGGGAAGTAGAATAGACTTGGGCATAGTGATAGAGTGGACCTTAGGAGAGCCGGTTCATGTGGAGAAAAAAAAAAAACCAAGGAGTTTTCAAGGTGAAGTTTTCCAGAGCTTTTAGACAAATGAGACTAAAACTCTTTTGGGGTAATGGACAAAGGTCCCAACTTGGAATGAGATCTTTACAGGTTACAAAATGATGTAAAAGCAATTAGTATTAAAACAATTGACTGAATTAATTACTGAGACTAAATCAGAGACATCTTCAGTTTGGGAAAAAGAATTTCAGTCTAATTTTCTTAGAGGTAGGTAGTCTAGTAATATTTGGCATTGAAAGTTAAACGATTGTTTTGATTTGAATTCATTACACGAACATAAAAATTCAAGTTAGTGTTTGAACTTATCACATGTGTAGCTCATTCTTTTAGATTGAGCAGGGTTAGAAAGGGATGAAGTAGTTTGGGAAACAGATATAAATCTATTAGAGCAATGACTTATGATTGTTATTCAATCAGGAACTAGAACATGTATAGAAAGGCATGTAGGCTACTTAGACCTGCTTCAAAGATGTTCCTTGGCCAATGTGAAATTAGTCACGTTTGAAACTGATTATTGGAGCTTGCTATTTTAAGATTTTTGTGGGACTATTAACTGACTGTTCTTCTGAGTCTAACTCCAGGTGTGGATGGCAAGAGAGGCGATCTGAGCCACTGATCCATGATGCCAGTAAGCCTGTGAGATGCTGGTATGAACTGCAAAAGGTGATCTCATGGGAAGGTCGGGAGAGCGGCTGTTCATCCTGAGCTGAGAGGTAGGATTCTCCTGACTCAATTTCCCCACTGACACCTGGCAGACTTGAAGCCTGGCTGAATGCCAGTTGACAATCTACTCCTGCCTGGAACTGACGTGAAGTAAGGAAGATGTTGTTTCCCTGCAATGTCCCTACTCTTAGTGGCAAATTCCTAAAATCAGAAGTTTTGTAAGTAATAATACCAGATCTGTTGAATAATAGATTGTTGGTAGGGGAACATCTGAGGTTGAGTCTAAAATTAAGCTAACAGGTTTAGGACTTTAGACCAACAACAATCAGTTAGGGTCCTTTAATTCTTAGTAATAGTGTGGAGATGATTAGGTCAAGGGCTTGTGAAACTAGCATGCATAGTTATTATTTTGTCTCAGTTGGTTAATGTTAAATGAAAAATGGTTTGTGGACTATATTGTAAATTCTTTAAAAGAAGCATCACATGATCAGAAGTTGGAATTGTTTTATGATGTGATATGCACTGTGTTAAAAATGATTATTTATTGTATTTATATAAGTACTGGAGCCTGGTATTGACTCCTTAGTGAAATCTCATCTTCCTAATGAGGGAATGAATAATGACTTACTGTGAAATGTAGAAGCTGCATTTTAATGTGAATTTTCTTTTTAAAAAAATGACAATTTGTCAAAGTTTCAATTTTGATTTTTGTAAGAGTGATAGGAATAGTAATCTAAGATGGTATTAAGTTCAGTTCTGTAGGAGAGTGGACATCTGGATTTCTACAAGAAGATGAAGAGAAGAAGATGCTGAGATGCTGTGCTGAAGACTGTTTGAAGGAGCATCCAGATCAGAAAACTGCATAAGATGATACTTCTCCCCAGACTGCTGTATGAGATGGAACCTCTAAATGGACAATTCATTAATTTACCTTTCCCTTTGAATCTCTGTATGAAGGGAAAGATTCATAAGGGAAAGAATGTGAAGGGGTCATGACTATGACTATTTGTAGAGTTGCATATATATATGAATAGTACTAAGAATAACACAGAATATAAAGAATGGGTATGGAAGTGGGAGAATGGGACACATAGGATGATGTTTGATACTTTCTGGAGTGTAATCAATAGAACTGAGAAGAATTATCAACATTGTATATGGAAGAGGAAGCAACAACTATGGAGGTGTAAGTCAGAGATCATGAAAGGAGGACCATTAGGCCGGGAAGATGTGAAGTACTTTCTGGCTGTGGATTATAGGGTAAGACTGTTTCTAGAGGAACATCCTGCTTTGAGAGGACATTATTGGATATGTGGACAGACAGCTTATACTCACCATCCGTTAAACTGGAGGGGTGTTTGTTATATTGGATTGGTGAGACCTAAATTCTTTTTCTTGCCTGAATCAGGGAAATGGCATCTGGGGGTTCCTCTATATGATGATCTAGCCAAAAGGAAGAGGAACATTGACACCTCTCTCACTCAAACTGGAAATGCAAACGGGTGGGGTGACACTTGGCCTCCTGAAAGGATAATCAGAGAGTATGGGCCTGCAACTTGGGCTCAAGATGAGAGTTGGGGTTATAGAACCCCTATCTATCTATTAAACAGACTAATCAGACTCCAAGCAATAGTTGAAATTATTACCAATCAAACAGCGGAAGATTTGGACTTATTGGCCGATCAAGCCACACAAACTAGGGAAGCAGTACTGCAACATAGGTTGATCTTAGATTATTTACTTGCAGAAGAAGGGGGAGTTTGTGGAAAACTCAATTTATCTACATTTTGCTTAAAAATTGATGATAATGGAAGAATAATGAAAGAGATCACCAAAATATCAGGAAGGTTACTCATGTTCCTGTACAAACTTGGAACTCCCTTTTCAATAAGTCTTGGTGGTCCTGTTTTGAAGGAAGCTGGTAGAAGAGATTACTGTGGTTTGGCATCATAGCAATTAGTGGTATCATATTACTTCCTATTTGTTTACCTTGTTTGATTTCACTTATTACTAAAATAGTTAGAAATTCTCTACTAAAACTTGCTAGAGTAGAAGAAAGGACCGAAGGAGCCATTCGGTTGATGATACTAAAAAAAAAGAAAGGATGGGCACCTGTGGAGACAAAAGACAAGAATGATCCTGATTGGGATGAGGAGATTAATAGACAGTGTGAGATCATGTTACAGAGCTGTGGTTGAAATATCCGTGAGAAGTCTTCAGGTTAATAAATAAGAGGAGGGATTGAGTGGGATAGGTTTAGTGAAGACTTCTCAGATTGTAATTCTTCTCCCAAGGGGTGAGGTAAGACTGAGAGGCTCAAGGTTACTATATTTTTAGAACAGAATAATTTCATATAAGGATATAAAACTATATAGTACATTAGGGTCTCAGTGATTGGATAAAGTTTACCTAATTCTTCAATGTCTTCATTTCAAAAGGGATTGGTTAGATTTCGTGTCTAGAATGTAAGATCATATTCTCAGCTAATGAGAATAATGGTCAGTGTGTGTGGGGGGGAGGGACTTGCATTAGGGTCTATATAAATCACTGCCTTTTCTTTGTCTTCAGCTTTCCTACTCCAGGTGAACTGCTGTAGGATTGTCCAGATTCTCGAGAATCGAATAAATCTCTTTTCTGTCATCACTTTGAGAGGCCTCTAAGTAATTGATTTATGTAGGGACCTGAGCCATCCCACACACTGGAAGGGATAAAGCAAGAGATTTTTTTTTTAAAGAGGTAAAAATGATTTTGAAGATGAAATAAGAACACTAGAGCAAATCTTTGGAAAAGAAAGGAGCACTAGTGGGAAAAAAAGTAGAAATGAGACTACAGAAGATAAAAATTAGGAGAAGAATTAGCAACTTGGCACAAGAAGAACAAAACCTTACCCAAGCAACAGATGCTTTGAAAATCACAATGGACCAGATAGAAGTCAATGACTCTAGAAAACAATAAGAAATATCAAGACAAAGTCAAAAGATTGAAAAAAACAGAAAGCATTCCAACTCAAAAAGCAACTGAACTGGAAAATAGATGGAGGAGAGATAATTTGAGAATCACTGGACTCCATAAAAGTCATGACCAAAGAGAGCCTAGACATCATATTTCAAGAATAATAAATTATATTTAAATAATTTATATATTTTTATAATAAGTTATATCATATAAATAATAAATGGTCTCTTAGAAACATAGGGCAAGTGAAAATACAAATTACATACCAATCACTTCTTGAAAGAAATCCCGAAATAAAAACTCCTAGGAAGCTTGGGACCAAAATCTAGAGCTTTCAGGAGAAAGAAAAAAGTATTTTCAGTAGCCAGAAAGCAAGTATAGAGCTTAGAATCTGATAATCTTGAATGCAAAAGATATAGATTTATAATCAAGAAAAACTTACTTAGCAGAAGTGTGTAAAATGCCACAGGGAAAAAATTGATCTTTAATGGAATAGAGACTTCCAAGCATACTTGGAGAAAAGACTAGAGCTGCACAGAAACTCTGATATACAAAACCTGGTCAAGAGAAAGAAAGGTAAATATGAATGAACGCTCCTAAAAGACTAAACAAGGATGAATTGTTTATCTTCTAAATCAGGGAGATGATCCGTGGATCCCATCGGAACCCTATCATCATCCGGGGTCACAGGAACAGTCTAGTAAGAAAAAGTCTGGGTTATGTCTTGAATTTCCTTATCACTTTAATTTCTTTCTAAGGCAGGTTTCTTTTTTTTGTTCACTCTTCATTTGTCTTTTTTCAGTTCAATTCAACAAAAAAGCCTTGGAGTGTTTATTTTTTTAAATTTTTTTGAATTTTGATGGTGTTAAAAGAAGAAAGGGAGGGGAGGGAAAAGAAATGCAGTAGGAAGGCCAAAAGGAAGAGGAGAGGTGGGAAAAAGGATCTCATCACTGGAATACATAGATTATACAAGCAAGGAGGGAAGGGTGAGGGGCACGGGCAACGGCTGAAGCTCACTTTCAACTGAAATGGCCAAAGGAGGGGAGCGCCGCACACACAGTTGGGTGGGAGAGGTGGGAATAAGAGGGAGTTGATTAAGCTGAGGATAAGTTCTAAGCAAAACAAACTCCAACGGAAGGTGGACCACGAACGCCTGAGGAGCAGTAGAAGCCGTGATCGGCAGCCTGGATGAAGCCTGGCTGGCTATACTTCTTTCTTACCAGCGTCTTCCTCATAGAGAGGTCCAGGGCAATGACCAACCATTTAGGATGTGCCCTGGTGGCAGGGGCTGAAGCAGGGGACAGGATAAGCCCAGGGACTTTCCCAACACTTGCAGGTGGTGTTTCTGATGTCACTTTCTTGAGTCAACACCTGGGGTTGCTGGTAGGTCCAGATGAAGGACCCGGCAGGCCTGGAGGTAGTAAAGCCAGAAAGGCAAGCTGTGTAAGTGGACAGTTCAGTGCATAGTTACTGATGAATGTCCAGGCCAGGCCCACTCTGACCCAGCAGGACAGGCCCCAGGGCATACGCTCAGAGGAGGAGAGCCTTGGGTGGGTCTGGGCTCAGCTGCTAGGCTCTTTAGCCTGAACCATGCTCTCAGAGTTTTCAGATTCAATGTTTATTAAGAGCCTTCTGTTTGCAAAGCAGCATGCTGGGAGAAGGGAAAAGCTTAGCTAAGAGGGGTTCCTGCTCTTGGGGAGGTCCGTGTGTGTGTGTGTGTGTGTGTGTGTGGAGGGGGGGGGCGAGAAGTAAGAGCCAAACATTGAAAGAGCCATTACACAAAACATGATAAATGCGCTGGAGACAGATACATGAAGTTCTATTTTGAGTTCAAGTGTGAAGGTAGGTAGGGGTGGGCTTGGCATTTGGTAGAAATGCAGCCATCATGGAGAGAGGGCACTGCAAGGTAAAGGAAACTGCTTGAGCAAAAGCAGGGAGGTGAGACTGGCCCGTTGGGTGGAGATCTCATTCCATCGTGTTTCCTTGGGCCCCAGCTGGGCAGGCATAGGTCGGGAGGAGTGAAGTGGCAAAGGCTCGGAGGTGGGAGATTGGCACGTGCTGCAGAATGCTCTGGGGATGCTCTAAAGGACCAAGCAGATGGGGAAACTGAGGCCCGAGAAAGGCCGGGCTTGTCAGGGTCACAAGGGCAGGACAAGACCCATTCGGAGTCAGGGGCCTGGATTCGAATCGCATCGTGACTCTGCGATAGCGGGGACGTCGCGGACCCTCCTGGGCCTCAACCTCTTCTTTGGTCAAAATGTCAGCGGGATGGGGGGTCTGAGGCTCCTCCCAGCTCACGTGGGAGGGGGCCGCACTCAGGCCCCGCCCTTCCCTCAGCCTTCAGGGCGGGGACAGACGGGCGTCCTCAGCTCCGCCCCCCCTCCCAAATCCCGCTCCTGCCGTCCTCCAGGACCCGCCACTGCTGGGGGGTGGGGCTCCGCCTTTCCCGAGGGGCGGGGCGGGAGGAGGAGGAGGACTTCCGCCTAAGGTCTCCTCTAGAGCCCGTGCCTCCCGAGGGGCGGGGCGCCTTCCTCTGTCCGGTCCCAGGATCCTCCTTGGTCGAGGCTCCTGTCTTTTTAAGAGAGCGGGTCTCGGGAGGGGCGGGGACCAAGGGTGGGCGGTCTTTGCTTTCCCAGGCCTGCGCAGTGAGCCGCCGAGGACGGGCTCTTGTCTCTTTAAGAGCAGGGAGAGTGCAGGAAGGGGGAAAGGAAATTTGGCCCCACCCTCGCCCCGCCCCGCGCCACGCAGCTTGAGCCAGGAGGTGGAGGCGGAGTCAGAGCAAACTGAGGCCGAGACTCCCCCTCTCCCCCGCTCCGCGCCCCCCGCCCCCCACCCCGTCCCGTTCTTCGGGAATCCGAGCCGGGCCTGGTAAGAATTTGAGCCCCGGGGCGGGGAGGGACAGAGAGCGACCGAACCCCGCCCCTCCCTATCCTCTTCCTGCCCCAGCGTCTCCCCGCAGCCCGCACCCCAGTACCCGCGGTGTCCCTCTGTTGGCTGCGCGGGGCCCTGAGTGTCGTGACCATTGCCCGTCCTTTTTCTATCTCTCAGTGGCAGGATCAGCTCTGGTTCTTGCCGGGGAGAAGGGGTGGGGTGGGGTGGGGGGACTACTCTGTCCAGAAGCGGGGTCCCAGGACCCTGGTTCAGATCCCAGCTCCGCCTGCAGGTCACTGCGCTTCTCCATGCCTCAGCTTCCCCATCTGTAAGAAGGGAGAGTTGAACTCTTCGAGTCACCTGGATGGCCCGGATCTGTGACCTCAGGGAGCTTAGCGGCCCCCTCCCCCCAGCTCCGTCAGGACTAATGACAAATGAATCCCTGGCCCTTTGCAGAGAACCATGATCCCCCTTCACGGAGTGTGCCGAGGCTCGGGGTCACAGGGGAGCGGCTTCGCCTCTTAGCCCCTCCCCCTCCATGCCTGGAGTGCCCCCTCCTCATGCCCTCTCTCCCCCAATGAGTCTCGCTCCTGTGGCGCCTCCGGAAGAGGCCTTCTCGGATTCCCTTCACTGTTAGTGGTGTCTCATCTAGAAGATACTTTTTAGATACTTTGTATCAGTCTGTCCCCAAGCTCTGTTATTAGCGCTTAATAACAGTAACAATAAGGATAGACGTGAGAGCCTAGGGCCCTGCTCTCCACTTGCTCACCTTGGGGTGGGGGCAGCATATCTTTTCCTAGGAGGGGTAGGCTGAGAGCAGTTTCAGGGGGAAGGCCTGGACCTGGAGGTGAGGTGGGAGGGAGGGGAGTGGCCAGGCGCAGTTTAGATTTGATCCAGGAAGTTCTGATAGGGAGCCCCTAACTGTTTTTGAGTGAGGTTGGTGAGAGCTTAGAAAAATCCTTTTGGCATCCTTGGGAGGATGGTTCCTGTCTTATCGCTCAGCCGAGAGGAAGCTGTAGAAGGCTTGAGGAGAGCCGATATCATTTGGAAAAGCAGGCAGTTTCCTAGTCTTCCCCAGCAGCAGGTGGTAGGGGCAGTCTAAAGTCAGGGTCCAGCAAGGTGTGATTGGTAATAAGACAAAGGACAAGGTGTTTGAATGTAGAGCTGCACTGGGGGTTGAGACGGGGAAGGGAGGAGGGGGTAGCTGTTCGGGGGTGATGGCCGCCAGAGGGATTGTTTGGAGGTCCCAGTGGTGACGAAGAGCAGGGCTGGGTGTTGGAAGGCTGAGGAAGAGGTAGAGTAATACCTGATCACCATCAGATAAAGGAATTTCAGAGTTTGTGATTGGGGCATATGGGTGATGTTGAGATCAAGGCTGTGACCCTTTCTGGGGTGGAGGAGAGTGTCCTGGGAAATGAGGAAGCTGTGGTCCTGGGAGGTTAGGGTCTTTGAGGGAGTTCCTGTATGTGGGCATAGTCCCTAGGATGAGGGCAGGAGCTGGGGGGGAGAGAAACCTGGAGCCAGTCACCGAACTCATTGAGAGAAGAAGGCAGTGCCCTGGTTTGGTTGACCAGTTTGGATATGGGCATGAGAATTGATGTCAATCAAGGGACGCTGGGGAGCAAGGACTATTCCACCTGCCCACCACAACTAGTGGGTAGGAATGAGGGAGGGAACAGCCAGTTCTGCAGAGGAGAGCCAGAACATGAAAGATGGACAAAGGAAAGGTCTAGTTGAAGTCTGGCTTGTTAATGATGAAACAGGCATCCCAGAGAGCACACACAGTGCATGATGAGTGAGGAGAGCAGAGTGGGCCACTGGGGCAGACAGAACAGAGAACAAAAGTTTGGATGGTGGTGGTAGGCAGTCCAGATTCACTGGGATGGGTGTGTCCTCACCACTGGGGCCTAGGCCTCCTCAGTTCATTTGGCTGGATCTGAATTGGAAGCACAGCTTTGTGTGGCCAAGAGGAAGCAAGGAGGGAAGCAAGCATTTATTAAGCACCTGCTGTGTGCCAGGCACTGGACTAAGGGTATTAGATCTCCTCTTATATAACTGGTGGATTGATGAAGGGAAAATGCAGACAGCGAGACATCTACCCTTTGGGATGCCTAGGGCACCCTCAGCTGCCCAGGAAGAGACAGAGATGGGACATAATGTGAGTTTTGTAGATTGGGCTGGGAAAGCCCAATTAGGACCTGATGTTTTACAGAACAAATCCTTTTATGAAGGTGATTTGTTCTGTGAAGTCTGGATTCAGTCAAAGGGCCGAACTTGAGGACCTAGAGGGCCCCATGTGTCCTTGAGGCAAGTCTACAGGTTTCCCTTCTCTCCCACTGGGTATTAAGAATTAGGAGAGACCCATTATTCTGGTCCCCTTCCATCTGACAGATGTCTCTTGTGGTACTGAGCCACCCCTCACTCCCATCCCATTGGGAGTCTTCAGGCTGGCGTGTTACACAGAGGGGACCTTTTAAGGTATGGATTGCCCTCGATGGTAGCTGGGGCCCTTCCAACTCTGAGAGTCTCTGGGGCCTTAGAGCCTGGAATGTCAGAGCAGCAGAGACTTGTCAGAGATTCAAGGGACCCCCCAGAACACAGGATGTCAGTACTGGTGGGGAGGGGACTCCTTTTTATTTTTATTTTTTTTCATCTAGTCTGGTCACTTCATTTTAGAGAGGAAGAAGCTTGGCCTAGATAAATGAAGTGATCTATCTAAGGTCATTCAGTGGATTCATGGCAGATGTGACTGACTCAAGTCCAGTATGTGGTTCCTGTTCCACCCTAGCTTCCTCTTTCTAGGCCACTGTGGCCCTTTGTACATCCAGGAGAGGAGTTTGTCACCTCTTTTTGTGTTGTGGCCCTCTTTGGAAGTCTGGTAAAGCCTATGATTCCCTTCTCAGCATTGTGTTTTTAAATGTATAAGATAAATTGTAGGATTACAGGGGAAACCAGTGATGCTGAAATGCAGTTTTCTGCCCCCCCCCCGCCCCCCCCCCCCCCCCCCCCCGTTAAGAAGCGCTAATATGGGGTGAGCTTAATTGTCATTGGAGCTGTGGTCATTATTTCCTTGTTGCTTTCTTATGTCGCACCCTCAGCCCTCACTCCCTACTTTCCAGCCCCCTCCTAGACAGCCTCGTCCCCACTGGGAGAGGGGGGAAGGCAGGCCCACCTTCCCCAGTTTATTTCTGGAGCTATAATCCTGTCTTAGCCATTGTTCCTGGATGGGGTGTGTCAGTATACCCTGTGTAGTGTCTCTCCCATTAGAATATAACCTCCTGATGGGCAGAGACTGTCCTTGCTTTTCTATTTGTATTCTGAGGGGCAGCTTGGTGGTGCAGTGGATAGAGCACTGGTCTTGGAATCAGTTCATTATGAATTCAAATCTGGCCTTGAATAATTACTAGCTGTGTGACCCTGGGCAAGTCACTTGTCTCAGTTTTGTCATCTCTAAAATGAGCTGGAGAAGGAAATGGCAAACTACTTCATTATCTCTGCCTAGAAAGTCCCAGATGGGGTCACAGAGAGTTGGATACAACTGAACCTTATTCATTCATTCATTCAGCCTCCTTCCCACTTCTCTCTCTTTTTAGTAGGTATTGAAGGGAGAGGGCTGGTGCATACAGAAGATCTAATCCCTTGGGATCCCCATTTTAAAGAGAGTACTGGGGGTTCTCAGAATCTGGTTAGAAATAGGACAGTTTGCTTCTTTTTTTCTTGATGACTCTGCTAGACACAACTACATGGCTTGGGGTGGAGGACCAGGAGAGGCCTGGGGTGGGAGTGGGAAGCCGGCCCAACCTTAAAGGGACCTAGGAATGTCAAGTAGTCACCAAATTGAAAGGGAGCTGGCTGTGAGCACAAGGGAGGGCTAGTGCAGTAGGCACTAAGTACACGCTGGGTGATCCACCAGTTGATTGACCTCCCTGAGCCTCAGTTTCCTTTCCAGGGAAATGGGGATAAGCAATGCCCCTTCACAAGGCGATTATGGTCAAGGCATTTTATAAACTTCAAAGGGCTCCCCAAATGACAGATGTTCTAACTTGCCAGTTCTTTGATTTTTTGACCATTCACAACAAATGTTCCTTTTTTCAGACCTCTCTTTGACCGTTCCTTTCGATCCTTGGCCGAGAACCTAGCGGATGAATGGCAACTGCTGATGACTTAAAATTTGAAGGTCAGTACCTTGCAGCCCCACCTGCAGGACCTTGACCCAGAAAGCAGTGATGTGCTCTTTGTGAGCGGCTGCTGTATGCAGTTGCTTCCTGGCAGGTAGGCTTGGTTTGGGGATGATGTCAGAATGCCCCTGGCGTGGTCCCTGCCTCCTAGAGCTGACCGTGTGGCAGGGAGAAGGAAATTCAGTTATTCTAATCTGTAGTAGATTTGTTCACAGCTTTTCAAATGGTCAAGAAAAAAAAGAATGCATTTCATTGTCAAGAGCCTTGCTCCTTCCTCTGAGGCAGGCCATGGGCAAGGTTGCCTCCTCTCCAGCATCCTTTGGGGATTCCAGGTACAGAGTTGACACGCCCCTTTCTCTGTTGGGTTCTCATCTGCAGAATTTGGCGATGCAGCCAACCTGCTGCCAACCCCACCGGATGCCACGGCTGTGACCATTGAGGAGCCCAGCCCGAAGCCCCCCACCTCGAGGGGCCTCTCAAGAGGCTCTGGGAGAGAGGAGGATGAAGAACTCTTGAGCCACAGTGACTCGGATAAGACAGAGGTGAGGAGGGCTGCCCCCTAGGCTCTGCCTGCAAGCAGCTCTGGCCATGAATTTGGCCTGACTTTTCTGTTGTGTGTCCCAGACAATTCATACTTAAATTGGGTTTAAAAATACTGAATTATATTTAGGGGCCGTCACAGACCTTCTTGTGTTTGTTTCCTGTGGCAGTGCCTGAAATTCTCTTAGGAAGCCATTCCTTGGGCAGGAGTATCCCAGGCCCCAGAACACAGACTGCCCCCCCACCCCTGCCCATTGCTTCATGTTTGTATCATAGGAAGGGCCCAGCCCCAGGTGGGCATTCACCCAGTGTCTTTATTCTTCCCCCTGGCAGCTCCTGGCTGGACAGAAGAGGAGCTCCCCGTTCTGGACATTTGAATACTACCAGACATTCTTTGATGTGGACACTTACCAGGTTTGTGCACCACTCCCACTTTTGGGGGTGTGTGTAAAGGTGTCTTTTTTCCCATCTAGCTTCCCAGAGCCCCTGGGGTTGTGCAGCCCCAGGAAAAGCCCTGATTTACTCTTGCCTGCCCTTGCCCCTGCACACACGGGGTTCCCACTCATGCTCAGCCACTTCACTGGTCCCAGGTTCTGACTCCTCCTGTAACTTGGGGAACATAAGATTTGTTCCTGGCTCCCCTTGTGGGCTGGCCACTGAGGTGGCCTGGATTCAGTCTGGAGGACACGCAGTCTCCTTGCTCCTTTTCCCCCACCCATTGTTCTCCTTGGGAGATGTCAGATTGTGGCCACGCTGTGGTTCACAACTAGTCTCCCCTGATCAGGGAGATTGGGCCCCAGGGGAGTCAAAGGGCTCCTACTTTCTGATAGTAAATGCCAGCCTGGGATTTAGACCCAACCTCACTCATTCTCAATTTGGACAAGTGCCGGGCCTTGATGTGAGGAAGCCCTGAGGTCAAATTCATCCTCCGACACCTTGTAGCTGGTTGATGCTGTGCATAGCCTCTCAGCGCCAACTTTCCATCTATAACGTGGGGTTAGTAAATGTGCCCACCTCTCAAGATTCTTGGGACGACATCTGTGAGGTGTTTTTTTGTCCTTGAGATTGATCATCAAACCCCTTCCCTATTGTATTACACACTGCTCCCACACTCCTCCCACATAAGCCCTCAAGGTAACAGGACACACTGGGCATAGGACAGCTTTTTTCCCCTCTCTCCACAAAATTGCCCCAAAAACATAAACAGATGGTGATTAGCTGCCAGGACTCACCTCTCTGCCTAGTGAGCCCCACCTTTCCTATGGGGTTTGGGGCATTTCTGTAGCCTTCAAGTACCTCTTCCCCTGGGAAGGAGATGGAAGTTGGAGTCACTAGAGAAGGGAGCCCTCCAGTGTGAGGTGAAACTGTTCTTCACCCTCACAGACCTGTATCACTCTCTGACCTGAGAGCATTACCCTGAGGACTTGGGTGCCCCTGGGAAGGCAAGGCTCTTGAGGTTCCTAGAGAAGCCCTCCCTCCCCCATCCAAGTTGCTCCTGATCATGGATGGAGAGCAGAACGTGAGGTCTGGTGCTGTCCTAGCTCAGCCCTTGCCTGGGGTGGGTGCTGGCTGCCCCTCTTCTCCTGAGACCAGCATGCATAGCCCTCTCTGTGGGGCAGGGTAGGGCTCCTCCAGAAGTCTGGAACGCAGGCCTTGCCACCCTGGGTCATGTGGCTCTTGTCCTGGGCTGAGAGGTTATGCTGCTGCCTTTCTGGGCTGGGGCCAAGACCAGAAACTTGCTTCTTGGACCACCTCTCCAGAGCTAATACCCATTGAAACGTGCTCTCTGTGGCCCCCAGGGGTCAGGGGGCATGCCCCCCCCCCCCAGCTTGCATCCCAGTTCCCTTCTTAGCTCTGGGGCCTTCTGAAAAGAGGTGAAAGAGGCGACACTGTAATTGGAACCCCATTTTTATGACCCAGAACAAGGATTGATTTTGACCCACAACAATCCAAGCCAATGACCTCTTTCCTGAGAAATGAGATCCAGTGTAGTCCCATGCAGTGGCCTCCCATCTTGTAAGCACATCAAAGTGATCAGGAAAGACTTGGGGCACCCTGGCTCATCAGCAGAGGGGCTTCAGCCCTTTTTTTATCCTTTTTGACTATGTTCCTACTCTGGAGACCTGCAGAAAATCACTTAACACTTAAGTTTATCTCATGGCCATGGTCTCCGCCTCAACTTATAGTGTTGGTCAGGTACAGGACAGCTATTTTTCTCTTTCTCATAAAAGAAATACTAAAAGCACAAAAGACTCATATGCATATTGACGAAGACTTAAGCAAGCAATAGGAACTTGTAATTACTGGTTTACGTTCTCCCATGACGAGTCGAACATGAAGCAGTTTGTATGATGGCTACATAGACACATTCCATTCCCCATGGCTCTGCACTGGATGTACACAAGGTCCAGATCTGTTGAGTCAGGCCAGGGTTTGGGCTTCTTCTCCTGATATCGCTCATCTTCTCTAAGAAGTGCCCTGGTAGCTGTGGAGTACCCTCATTATGCGGTTAGCACTGACTGAGGGACCCAAGAGTTCTTGTCCTCTCAGACTCACAAAGCTGCCCCCAGGGTTGGACATGATGACCTTAAGCTAGGGGGTATGCTGGAGCCAGTTCAACTCCAGAGAGCTCTCTTTTTCATTGTATTTTTTTCAGAAATCACAAAGGTTTGATTAATTGTTTTGTCGATTGTCTGAACTTTAGAAAGTGATTGAGAAAATGTTAATAATGGAGATTAAACGTTAAAAATGTGTGAAACACATTTTTTTATTTTAGAAAACTGAATGTTAAATATTTACCCACACACCCCTGCCTGAGGCACTAAGCTAGCATACTTTTTCCCAGGAGTGACCAGGCTGCAGGTTCAGCACTCTGTGGTTCTGCCACAATTATGAAGGTTTTGATTCAGTCTGGCCTTTTATAGTGAAATTCAAACATACTTTTAGAAATTGGAACACATTGTTTTTATGTGGACACTAATGACTCCCCCCCACCCAGTCAGGGTTGAGTGACTTGGCCAGAGTCACACAGCCAGAAAGTATCAAGTGTCTGAGACTGGATTTGAACTCAAGACCTCCTGACTCCAGGACTGGCACACTATCCACGGTGCCACCTAGCTGCCCTGACTAATGACTTTTAATGAAAGCATAATACATTTCTTAGGACAAAGGGAAGTGTAGACAGGATCCTAGTGAACATTTTTGCCAGTAATTATCCTGGGGGTGGAGCAGTCACTTGGTGGTTATTTGTGGTGCCTCATTTCCGGGTTGGCCAGCCTCTCTTTTTGATGTGGCTTGCATGGCTTGTCACTTCCCCATGGGTGACTTTTGGTGCTTCAGAAATCTATCTTTTGGATTTCCTGTTTTGTTAACCTGTATCTCAGGGTGATGGTCCCTTCTCTGCTCTCCTTTTTGTTAGGTTCTTAGGGGTGCCAACACCCCTGGAGAGACAGGCCTTGTGTTCAGAGGAAATTCCATTCCCCCAAAAAGAAATCCCAGAGTCGAGCCGCCATGCCAACATCTCCCACAATTACTCAGTATAGCCACGAACACTTCCTCTGATTCCCCAATAGACAGGAGTTTTTTATAACATGATATTCTTCTCACTTCTGCATGCCCCTTATGGCTGCCTGGCACCTCATCCATGGTAGAGTGCTGTCATGGACATGGAGGTCACAGCCTCCTAGGAGTTGTGACCTCAAGCTCATGTGGCTTGGGCCCAGGCCTTTGGATTCCAGGCCAATGCTTGGTCAGTCAGTCAGCTAGCATTTTTAAAATGCTTACCATGTGTCAGATCCTGTGAAGGGCCCCAAGGATACGGAGAAGAGCTCTCTCAGCACTGCCTGGGTCACGTTGCCTATCTCTGACTTCTTCACTGTCTTGTTTTTAGGTCTTTGACAGGATAAAAGGCTCGGTTCTGCCGATCCCTGGGAGAAACTTTGTCAGGCTGTATATCCGAAGTAATCCGGATCTCTATGGTGGGTGCTGCACAGTCAGGCTGGTTTTTGTTCTGTGCTGGGAAGAGAGGGACTGAGGGGGCGTTGATGGAGGAGAGGGGCTCAAACAAACACTCTTCTCCAGCTGCTCCTTGTTCTGGCCTCGAGGGCCAAGCATAGCCAGGCCTAGACTTGGGACAGCCCAAGCCTGGGAACTGCCATCAGGTACTTAAAGAGCTGTCCTGTGCAAGAGGCCAGAACAGGAGCCTGGAGGGGACGTTCCCTGATCTTCCCCCTCCCTTGGAGAGATGTTCTCCCTACTCTGAATCCTCAGGTGCCTTCAAGGTCCAGCTCAGAAGCCTCATTCTGGGCCCCCTCAAGTGGCCCTGGGCCTGGTTCTGTTTTCTGTTCTGACTTTGGGTCCCCAGGGCCTTGTCCATATTAGACACTTGGAGCCTGCACCTGGAGTTGAGAAGGCCTGAGGTCAGATTCTGCCTTGGGTACTTCACTAGCCGTGGTCTTGGGCAGCTAATTTCATTGGGCCTCAGTCCCCTCCTCTGTAAAAGGAGGGGATTGGACAAGGTGGCCTCTCGAATCCCTCCTCAGTGTCTGTGATCCTTTGTCAGGATTATTTAATAAATGCTGATTGGATTGGCATGGATGGGGAAAAGTTTTAGAGGTAAATAGAGGTCCAGTAGAAGGAAAAGCCATTAGGATTATTGTCTAAACTGGATTGGGCTGCTCCTGTCTCTGGAGGCTCCAAGGAGAAACCGGTAACCTGTTTTCCAGTGTTCTGTAGGGGGAATTCTGGGGTTCCCTGATTCCTGGAAATCTATGTCCCTAATCCCACAAGTCTTTAATCCAGCTAATGACTAATGATGATGATAGAGGCTCTGGCCACATTAGGTAAGAGTTGATTTTATCTGAAATTCTTTGTTTTCTCCTGGACCAGCTCAGGGAGAGGGGAAGAGAAAGTTTGCAGCCCAGGTCTGGTGCTGACTGCATATGTGTGCTTGTACGTGCATGTGTGTGCATGTACATGTGCGTGTGTATGTGTGTGGACATATGTCTCCTCTCATCCCCTGTGCCCCTGTGCTCTGCCTCCATCACAGGGCCCTTTTGGATATGTGCCACCCTGGTCTTTGCCATTGCCATCAGTGGGAATCTCTCCAACTTCCTTATCCACTTGGGGGACAAGACTTTCCATTACGTGCCAGAATTCCGGAAAGGTCTGTTGTTGGTGTTGTCAGCTGGTGTCCCCCGAGGACTGCCTGCCTGGGGGAGAGGGGGATGGGCGCCGTGGATGAGGTCAAGTTTGGGCCACTCAGGGTGTTTATCATGAAAAAACTGGTCATGTCAGTAGAGCAGCTCCAAAGCCTTGGTGTGTGCTGGGCGTGGTCTGGCGGTCAGGGGGCCCCTGTGTTTGTCTGTGGAGGCTTTGGGCCTTCATCCACAATAGTAGGTCAATCAGTAATTGTTTATTAAGCACAAAGGCAGAGGACAACCATTTATTTTTGAAGTGACTGCTCTGTATCAGGTCCTGTACTAGTGCTGTGGACAAATAGGAAACAGTCCTTGCCTTCCAGGCATTCCTCCCTCCCCCATCAGTGACCTTCTCAAGGTGCAGGCTTGATCATGTCACCTCTCCTGCTCAGTAAACTCCTGTGGCTTCCTGTTGCCTCCAGAATCCAATACAAAATCCTCTGCTTGGTGGAATGAGAGCCCCACTCCTAGCCCCACTCAGACCTCTCCAGTCTTCTTCTGCCTTACTTCTCAAAACTACTCTATGGCTTGCTTAAAAAAAATTCATTAATTAAGCCACAGAGCTGGGATTTAAACCCAGGTTGTCATCAATAACAGAATTTCTCATTTTTGTCTTTGCATTTGCAATATCTAATAGATTGTTTGCTACATAGGTGATTAATAAACGTTGATTAATTGAATAAAGCTAGGGATTGTGTCTTAACTTTGACCTTCCCTTAGCACAGTTCTTTGTAGACATTAGGTGTGTAATGTTCGTTGATTGAATAACTTGGTGCCACAGTGACTGGGATTTTTTTGATATTAAAAATACACGCATTTACAAATAGTCCTATTAAAAACAACCCCTCCCTGTGCCCCCTTCTCAGTGGGATGCCCTAGGCAGTTGTCTCGTTTGCCCACTTCTAGTCCTAGCTCTGGTTGGACACTGAAGCAGACTTAACAACCGCTGCTCTTATTTCTCCTGCCCAAAACATAAAGTAGGATGGGCTGGATCTTGGGGCTATTTCAGCTTTATGAAGCTCTGTTCCTAAAAGGGGAGAGAGACATACAGAGAGGGAGAGGAGAGGGAGAAAGAGGAGAGGAAAGGGGAGGGAAGGGGAGGGGAGGGGAGGGATAGGCGAGAGATAGAAGAGGAGGGGAGGGGAAGGGAAGGGAGAGGGGGAGTGGGACAGACAGACAATGCAGGAAAGCACTTCCTTCCCAAACCTGGTGTGGCTTCAGGAAGAATGAAAAGGTCAGTGGAGCCCTGTTCAGAGGGTTCACCAAACAGCATCTCAAGCCACCAAGGCCATGTTATTTAGACAAAAAAGGGACACTGGTCCTTATTTCCAGCAGTTTATCAAAGAACTCAAATACCCATTTCCCCCACAGGAGAAACATTCAGTAACATGTTAAGAAAGTTAATTTGTACCCAGGGCACTTTAACAAATTTGCCAAAGAAATGGCTGTCCTCCCTGGTTATCATGTGAGAGAGAGAGAGGACGCTGTCCTCCAAGGGGATCTTCAGTCTGCTTTCCTCGGTTGAAATGCTTGCCCATATCCCTGGGACTACATCCTTTGGGTGTCTTCTCTTGGCCAATGCAGTTACTTAATTGTACCAGTCTTTCATGAGTGGGTGGCCTGGTCCTGTGAGCGCTGTGCGTGGAGGTCGTTCTGGCCGGGGCTGGCACGTGCACGCCTTTAGACAGCTGTGGTGTCTTCCCCAGTGTCCATCGCAGCCACAGCTATTTACGCCTATGCCTGGCTGGTCCCTCTCGGCCTCTGGGGTTTTCTTCTGTGGAGAAACAGCAAAGTGATGAGCATAGTCAACTATTCATTCCTGGAGATTGTGTGTGTCTACGGCTACTCGCTCTTCATCTACATCCCCACAGCTGTAAGTTGGGCCCTCTGGGGAGGAGGAAGCACGTATGGTGGCTGTACTCCTTGGGCAGGGTAAGAAGCAGCGTGGTGCAGGGAGAGCCTGGGTCAACCCACCTCTGCCACCTACTGCTTATTTGACCCTGGACAAGTCAGCTTCTAGGACCACTGCCTCCTTCACCTGCCTCTCATTTTACAGGTGAAGAAACTGAGGCAGGCAGTGGCGCAGTGACTTGACCATGGCCGCACACTTAGTAAGGGTCTGAGGCCCCCTCCAGCTCAGAGTTGGTGGTTCTTTGTTCCATATGCAAGGATGTGTCAGAGATGCCCAGCTCTTCCCTGGAAGTTTCAGTGCCATCCCCCAAGCACTTCTGCTGCCTGTGCCTCTAGTTCATTGAGGGGCTTCCTCACTGGCACGCCCTGGACAGGCTCCTTTTCTAGAAACCATAGTCATGGCCTCGGCCCATGGATGTGCATCTTGATCCGGCTGTCAGGAGCAGATGGCTGATGATCATTAGAATAGCCCTTTAATTGTCCAGATATCCACTTGAGGAAAGAAGTTTGAGGGTTGTCAGTCCCATTATTGTCTGAGTTCAGACTTGGGATTTCCTCCCTGTGGGAAACTCCCAGTGTGAAGGCATACTCCTCTGATGTAGATCACACCTCATCTCTAAGTGATTATCTTAAAGAGCTGCCTGCGTCATTGAACAGCTGAGACCTAACTTGAACCCCAGGCTTAGTGACTCTGAGGCCAGGATCTTAACCTGGGTTCTTTAAAAAAAAATGTTAGTACCTGTTGTTGTTCAGTCATTTCAGTTATGTCTGATTCTCCATGACCCCAGTTGGGGTTTTCTTGGCAAAAATACTGGAGTGGTTTGTCATTTCCTTCTGCTCATTTTATAGATGAAAAAACTGAGGCAAACGGGGTGAAGTGACTTGCCCAGGGTCATACAGCTAAGTATTTGAGGCTGGATTTGAACTAAGGTCTTCCTGAGTCCAGGCCCAGTGCTCCACTGGGCCGCCAGCTACTTTTCAGTCTAATTGGTTTCCTCCGTAATCTTGTACATATCTTATTTATGCAGGGGGAGGCATTAGAAGCTTGGGGGTATCAGGGAGATTCATGTCAGAGTTGGTGTTTGAGCTGAACTTGAGCTGGAATGCTGCTGGGCGTTCTGAAAGACAGAGGTGAGGAGGGAGAGCATCCTAGACCTGGGCAGAAGCAGATAGAAGTCTTTAAGGATTATTCAGTCCATTTCACAGATGAGAAAATTGAGGCTGAGAGAGGTACCCCCCAGTCAGGGGTAGAGGCAGCTGTCTTCCCAGGGCCTGGCATCTTCTCTGGGGGCTCCAACTGGTTTGTTGTAATGGATCCCGCTGTCAGCTGCTGAAGCGTGCAGACCCCTTCTCAGAGTCATAGATTTTAAACAACTGAAGTCAGTGCTGTACTGTAGTTGGAGGCTAGTGAAGCTATGGAGGGTGACTCATGGAACCCTGGAAAAGGGTTCTTTGGGGACCAGCTTAAGGACCTCTGGCCTAGAGGGGATTTGAGTTGTGTTTCTTGAGAACAGTGATTCCTAAGCTGATGAGATCTTGGGCCTTACAGCCACGCAACCCCCTTAAATAACAGGAGGCAATGTTTGTTTATGCTGCCTACCCGCAGCATCGCCCTGAAGGGTCCCTCTTTCTCCCTCTAGATCTTGTGGATCATCCCCCAGAAGGCTGTGCGCTGGGTTCTGGTCATGGTTGCCCTGGGCCTCTCAGGCTCCGTCCTGGTGATGACGTTCTGGCCCGCTGTACGGGATGATAACCGGAGGATTGCCATCGCCACCATTGTGACCATTGTCCTGCTTCACACACTCCTGTCTGTGGGCTGCTTGGTAAGGGCTCAGTCCTTCATGGTCACCAGTGGTCACGTAGACTTGGGTAATAGCGTTGAGCGCGTTAGTGTTATGGAATCCTGGAAGGTGAGAACTCAAAGGGTCTGTAGAGGGCATCTCCCTTGACCCAGAGGAGAGGCTCCTGCCCAAGATGAGTGGTCAAGCTGGAACTTGACCCCAGGTGTCTTTTTGTCCAGGGTAGAATTTTTGCTGTACTACAGTTCCTCTCTGGTAACACGCAGGGCTTCTCTATGGGCTCCAGGAGTTGTTGCCACATCCTGGGAGAGGGAGGAGAGGGCATCTCATTGTGGTGAATTCAGGGAAGCAGATTTCAGCCCTTGACTCTGAGAGCTGTCTATCCCAAAGTGGAAGGGGGTATTTCATGAGAAAGTAAGCTCCCCATCACAAGGGTTTTCCAGGTGGAGGTTGGGGATTCCAGACCCCCCCAGTGTGGAGATGTACAGGATGCTGAACACTGTACAGGGGATAGAAAGATAGCTCACATCATCTCCTGCCCTCTGGGTGCCTACAGTGTGGCCTAGTAAATAAACCCAGATGACCATGATCTCAAAGAGAACGTTGTCTTTAAATCAGTGAGGTAACATGGTACAGTGAAAAGAATGTTGGAGTTGGTGTCAGGAGACCTGGGTTTGATTTTCTGACTCTGACCTGTACTTGCTGTGTGTCCTTGGGTAGGTCACTTTTCATTGTCAGGCCTATGAAGGAAAGGAAGGCACTGCTCACTTGGATGGAGAGTTGGGAGGGTCTCAGAGCTTCTGGATCCCAGGCTCATGGTCTTGGCCTGGGAACAAGTTTAGGGATCAGGGAAGACTCTGCTCCTGAGCATTGGAGCTAAGTGAGGGAATCTGTGGATAGTACTTGGTGAACATTGAAGCACTGTATAAATAATAGTTAATATCTAATAACAATAGTAGCTAGTATTTATCCCGCCCCTACAATGTGCCAGGCACTACCCTAAGTGCTTTATGATTTATCTCATTTGGGCCTCACAGCAACTCTAGGAGGTAGGTACTGTTATCAACCCCATTTTATAGATGGGGAAATTGAGGCAGACAAGGATTAAGTGACTTGCTCAGGGTCATACAGCTATAGTGTCTGAGCCTGGATCTGAACTCAGGTCTTTATGACTCCAGGCCTAGAACTCTATCCGCTGTACCAGTTTGCTACCAGTTATCATCATCCAGCATCATTATTTGCATTTAAGATAAAGTGAAGAAGCCCCCTCATTTGCCTTGTGACTTTTTATCATGAAAATTCCCTTCTGTCTGTGCAGCTTTGAGTCATAGCCGTGCTTCACCCTCTACTGGGGTTATGTTTTTCCCTATATCTAACCCATGTAAACCTGAACGTGGCCGGTACTCAGCATGTTCTGTGGGTCTGGTTTTGAGAGAAGTGGAGGAGAATAGAGGGCTGGCCCTGGAATCAGGAAGACCTGGGTTCCAATCCTGCCAACAGCACATATTGGGCAGATATCTGCTTCTCAGGCAGCCCTTAAGTGACCTTGAGTTGTCAGTCTTCATCAGTGGGAGGAGGTTTCCTCTCTGGAAGTTCCCTGCCCCTGTGAAAGTGTAGCTGGGACCAAGACCTCCCTGTTTCCTTGAGGGGAGAGGGGTGGAGGTGAAAGACCTCCATATCCAGCTCTCTCGTCTTACAGATGAGTGAACCAGGCTGATAGAGACCCCAAGCCCAAGACTACACAAGCATTTACTGAGTGCTTTAAGGTTTGCAAAGTGCTTTACACAGTCATTAAACACTTAGTAAGCTCCTACCCCTGCCAGGCCATAGTGCTAAGCCCTGGGGGTACAAAAAGAGACAAGAGAGCAGTCCTGCCCTCCAGGAGCTGACAGACTAACGATGGAGGGGGGACACCATGTGCCACCGACTGTGTGCAAACAAGCTGCTCCCGGAGGAGCTGGAAATAATCTCTTGATTTTCACCCCAAGCCTGGGAACTAGATGCTGTCATTCTCATTTTACAGACAGTCACATGTCTGGTAAGTGCCTGAGGCAGGATTCAAACTCAGATCCTTTTACTTCAGTCTGGGCCTCTTCCCTCTGCACCACCATCCTCTTCCAGGAGTCTCCTCCTAGGTCTTTGCTGAGGAGGAAGCCCAGCTGTTGGCGGCTTCCCAAAGGTGTGGAGGAGGAGCTCTGGTAGATTCTCAAATGCACTCTGCGCTCTCCTAGCGCCCCCTGCTGGCTGATGAGGACGACGCGGCTGGCCGGGCTCTCTGGGCTCTGTCCAGCACCTGCTCCCCTATGGGAGAGCCTTGGGAGTGAAGATGCTGGCCTTTCCAGGGCAGGCTCCTAAAAAAAGCTGCTCCTAGGAGATGCTGGTGACCTGAGGTTTACAGGAGTCCAGGGCTAAAGGTTGGGGATCAGGCAGCACAGTGTGATGGGTGGGTTCTGTATAAGCTGCATGGCCCTGGGCCACCCTCAGAGGAGCCCTGCTGTGGTAGAGGGATGGCTTCCTTGGCTGTCCCTCGTCCCATGCAGCTCTTGTGTCCAGATCAGCCACCCCTGGTCTCTTTGGAGCTTCCCGACACAGGCTCCCAGGGGAGAAGTTTGAAGCCAGGCGCTACTGTGGAAAGAGTCCTGGGAGTCGAGGGATCTGAGTTCTAAATGGGCTCTTATGCCAGTTTGTGCATGTTCAGTCTTCAGGATCCTTACCTTTAATTTGAAGGGCCAGCTCGGACCAGATGGTCTAAGAGTCCTTTTAGATCTCCCTGGAAACTGTGGGCGGCAGCCTGGGATAGATGGGGAAAAGAATTCTGGATTTGGAGTCAGGATGCCCACCCTGACTCTTCTCTCTGTGGCTTTGGGCCCAGGGTTTGGCCTTTCTGGGCCTCTGTCTTCTCATCTGCCAAAAGAGGGGGCTGGACTCAATGCTTTGATCTATTGATCCTTAGGATAATAAAGTAGGTACTGGGAGTGGGGGGTGGGGTGGGGGAGGCAGTGTGGTTAAGAAAAACAGGAGAGCTGACTGGCCAAGGGCAGGGGGTCTTCACCTTTTCTGAATCCTAGACTTCTCTGGCAATCTGGGAAAGCCTCTAGACTCCTTCTCACAATCATGTTTTTAAATGCTTAAGAGATACAGGATTATATAGGAGACCAGTTATACTGAAATTCATTTATTAGAATTAAAAAAAAAATTCACATGTCCTAAATTAAGGACTCCTGGACTTGGCAATCTCTGAGGTTTCTTTCAGCTCTGCATCTTATAATTCTGGGTTTTCGACCGTTCAGTTTTTTCAAAAAGCGAATTTTGTTAATGACCTTTTATAAAACATGGTTGACACTTTCCAGTCAACACCTGACCCCAGCTCCTCCACCAATAAAATCCTCCCTTATCACCAAACAGTGTAAATGATGCTGGCCTGGTCTGTCTCAGTGGATTGGCCTTAGGCCGCCTCTCAGATCTCTGTGCCCTTTGCAGAGATTCTTGTTCTGCTCTCCATTGTGAGTCTCCTTTTCCGTAGGCATACTTCTTTGATGCCCCTGAGCTGGATTATCCTCCTGTGGTTACCTCTGCTCCTACCCAGACGCAAACAGCTGGAACGGGCAAGATCGGGTGAAGAGGACCCCTGGTCTGTAAGTCACGGCAGGGTCTTGTCTCCCTGCTGTCGAGTGTGTTCCAATAATGGCTACACTTGTCGCTCACAAGTGTCCACTGAGCTGTTGGAGGAGGTGGGGTGATGACCCTTCTATCTTTTCTTAAGGGAATAAATTGGACAGTTCCCTGATTGGGGGTGGGGTGGAGCATGGAGACCGGCTGAAGCATTTTGTTTTGATTCTTAAAACCAGAAATCCCTTCAGCATTGGTGTCTTTCTGGGTCACCCTTTTTAACCTGCCCGAGGCAACTTGTCTTCCTGGCCTAGACAGCATCACCTTCCTAGAGATTTCTTCCTTTTTTATCCTCTGCCTCCCTGATCTCAGCACAGGCCTAGGCACAGGATGGTGAGTCAGTCCCCTGCCCCACCTGTCCCTCCAGGCTGTAAACATGAGTGTCATTTCCCAGTGAGAGAGTGATGAACGGCCCCTCCAGCCTCGCTCTGGCAGAGGCATCAATCTCCTTGGTGGGGAGCAGGGGCCTTCCAGATCCTGGGCTGCCAGAGATTTATGACCTGGCCAAGCATTTTACCATAATCTCAGGCCCAAGCTCTCCTCGAGAAATAATAGTTTCTAACCTCTCTGCTCACCAAGATAACCTTCACCATGTAAATCAGTGGTGCTGCTGGAGCTGTTAACCCCTTGCCTGCCCTGGATTCTGGGGTCCTTCCTGGAAGCAGCAGCCTGACCTGGCATGAGGCAGAAAGGCCATGTGGTCCAGCCCCCTCCTCTTAGACATCAAAGGGCTCAGGCCCAGGCTGGTGAAGACGCTGGCCAGGGTCACCCTTGCCGTAGAGCTGAGGCTCAGACTTAGACCCTTTGACTGGATCTGAGGTGCTCAAGGCAAAGTACAACAGCACCAACAGAACCCAAGGGTTGAAAAGTCAAATCAACATGCGTTTATTTTCTAAATTATTTTTTCAATTAATGGAAACATCTTCTTCCTCTCACCTCCCCCACCCCCATGGAAAAGGAAAGGACAACAGCTTTGTGACAGAAATGCATGATGAGCAAGCACAACCCTGCCTCAGTCCCTCCCCCTGGCAAGAACTGGGCAGCCTCTTTCATCCTGCTCGGTCACTGTGTGGACCAGAGTTGAAAAAAATTTTTTTAATAAGTTGGTTTTTTTTTACTCCCCCTTCTCCTCCCAATGGTCTATCTCATATAGCAAATAACATTTTTTCAAGACAAAAAAAATACCAAGAAAAAAGAAGAGGGGAAAAAATTGGCATAACTGATTGATACACTAAAAATGTCTGAAAGTGTGTGCTGTGTGCCAGCCTTGGGGACCCCTCCTGTGCCAGGGTTGGCAGGGGGGAGTGTCCTCTCGTTCTTCTTCTTTGGAGCCAGGATCTTTTTTTTGTAGTTTTGGGTTTGTTGATTTTCTGTATTTTTCTTGACGTGGCTGACCTCCCGGGCTTCTTTTCTAGTTGTTTGTCTTGTCATGGCCTGCATTGCCCTCCCACATCTGCCTACTTCCCTCTGCATCCATTCAGATGAGTTTTCCCAGGTTTCTCTGAAACATCCCCTCTTGTCATTTCCTTTTCCTCCCCTGATGGGGATAGACACTAGTGATCACCAGCAGCCAGCTTTTATAGAGCTTTTGCAGGTCTGTAAAGCTCTTCCTTACGTTACCTCATTTGGCCCTCACGACAACCCTGGGAGGTGGCCGCTCTTATTATCTTCATTTCACAGATAAGAAAACTGAGTCTGAGAGGAGGTGAAGTGACCTGCTTAGGGTCCCACGGCTTGGAAGTGTATGAGGGACGATTTGAGTCAGGCTCTTGCAGACCTCTCGCTTAGTGCTCTATGCTTTGTGCTGTCCAGCTGCCCAACTGATGCCAAGTGAAGTCCACAGAGCCAGGGAAGCAGTATCCATACTGTCACCATGTCAGTGCAACCAGCAGCTCCCTGAGCAGCCCAGAGGTGGGGCTGGTGTATAAAGAGGAATAGACCACCCCTTCCCCACCCCCAGCTCCTCCGCAGAGGTCAGAGGCCACAGCAGAGAATGTCGCCCATAATTAGATCAGACTTATCAACGTTGTCATTGGTTTTCGTGGATTTGTTTGTTTCTTTTTCCTCTTTTTTGATTTTTTAAAGAAATTCTTTGTTCTAAAGCTAGTCTCTTGGAGTGGGGGTTGGGGAGGGTATGGGGGAAACTGGACCCTATGAAAACACAAGATGGATCACTGAAAGTATTCTTTCACAGTGTGCAAGGAGAGACCCCAGGAGGATAGAGAACAAAATATTTGCAGCAGCCCTTTTCGTGGCACCAGAGACCTGGGAATAAAGCCAGTGCCCATCTTGGGGAGTGCAGCCAGTTGTCCCGGGGTTGCACTGGGGATGTGGCTGGGCCATAAGGGAGGGTGGGTCTGAATCCTTCCAGGGGGCAGGGGAAGTGTTCTATGAACTGATGCACAACAAAGCAGGCAGAACCTGCGGCAGAGTAAACAGATCCAAAGGAAACAGCCGTAACCACCTCTCATCCCCAGAGAGGAGGCTGTCAATCAGTTGAGGTGACAGTTGGTTTTTCCCTTTCTTACCTGGGCTGGCTCACTGGGCAGGAGAGGAAGTGGGGTGGGATATACCTGGAAATAGCAGGGATGTGAAAAACAGATGTTATCAGCACAGATTCAGAACTGAAAGCACCCCAAGAGGGGGTGCTCCCTCTCTTGTTGGGGACAAGGCAGATGGAATTAGGGAAAGCTTACAGAGCCAGGGGGTTTGTACTGGGGCTAAGGACGATTGGCCACAACATCCAGGGTCTGGAGCAAGTGAAAAGCCCCCTCATTTTACAGATGGGGAAACTGAAGCCTGGGGAGGCTAAGTGACTGTCCATGGCCTCCCAGATGGCAAGTGGTACAGCCAGGATTGAGCAGATGGTAGCAAGAGATGCTCCTTGAGAACCTGATGCAGTTGGGGTTCCAGGATTATGGTGGTGGTAGGGAGTTCACTTTGTGAGTTTTCATCCCTAAGCTACCTTTTGTATTTTCAGGTCTGCTGTCTCGTTTCCTGGATTAAGGAGTAACAGAAGCCCGAGAGATAGGGATGGACCAGCCTGCAGACCCCAGGCTTCTGGAGGCCGCCATACTGAAGACCCACCTGCCCCCTTCCCAGGGTGGATTTTCTCTTCCTCCTCATCTTTGACATCCTTGGCACCTGTCCTAACATCTTCTCCTGCGGTCCTGTGACCTTGATTGCTTGTTGGAGCTGTGTCTACAGCCCTTGAATCGTTTATCATTCTTGCTGGTGGGTTAGAAGCTCAGCGGTTCTGAACACCCAATCTCCTGCTTCATGCCTGGCATCTCCAGGCCAGGGAGGGGCCTGGGCTCTCGCTTCCCTCTTCCTGCCTGGGGACTCTGAGGAGCTCACTGTAAGTCTGGTTCTTGTGGGGCTGGGGTTGGTGTCTCGGGTGATTTTAGGTCATTGACTCAGACAGTGGTGCAATAAATACCTCACAGAATGCTCCAACTCTTCTGTCATCATTTGCTTATGTGCCCACCCCGGGACAGGGCCTGAGGCCAGGACATGGCTTCCTGCTGGGCCTGCCACCATACAGGGGTTTTCTTTTCTTCCTGCCGCTGTTCTGCGCTTCCCCTCGCTCCAGCCTTGGTCCCTTCTGCTTCTGGCTCACACGTCATCATTCACAGTGGGCCTTGTGCCCTCTGTCTTCTCGTCATGGGTGTGGGTGTCTTCCCCACCAGGTGACATGCTAGAGGCTGGGATGGGGTCCTTTAAATCCTTGTAGGAGAAGATGTCAGCTTGTGGAGGGGAAGGAGTGCTGAGCTTGGAGGTCAGGGTGCTGGGGCCTGCTGCCACCTTGCCATGTGCCCCTGGACACTTCCTTCCCCTTGGTTCTGAATGAAAGGAGGAAGCTGCAGTGTTGGACCTAGGAATCCTTGTGTAGGAGAGTCGGGGTGGAAAGCAGTGTTTGAGAGGACTGGCAGAGAGTGTGAGCAGCCTCCCACCCCTAGCCTTCCTGCCCACATTTTTCTGCTTTGGTAGGTCCAGGGCCTCAGACAGTGCCTGGCATCAAGTAGGTACTTAGTAAATGCTTGTTGCTTGGTTATAATATTATTACCTGATATTTGCATTACAGAGAAGAATGAAAGGGTATGATCTGAGAGATTGGCAGTAACTAGGGACATCAGGACGGGCTTCCTGGAGGCCGCAGCATTGAAAGGATGAGAGAGAATCTGTAGGAAAGGTGGGACGGAGCATGTCAGGTGTGGAAGTAGTTGGGCAGGCTGGGGAGGACAGCTTCCCAACGCAGAATCTGAGTTCAAAGGGACCCCAGGGGCCTTTGAGTCCAAGCCCAGGAATGAACAGGAATCCCTACATGTGGTCATTGGGATTTTGCTTGGCAGCCTCAGGTGAGGTCCCTGGGCCATCCCTTCTCAGATGGCAAAGCTCCTTTTGATGATAATAGTAATTTAACATAATGCTGTAAGGGGGCCCATGTGTTGTCTCATTCAGTCTCCACACCAGCCCTGTGAAGTTGGTGTTTATACCCATTTTAGAGATGAGGAAACAAAGGTTGAAGTCAAGTCTGGAGTTGCCCAAGTTCACACAGCTAGTGAGTGTCTGAAGAGGATCTCAACTCTGATTCTCTGGCTGATTCCAAGGCCAGTGCTTTTACCCTCTGGAACACCAGGCTGCCTACAGGTAAGATACCTAGCCTCCACGGACCTCTTTGCAACTTATACTCCCTTCTTTTGCCTTCTTTGGTCAATTGGGACTAGTCTGAGTCCTGTGAGTACTTGGTGGAAGCCCTCGTGGACTTCTCTGGGTTAAACGCCCTGAGATCCTTCAGTGGATTCACATTTGGCAGGAACGTAAGGCCTTCCCCCTCTTTCACTAGGTTAGTCCCTGCCTGAGCAGCTTCAGCGACTCCCTAAGGCCCTTAGGCTAAAATAACCCCTTTTGGGCATTTAAACCTTCACAATCTGGCTTCCACCCATCTTCGTAATCTAAGGATATGGATGTTATTCATGTTCTCCACCCCTGACATTCCACTGACCATCACCCTGCCTTTGCTTCATCCCTCCAAAGCTCCTCTCACTTTCACCTCTTGGGACCCTGGGCTTCCTTCAAGGCTTGGCTCAACGGCTACCACCTTCACCAGGGCCTCTCCTGATTCCTGCCCTGTGTTCATGGCATCTCCAATTAGGAATCTGTCCTGATTCCGTCTTTGTGTTTCCTCTCCAGTAGATTGTAAGGTCAAAGGCTGACTGACTTCTGTCTTGGCCTCCCCACAGTATCGCACACAGTAGGCACTCAATAAATGCTTGTTGATGGATATGTCCTGGTCACTCTCTTCTGGACTCCCTTCATCCTATCAATGCTCTTCCTAAACCTGTGCCCAGAACTGAACGAAGTACTTCAAATGTGGTGATTCCAGCGCAGAGACAGGAGGAGAACCCTGTCCTTGCTCCTTGAGCAATGGCATGCAGGTCTGCCCCCTTTGGCTCCGTGCCCGGGGCCAGCGTTGGAGGCTGGCTGCCCAAGGTCTCGGTCCCTGGGCAGCCTTGGCCTTGGCACCTTCCCAGCATCTTATTATCGTTGATAACGTGTACTCAGGGTGGCCAGGGTGCCGAGGGGCTCTGGAGGGGATGCCAGTCTAGCTGGGGGGGCATGCAGCACCGTGCACCCTCCCCCCAGGCAGTGGTGACGGCAGCACCTCGCCGGGGCTTCGGAGAGCAGGGGCAGGGGGCCAAAGTCAGCACAGCACCCGCTGCGTGCCAGGCTCGTGGGCTGGGTCTGTGACCAAAGCCCCTCGCCCTCCTGGGCCTTGCTGCCCTCCTGGGCCTTGCTGCCCTCCTGGGCCCTGCCCCCCCTTGCTGAGCGCCCCCGGCAGGCTGGGGTTGGGGTTTCCTGGAGGAAGATGTCGCCCTTCCCCCATCACAGCACAGTGGTCCGAAGCTGGAGACAGTCCGAGAGGTCCCGGCTCCGGCTGCGGCTGCGCCCGGTGCTAGGCACGACGGGGGGGGAGAAGCAGGCGGGCCTTCCCGGGAGGGCTTCGAGCCAGCTGGGGCTCACGCGGGTGATGGCAGGTCCTGGAGGCGGCCCGGGGTGCGGACGGCACACAGCAGGTGCTTAATCAATGCTTGCTGACCTTAAGCGTCTCACCGATGTGGACACCGAGGCCCCGGAGCCGAGGAGGAGCGGACTCAGCGCAGACTGGGCCTTGTCTAGTCCAGGGTTTTGTGGGGGTGTGGTGGAGGGAGGGGGCACGGGAGAGACCCGGAAGAGGAGAGGGGAGGAGGTTTGTAGGCGTTTGGAACCCTAGTCATGGGGCTTGCAAGTCGGGGAAACTCCAAGTCCCGGCGTGCACTGCATCCCCACAGGGAAACTCCAAGTCCCGGCGTGCACCGCACTGCGTCGCAGACTACAGCTCCCGGCATGCCGCTTTCTGGCAGCGGGAGGTAGGCCCCGCCCCCGCGACCTCTCTAGTCAGGCGGCGCCGCGGCCAGCCCCGTACGCATCGGGGTCCTCGCGTGGCCCGGCCTCCTTTGAACGGCTGTGGCGGGCGAGCAGGCGGCCGGCCGGGGCTGCAGCTGCTGCTCCTGCCGGTACCATGGCCACGGCCTCGGCCTCGGCCGCCGCTGGCGCCCCGGCGCCCCCGCCGCCTCCACCGCCCCCGCCCCCGGGCCCCGGGAGCCCCCGCTCCGCTGCCAGCATGGAGCGAGACCTGCTCTGGCGGGTGAGCGCGGGGGCACGGGCACGTGGGACGGGGGGGAGGGGAGGGGGCCTGGCCGCGCTCCTCCCCCGGGCCCCCTCCCCCTCCCCGTGGGCTGGCCGGGCGGGGGAGGGGGGCTTTTGTCCGGCCGACCGTCTCCTCCCCCTCCCCCACTCCTGCCTCCAGCCTTGACCTCTCTCTGGGGTGGGCTCGAGGACCTCTGCTCTGTCCCTCCTGACCCTCTGATCCATCCTGAGCCTCTGGTCCGTCCTTCTGTCCATCCTGACCGTCTGGTCCGTCCTTCTGTCCATCCATCCTGATCCTCTGGTCCGTCCTTCTGTCCATCCTGACCCTCTGGTCCGTCCTTCTGTCCATCCATCCTGACCCTCTGGTCCGCCCTTCTGTCCATCCTGACCGTCTGGTCCGTCCTTCTGTCCATCCATCCTGACCCTCTGGTCCGCCCTTCTGTCCATCCTGACCCTCTGGTCCGTCCTTCTGTCCATCCTGACCCTCTGGTCCGTCCTTCTGTCCCTCCTGACTCTCTGATCCATCCTGACCCTCTGGTCCGTCCTTCTGTCCATCCATCCTGACCCTCTGGTCCGTCCTTCTGTCCATCCTGCCCTTGCCCCCATCCAGTCTTCTTCCTTTTGGCCCAAGGACCTTGGCCACCATCCACACCGCTCCACTCCCCCACACCCCATTTAACAAAGGAAGAAACTGAGGCCAGCCATCCTGGGGAGCTCTGCCCCTCCTCTATTTGCTTCTCCCCCTTTTGTCCACCCTCTTCCTTCTGGTGCCATCAAGGCCTGGGGGCAGGGCATGGCCAGAAATCAAACCCAGGCCCTTTGGCTCTCTGCACTCGCTCCCTTCCCCAACCTCTGGGTGGTCCTTGCACTCTGGTGATGCCCATGTCTCTGTTTCCAGACTTCTCTTAGAGCCCCAGACCCTCAGGATCTCCCCCTCGCCCCGTATAGTCTACTCATTCATTCCATACACATTTGTGAAGTGCATACTGATCTGCACCCTCCCCTCACTGTCCAGACCATAACCAGGAAGGGTCAGTGTTACCTGCTGGACATCTCCCTCCATGCTAATGCCACTAGGATCTGCCTTCCCTGGGCAGCCAGTCCTTTTTCTGCTGTCTGTCCTGAGGGTGTGCCCTCGGACACACACACACACACACACACACACACACACACACACACACACACTCACGCACTCTCTGTCTCTCTCTCTGTCTCTGTGTCTCTCTCATGTAGTTTTGAACCATCCCACATGTACACATATATGCACCTAGGAGCACGTATACCCCCCTCGTGGCTTGTGCTCTTACGTCCATCCGTGGGTATTCATGCCCCTGTGGGCACTGCCTGGCAGTGCTGGTGGCCCTCTGATGGAGGCGCAGGTGAGGCCCTCCGAAAGCAGAGGCTTCAGGCCACACTGGACACCTCTGCTGTGTGGATACCTCCGCTGTGACCTGAGGCCCAGCTCTGTCCCCTCCCATCCAGAGCTCCCTGGCTTCAGGCTAGGACAGACTCTACTCCTGACAGTCTTGGGAAGGCAGAGTGAAGACCATCTGGGTGGGGGTGGAGTGGGGCTGCACAGAGCTGTTCCCTACCCACAGAAGGATTCACTGACCTGCCTTCTGTGTTTGCCCTCCTCTCAGGGCCAGTCATTTAGAAGGGGGATCTGGGGCATCCTGTGGTGGGGCTTAGGAAAGTCTGGACCACATTGAGTGAGGGATGGTTGTGGTCTGTTCAGTGGGTTTGGGCAGCCCCTCTGCCTGGGGTCACTTAGTACTGGGGGACCCCTGTACACCTGGCCCTAGGGAGTTGTATTCCCTCCTCCCCTTGTGGGCGCCCATGGGGATGGCGCAGTCCTGCCCTCACTCTGGGCTTGTGGTCCTTCAGCAGGGGCAGTTGTGTAGACAGCGGGGCTCATCGGATAGGAGAGGGTCCCTCAGAAAGGACAATACTCCTGGTGACCCCCTGCCTGCTGCGGAGCCCTCTGTCCAGGCCTGTGAGCTCTACTAGGTTGGCTGCCTCCGCTCCGTTCCTGGAGACTTCTTTGGGTTTTCCTGGGAGGTTTCTGCATGAACACCACATAAAGGAAATGGTCCTGATGCTGTGCTCCATGCTTCTGTCTGCCCTCATAGATGCCATGTGTTCCCATCGTTGAGCTCGTGGGCACAGGTGGCATTTGGCCAGGTGACAAAGGGACAGATGTAATCATTTAAAAAGGGCATTTTTTTTTTGACCTGGCAGTGAGCTTAGTGCTGAGGGAAAGGTCAGAGGGCAGGTTGTTGTCTCCTGTCACAGGCACCCTATTCTATTTTTGCCAGGTATTTGTTTAACGCTTGTGGCCCAACCGCTGGCACCTGGGCTTGCTTGTGAACCAATCTGACACGGTCCATGGCTGTGTCCTATTATTAGTTGTGGCCATTTGGCTGATGGAGCGCTACCCTCATGGGAGACCTGGTTGTAAACACTGTGGCTTGGGCACACAGCGCAGGAGGGTCCAAGGGAGCTATCCTGACTCAGTCATTGTGGTTTTTGCCCTAGGTTCTTGGCTGGAGAATAGCCACCAGTGTGGTCTGGTCTGTCCTGCTCCTACCTGTCTGCACGATGGCCTTCATCATCTTCAGCAGACTCAACCTACTCCATCCCATCCAGTGGATCTCAGGTAGGGCTGGAGCAGCAGCTCGGTGACCCATGGGTGGCCGATTTTAGGTGATTCTCCTCCACATCCTGTTCTCAGCAGGTGGTGAGGAGGATGTGACTTGACCTGTAGAGAGCCTTGGGCAGCCTGGAGTCTGGGGGTGCAGGGTTTCTGCTCAGCTTTCCAGATGAGGTCATGTTGTCACACAGCTGGGGAGCCACGATCTGAGGTGGGGGAGAAGCCTGGTCTGGTGGGACTCCTGAGTGTGGGCCTCTGGGTCCCAGCTGGTGCTCCTGTTGCAGAAGGTTCTGGGTGTTTGTGTGTGTCTGGGGGAGCGGGATTCGGGCTTGGCTCATGGGGATGCCCCTGATCCTTTCCCATTCAGTCACTCCATGATTTTACTATGACATTTTTTTCCTTCCAAGGATATCTGGACCAAGGAAAAATCTGTAAAGAACAGCTTATAAAGGTTTTATTTTAAAGGAGATCTGGAGTGCTCCACTTTTCCTCTTTTCAAATACAGAGAATATAAACTCTTCCATCAAGCGTTTCCCATCCATATGGGCTTCCTCTAAGCAGAGCTGGGGTACCGGGCATGGTGCACTCTTTCCTTTCGTCCTTTGAAGACATGACCCTGCGAGACTACCCCTTGCTGGGGATGCTGCAGGGAGGCCTCTCTTGCGTGTAGGTGGGACAGATGACCGACTCACATTCTGTGGCAGACAAGGAAACAGACTCTGAGATGATCTGCTCACAGCCACGTAGCCAGTGAGGCTCAGAGGCAGGTTCTCAGGCCTCTGTGCACTGCAGGATCCCCAGCCCTTATAGTGCAATGCCTCCTGTTACCATAAACACCAAGAACAGAGAGGATGATGGGGAACCAAATAGAAGAGTCCCAGTGAGCAGAACACAGCAAGGAAAGGAGACAGATGGAGACCAGGCTCAGGGCTTCCCCAGCCTCCAAGGCAAAGGGCACGTCATTCATTCGGGCCCAGTTCTGCTCCTGTTGGGAAAAGGAGGCCTTGATGGGTACTTGACCCATTTACTCTTGGTCTGAAGCCAGCCCTAGAGTGTAGGGAGCCCCTCAGAAGAAGGACCATGTGTGTAGCTTGGGCTGGAGGAGAGGGTTGGGGGGCTTTGGTTAGCCTGTCTGCCTGAGATCCAGATGAAGAAATCGCAGCAATCCCTGCAAGGGGTTGAAGGAGGGCATTTAAATGCCTGTGACCAGGTCATTTCTTGGGCCAGAGAAGGGCCAGTGGAGTTGCTTATGGTCAGTGGCCTACTTTCTCTTTGTTTAGTTTAGGCCCCTGTGACATGCCAGGCACTGTTAAGCACGGAGTATACCCAGACAGAAACCAGTATGGGTTTTCAGGGGTGAGCTGAACAGGTTCAGTGGGGGCCAGAGAGCCCTGGGAGCCCCTCAGGGCTGGCCTCCCTGAATGTTATCTGAGGCCTGGCCTATCTCACATTGTTGTGGCAGTCCCTTCTGGATATGTGGTGATGGCAAGGAGGGTACTGGTGGGGGAGGGAGAGGGCTCCCCTGGAGGGGAAAGTGGCCCTGCTGTAGCATAAGGTGGAACCACAGGCAGTGGTGGGGGGAGGTGTTGACTGCTCCCTGGCCTTCTCAGGACCCCTCAGCTTCGCCAGGCAGTCCTCGTCCCTTCGCTCTCTGCGTGAGTCAGCCTGGCAGGCCTGGCTGGTTTTGGTGTGTGTTTCTCTGAAACTTTTCTCACACCCACCTGCTTTCACAGCTCTTACCTGCAGTTTTGCTTCTGCTAGATTTGAATCACTTTGGCCTGTGTTTCAGAAGGGAAATTGAGGGCGAAAGTGATTTTAGAAGGATCTTACACTGCGAGCCGTTCTCTTTTTTACAGGGAAATAAATCGTCACTAATTTACTTGGTTTAGAGTTTCTTGTTGGTCAGATTTTAGTTCTAGGGCCTGAAGGCAGTGGTGAGGAGTAGAGGGGGTTGGAGGCCTTGCCTGTCAAGATTGCATCGCTCCATGTGTCTGTGTTCCCTGCCACCGGGGCTGCCTGCCACAGGATCCTCCCCTCTCGGGCCATTTGCACTCAGCACCATTGACTGCCTCCCTGTCGCCTCCAGGATCAATAGAAAGGACTCTGCTTGGCTGGGAAGCCCTCTGTGCCCTCCCCTTACATCCCTCTGTGCTCTCTGAGATCCCGTGATATTAATAATAGTAATAATAGCCACGTGTCAGGAGCTGTGCTGACCACTTTGCGATATCTCATTTGATCCTTGCAGCTCTGGGAGCTAGGTGCTAGATGGAGAGATGAGGCACGCAGGGTAAATGACTTGCCCAGGGTCACACAGCTTGTAAGTGTTTGAGGCTGAATTGGGCCACGTATTAGCTTGTTTGCTGCTGCTCCTCATGCATGGTGCTCCCTTTCCTGCATCTGGACTATCCACCATGCCCGGAACATTCTCCTTCCTAATCTCTGCCTTCTGCTTTGATTGACTTTCTGGCTGTCTTGGCTAGGATGCTAGGATGCTGGCCCTTGTCTGGCTGTACGTGTCCCCAGTTAGGTCTCCTGACCCGTTGGTACCTCTGCGTGGGGACTGCTGATGTGTCCTGCTGGCTCTACCCTCACTTACAGTCTTTGATTTACAGGCATTGATTAGGTAGCAGGGGTGTGGAAGGGTGTCTCTGAATTGCTGTGTGAGCCGAGGGGTCGTTGCAGATGTCACTGGAGGAACTTCAGTGCTTTTCATTTGGACAGTGCAGTGCCTGAGGTGCCCACCACCAGACCGCCCCCCAATGCCATGGGTCCGAAACTGACCTTTTGTCCCCAGGCTGCATCTGTGCTGAGGCGCAGCAGCGCTCGCAGAAGGAATGTCATGAGTTCCTCTCTCTCCTGTTGTAGATGCTTTCCGTGATCTGTATGGCCCCTATATCTTCTTTTACCTCCTGCTGCTGTCTGTGGTGATCGTCATCATCAGTGTTTTCAACGTTGAGTTTTACACAGGTGAGTGTGCAAGTGTGTCTGGCCTCGAGGAGGCCAGGTTTCTGTTGACTGCACTTGGTCCAGTGTGTGCATGTGCATGGTGTGCGTATCTGGGGCATGCCTGCAGATGCCCTGTAGTCCAGAGTACAGTGACTTTGAGTCTCATGATGGAGACTTCCCTTTAGGCAGCAGGTCTCTGGATGATCAGAATGGGGGACTCAGAACAGGGGGAGCAGTCCAGCCTGAATATTCTCCCAAGGGCCCTCCTGAGCCAGGGTGCTCCTTGTCAGTCCTTCCTTGGGGCTCAGGGTGTTGCCTTAGGAAAGGTCCAAGGGCTTTCTTTTCCTCTCCTGACCTTAATGCTCTCTCCACAGTGGCGCCGTCCATCCCCTGCTCCCGCCTGGCCCTGATTGGGAAGATCGTCCACCCCCAGCAGGTGATACACTCCCTGGTGCACTCGGCCATGGGCATGCTGATGGCGTGGTGTGCTGCTGTGATGACCAAGGACCAGTACCACGTTCTGGCTGTGCCGTGCACTGACTCTGACAGGTAATGGCGGAGACCGAAGAAAGTGTCTCCGGACTCCCCAGGTAGGATGACCTCTGTGGGCTCTGAGTGACCTTGATAGCTCAAACAAGGCCATTGCTTCTCTGCATCTCAGGCCCCTCGGCTGTAAGATGGGTGTTGGATTAGATGCCTTTGGACCCTTTGGACTCTAGTTCTGTGATCCTGTAAAGCACGTAGGAGTGTAATAGGTTGTCTCTTATAAGAGGCTAAAGAAAGAGCTTTGGTGGGTGGTTACAGAAAGGATGAGGGAGACATCGAGGACTGACTAAAATGTCTCCGACAGGAACGGTCGTCAGTGAGCTTGGAGCTCATTGATCTGCTGTTTCCTTGCCTTGGTTGGGGGCGAAGGAGCAGTGGGGCTGGGTCCTCCGGGCTCTCATCCCTTATTCCCCCTCTGCAGAGAGGGAGCGGGTGGGCTGGACTTTCCTCAGCATTCCCCAGCAGGTCAGACCTGGTGGGCTTAGAAGGGGCCCAGAGCCAGTACCCAGAGGCCATTGGAGGGACACAGGGCCCTCCACACACTGCTCCACCTGGCCTTTCTCTGGTGGTTCTTAGAAGGTTTTAAAAACGTGGGTACGTTTTGCTTGACATTGTCTGCATTTTCATGTGTGTCCTTCCTTTGTAACAAAGATCCATTTACAGAGCACTTCAGCAGAACCAGCCGGTGACAGTGTTTGTAGGGTTCCTCACCCATAGCTCTCCACCTCCGTGAGGAAGACAGAGAGGCGAGCACACCTTCTCAGCCCTTCTTTTCCGCCAAGCCTGGGCATTGTAATGAACAGCCTAGAGACCTTCTCTTGTGTAAATATTGACATGGTGAAAATGTGTGCTCCTTCCGGGTGTCTCAGGCCTCCAGAACAAGCCCTGATGCTGTAGTGGAAAGGCTGGGGCTAGAGACCCAAAAAAAGCAGTCACTGGTCCCGGAACAAAAGGCCCCTAAGAGTCAGAAATGCCTTTGGTTTGGGGAGTTTTGGTTGTGACTGAGGATGTTGCCTTTGTGGCCTGCTGGGATCAGGAGAGTCTCTTAGATGGTTAATTTTCCTAATTTTCCTGATCCCTTCCAAGTAGCTTCAGTACGAAGCACACCAGGCCTCAGTAACAGATAGAAGGGGGCTTTGTCACGGTTGGCTTGATTTTGTGCTCTTTGGTCTTTGTAAATAGAGTGAGGGGCCAAGGCCTCCCCTGGGGACACCTTTCCCGGCTCTTTGGTGAGAAAAGTTCTAGGAAAACACAGTGCTGCTCTGGCTTTCATTACTTCTCCCTGAGTTATCTTACATGATCGTCACACTAGCTATCCCCATGAGAGCAGTAGTGGAAGTATGTTTATCCCCATTTTACAAGTGAGACAACTGAGGCTGAGGAGGCAGAAAGAGCACTATGGAATGTGCTTTCCATCTCTAGGCTTGTTTCCTGTCTCAAACGGTGGTTTGGGGCTGGCTGATCTTTGGGGCCTGTGATTTGTTGATCTCCTGCCCTGACCCCTAGTTGTGGGGTCCCCTTCTCCCACCATGGCACGTAGGGGGAACAGGCCTGAGCTGGTCCCAGCAAACACAGAGACTTGTGAGCAGATTGTCTGTCTTTGGCTGAGGAGAGAGCTCATCCCTAGCTGGGGATCCGCAGCCCCTCTTATAGCCTAGCTGCAGTGAGGAGTGGGCGTAGGTGTGTAGCAACTGCAGGGGACAGGCCACCTGTGCCAGGCAGCTGAAATAACAGATCCTGCTTCTAGGTTAGATGGTCCCTGAAAGTATACCTGTCTTTGTCTGCCCTTGGGCCTCCAAAAATGCTTACTCTGTTGTTTTAATTGGCATTTAGGGCCTTGAAGCTCTCAGCCAAGGATAGGGGAAAGGGAACCCCCCCCTCACTGCTTCTTGTGCCCTCCCAGAACCATGAGAGTGGCTGGGCACTGAGCACCCAGAGTATTCAAAGAGACAAAGAAGAGGGTGCCAGCTTGTTATGTGAGGTAGATCTCGTGCTGGCTTAGTGCTGGCTTAGTGCTGGCGAGCTCGGCTGGGGCTATTGGCCTTTTTGCTCTTAGGATCAGGGCGTTTCTTCCAAGGGTTTGAAGCCAGGCTGTGCTGGGCATGCCTTGGTTTGCAGGCTTAACCTGAGATGCTGCCCTGTGACTGCCCTGGAGCTGTGCCTGGGTGGGTGCTCCTGGAGGCACCTTTCCCTTTCCCTTTCCCTTTCCCTTTCCCTTTCCCTTTCCCTTTCCGTGTTTCCCAGTTCTCCTTCCTGGGGACCAGCCGGGCCAGCCGTCTGTCCTCCCTCATTCTGCTGCTTCCTTTCAGCTTGGACAGCCAGGCAGCTCGGGCCTGCTTGAACGAGCATCACCTCTTCTTCCTGCTAGCCGGAGCCTTCATGGGCTACAGCTACAGCCTCCTCTACTTTGTGAACAACATGAACTACCTGCCCTTCCCCATCATACAGGTAAGAAGGAGTTCAACGACCCCTCATGGTCCCAGCCTGCTGGCTCCCTTCCTGCCATGGTGGCCTCAGCCCCAAGGTCAGCGCTGTAGCTCCAGTGGACAGAGATTGACCTGCTTTTCCAGCCTGAGCTCCCCTTGGGAAAGAGGCTTCCTCTGTCTCCAGGGCTTTTGTCCAGGAGCAGAGGCTTTTCTAGGCCTGTTGAAGATGAAGGAGGGGCTGCTAGAATGGTCACTGCAGTGAGGGGGTCCAGGTGGGCAGAGCTCATCCTCATTCATGACACCCAGTGACCTCACTCACAACCATATGGAGCCTTGTGCCTCGACCTTGCTTTTTGGAGCCTGTGGCTGTCTCACAAACTGTAGGGTTGGGGGTGAGCTTTTGAGAAGGCTGAAACTGAAGGTAGTGCCCTGGAATGACATCACAGCAGCCCTGCCTAGGGTCGCAAAGTACACTTCAGTGTCTTTAAAGCAGTGAGCCAGGCCTGAGTCACAGCTGGCTGTCTATCTTCAGATTCCGTGTCTGGCACCTCTGTCCTCGAGGGACCCTCCAGGCCCTGGGGGGTGCTCTGGCTCTGGCACTGCCTCAGAGACCTTGGACAGCTCCTGTCCTCATCTCTGCAACGAGGGGCCTGGACAGAGTGTCTCTAGGGATCCCTCATGCTCCGGTGTGAGATTCTGTGATCCTAGATCATCTTTCCACTCAGCAGAGCATTTATTAAGCACTTACTGTGTGCAAGGCACTAGGGATAGGTGCAGGATGAGCCAGGCCGTGCCCTCCAAATGCTTCTATTCTTTTGGCATTTTGATCCCTTCCTTGTAAAGTCTGACAGGCAGAGTCACACTTGGAACAGGTCCCCTAGCTATGTCCTGAGCCTGAACTGAACCTTTCTGAGAGAAGGTGAGCTGTTGCTGCCTGAGCATGTGTCCCTGGGTCACAGAACTGTCTTCTGAGCTGAGCTAGGCTCTCTCTGCTCTGCTGCCCCTCGCCCTTCTGGCATGTGGTGGCCTGTGATCCCAGGGCGAGTCCTGACCAGGAGGAGCAGCTGCCACCTGAGTGTTTCCTCCCTGAGTCTTTCATGGGAGGTTAGGGCAGGGAGAGACCAGAGAGGTCATTTGAATTTATAGCTGAGGAAACAGATTCCAAGTGACTGAGGAGCTCATTGAAGCCCATTAATGACTGACTGAAGCCCCCTGCCCTCAACCCGCTGCCTTCCCTTGGTCTCTCTCAGAATTTTTCATCTGAACACACTCTGAGGGGCCCCAGAGGGCAGCTTGTCTGGGTGATGTGTGGGGAGGGGCCTGAAAGTGCAGAGTCTCTCCCACCCCCTGGGGAGCAGGCACGAGGCTTCACTTCATGGCTTAGGCCCAGAGACAAGGAGGGGATGAAGTCACATCATGGTGGGGAGTGGGCTGGCCAGGGCCTGGCATGTCCCCGCTATGCCCAGGTACTGCCCTGCTGTGGTTCTTCCCTCCTGGTCTGGGAGCTCCTGGAGGATGACTCAGGTCCCACTCATCTCATCTATCTGTAGGCCTGGCCACTGTGCACAGTAAGCACACCTCAGGGCTTTGCTGGGCTCACCTGCCAAGGGACCTGTGTGTGAGCTGAAGACCCGCTGACTGTCGCCATCTGACAGCTCTCTCTCTTCTGCCCCCAGGGGGTGGGTGCTGTCTGGACGCCCAGACAAGGCCCATAGAGGCTCCACCACCTCTTCTCTTCCTTCTCTCTAGCAATACAAGTTCCTGCGGTTCCGGAGAGCTCTGCCCCTGCTCCTTCGGCACAGTGCCGTGGAATCCCTCTACCTGGTCAGGAACTTCTGCGGCCTCTACTATTTCCTGGGTAAGGATCTGTGGCCCTTTGTGGATGGTGCCTCCTCTCTCTGTTGTCCTTGTTCCTGGGTGGCCTGGTAGGTCAAGATGCCATTTGACCTGTTGGGCAAACATTTATTCCACACCTGCTCTGGCATGTGACTCTTTTGGGCCTGGGCTAAGGTGACCTTGACTGAGACCCAGAACCTTAGATAAGGAGTCTAGGGCTCCTCGGCTTCTGCTCATCATGTGACTGGCACCCCTTTAGGACTCTGACTTGGTATCGATGGTATGGTTCTGGTTCTGTGCCATTTTCTGGTTCCAGATGCTTTTGATCCACTCCTTTCTGATGCTCATTAGAACCCTGTGAGGTGGGGGAAGCAAGGAGGTCTGAGTGGCTCCACCCTCTCCCTTTATGTGTGGAGATGTTGAGTTAACTGTCATGTAGTTTACGCCTGGAGGATCTCTCCATGCCAGGAGAGCCTTGTCAGTCAGCATGAGCTCAGTGTCTCTGTGCATCCTGTCCTGTGAATGCCACCCAGCTGGGAAAAATGATGACCCTGCTAGTAGGTGCTGGTGTCTGGGGCCAGGAGCCTGGGCGTGCCTGCCCAACTTTGGGAAGGAGGCAGGTGCAGCTCGGCTGGTGATGCCCATTTCCCTGGTCAAGTGTCTTTGCCACAGTTCCCCAGTAAGTGAGGGTGAAATTGGCTCCTATCCCTGGTGGCTCCCTGCCCTCTGGAACCGGGGTCTCTCTGGCAGTGCCAGCTGAAGGCCCTGATTCCTGGGCTCTCTGCCCTCTGGTCCTGGAGGCTCTCCCTGGCAGTGCCAGATAGGGGCTTGGGTGATACCACTTGTGATTCTTCTGTACTAAAGGAAGCAGGAGCCACACCTCAGATTCCTCTGTGTCCTCCCTAGTTTTAACTCCTTAAGCAGGGAGATCTAAGCGGCTGAATCGAGGGGTGTGTTGGGAAATCAGGGCCCTGTTCTGTAAGGACAGCTATTTTCTATTTCCATTTCATAAGTTAGGGGACCAGGACACAAGCCAATCAAGCAGCATTTATTAACCTCCTTCTGTATACCTGGACATACAGGTCAGCCAGGGGCTGGCCTGAGCCAGTGCTGGATTCCAGATCACATCCTCCATGTCTTCTCTGACTGGGGGGCTGCCTGGGCCCTGAGCCCCCTCTGCCCTTTGCTCATTTGTGGCCAGTGCTTGCAAGCAGAGGGCAGCTTGGTGATGTTGGGGCAGTGCAGAGAGAGCCTCTCTCCAAAGACAGTGTCTCGGCAGATGCCATCTTTCCATTAGATCTGTTTCCCCTCTTTACAAGTCCAGGAGCCCTTGGAGGAGCCTCAGTATACTTCTCAGCGCTGTGGCTTCTGTTTGTCATGGGCCAGAGGTTTTAAACTCCACCTTCTTCAGATGCAGGTGGTCTCCTGGCTTTGCCTCAGTTGGGTTGCCCAGATTTACCCTTTGGTGTGTTTCCCCCCAGGCTATATTCCCAAAGCATGGATCAGCACTGCTATGGACCTCCAGAAAGATGAGTGAGTGACCCTTCCCCCTCCCTCCCCCCTTCCCATCCCTCTCCTCCTCCCCCTCCCCATCCTCTTCCCTGCCTCCCCCCTCCCCTTTTCCCATGCCATTTACCAGGCTGGGAATATTTGGTAACTCAAGAGTTCTTGGCCTTCTAGGAGATGGCATCTGGTCAGGGGAAGGGAACAGGTCATGGCAGCGCAGTGTGAGAGAGGTGGAGATAATTGGCAGGCTCTGTTAGCCTGTGTAGCCTCAGGGATCCAGGGGCTCTGAATTGGGGCCTTAAGGTGGAAGGGGAAAGTGTTCCAGGAAGAGGGAGTATCTAAGCAAAGGTGTGGAGGTGGGTTGTATATCCAGAAGGGGCCCTGGGTGGAACAGTAATTGGAGCCTAGCCTGTGTGGAGTGGAGCAGTATACGAAGAGTGGGGCTGGGGGAGGCAATCCCCTAGAAGAGAGTAGGAAGTGTGACAGGTTCCAAATGTCACTGGATAATATATCTTGGGCCGGGAAAGACCTCACATCATCTTATTCGCAGACACTTATAAGCTGTGAGGCCCTGGTCAGCTGTTTGCCTCAGTTTCCTCATCTGTACAGTGGGGATCCTGCTAGCACCCACCTCCACCCTTCGCTTGCAGGTTCCGTGTAGACCCTTGTGTCCTTTCTAGACCGGGACTCTTTCTACCTTGGTCTTGCCGCTGACAGTAGTCCAGACCTGAGTGGGGTGGGGCTGGGGGGAGGGGCAAATCAAGATGGCAACCTGAGAGAGCCTGGTAGACATCTCCGAGTCCCAGCTGGCATACCTAGGGCAGTGCCTCACACATAGTGGATGGGAATCCAGCAATCCTCCAGTTCAAAATCTCATTGATTTTTGTTATTTTAAAAAGTGCCCTTCTGTTTGTGCTGTCACTTCCCAGTGCTTCTGCAGGTGATGTCAGTCACTGTTGTCAAGGCATTCAGTTAGGGAATGTGCTCAGGAACAGGCCTTCTGCTGGCCCTGACATCCAGAGCTCTGGTGTTGGGTCAGGTCCGTCTGGGAGGGGATCCCTCCCCTTGCCTCGGCCAGTGTGTCTCCAGACAGCAGAGGTACCAGTGCATTACTCAATGTTTGTAACTTCCCTCTTTGTTAGTCTGAATGACTTAGACCAGCTGGAATGTTTAAAAGAAGTGGAAAACTGCCCATGAACTTGGAAGGCCAGGTTGGGCCATTGAGTTTATTTGTAAGAGCAGAGGTGACATTATGAGGGAGTAAACATTAGGAACATTGAACTCTCAGAATTGGCCCGAAGTCACCTGGGTGCTGGTAGGCCCATGTCCACCAGCAGGGTCTGAGACGCCAACCTCCCTGAGTGACCTGCTCTGACCAGCTGCCAAGACCCAAGGGGGCTGGCCCAGACACAGTCTCCTACCTTGGGCTGAGCACCGGTTCCTGACTGCTGGGTTCCTTGCCACCAGTGGCAGAGGCTGACTGGAACCTTGTTTTTCACAGGAACCAGACTCCCCTGGACAGTGTGAGCGGGCTCTTGGACCTCTCCTTGCTCTACCATGTCTGGCTGTGCGGGGTCTTTCTTCTGGTGACCTGGTACATCACCTGGGTGCTCTTCAAGATCTATGCCACGGAGGTCAGTGTGGAGGGGCTGCCCTGGAGCCTCTGTCTGCAGGCAGTTTTCAGGGCTCCAAACTGGCTGCTGATTTCCTGCAGGCAGGTTTTTGTGTAGAGTCTTAGCTGCCCAGAGCCCTGGAGATCACAGGGCTGGATATAGCATTGACTCCCTCAGCAAAGTGCCATCTTGAGGCGCTTTGGGAACCTGGTTCCCTCTCAGTGTCCTCCTGCCAGCCCCACAGGGCCTGGGGTTTGGCTCCATAATGATGTTTACATTAATAATGTAGAGTGGCTAGGTGTAAGGAAACAGGTGTTTGGGGGCAGAGAGGGCTCGGACATTGAAGTAAGGTGCATCTTTGATTTCCCTGGAGGCCGTCAGACAAAGGCCGGCTTGGTTTTTTCTAGACGTTGGTTCGACTGAATGGCCTCTGAGGCACTTCCTCACTAAAAAGTGCCTGTGATCCTCTAACCAGAGCTTAATGACAGTGTGCTAAGGTTGCTGTTCTTGCTGCAGGGAGTTTGTAAAAAGAGATTTTATAAGATGGAGGCACTGGCAGAAATCAAAGCTTTTGTGAGAGCAGCCTGAGCAGGGCCTCGTTCTCTCTGTGTGGCTTCAGAGGAGTGGGTGGCCGTCAGAGGTACAGGGGCGGCTGGCTCTGCCCTGGGCTGTCTGGGCTTTGCCATATGTCTGGATCTAGTCTTGCTGCCTGGGCACAGATGAACGGCTCATTTTCTCATCAGTCTTCTCTGATTTCAGGCGCACGTCTTCCCTGTTCAGCCTGTGTTTACAGGAGATCCAGAGGAATGCTTACCCAAGGTCTTAAATGGCAGCTCTCCCCTCATCATAAAGGTGTGCACTGCCACCCTCCCCCCAGCCTGCCCCCTCTCCTGGGTCCTGTCCCAGGAAGCTGATTGCTTCTGATGCTGCCTTAGCTTTTCCAGGGACTGGTCAGCTCTCCAGCTTGCTTGGGCGCACACCTCCCTCAGCTGACCACTTTCTATATGTGGAGAGATTTTTCCAGCCTTTTGTTTTTGGTTAGGTGCTAGCCCACCCTCCCTGCTCTGTGTATCCACCTCCACGCCTTCCAGGACTCCTGTGGTGGCTCACAATGTTGGGGGGATCAGCAACCAGCGACTCCATGTAGGTGGTGCAGGGCTGAGGCAGGGCTAGAACCCCTGACTTCCCATTCTAGCACCAGCTGGAAGCAGTCAGTGTGATTCCTTGTGGCTGCAGCCTGGGCTGACCTTCTGACATCCCAGGCAGGGGCTGTTGGGCTGGCCCTTATCTTTACATTCAGGTGCCTCAGATTTGACTTGCCATGTAAAGTAGACCCTGAGTTGGATAAATGTGAAGGTGATTTCTAAGGATAAGACAGAAGAGTAACATGGAGACACTTTATAGAGAGATGTTTTTAAGCACATTCAGTTGAGTGGTGCCTTCTCTGCCCCTGGTCAGTCACTGGATAATGAGTAAAAAGTGTGGCTCACGTTTATGGCAGAAGCCTCGGGGGGAGTTGGAGCCCAAGGTCTCTGGGTAGGCCTTCCCTGGTACTAATGTCAGTGCAGGGACCCAGCAGGGTCTTCTGACCAGGTTTCCACAGGCAGGCCCCCAAGGCTTGGACGAGCCTCCTCTCCCCTGCTGTGCCCGTGAAAGTCTCATGGAGACTAGCTCCCTCCCGGGATGCTCCCCAGAGCTGGGCGTTGGGCTTGGGCACCCCTGGGATGAGGGTGGTGCTGACTTTGCTGCTAGTGGAGGGGCAGCGTTAGCTGGTGATGAACAAGCCAATGAATAGGGGGGCTTTTGAAACTACATTCTGGTGAGTAAGGCACACGACCAGTGAATCACTTTCCTTGACTCCAGAATCTGTTTTGTGGGAGTGATTACTGGGCTTTCTAAGCCTAGATTTTATGTATATCGGTATTTGTCCTATTAGTTACACACTGGGAAGAAACAAAAAGCCATCTAAGGGGACAAGACACTGACGTGGGCCACGCAGGAACCTGGGGGGGTCCCCAGATGCGTTTGGGGGCACCCTGTGTCAGGTAGGCTTTCCTAACCATTGTGTGTCTGTCTTCCAGTATCTGGCCCTGCAGGACCTCATGCTGTTGTCTCAGTACTCTCCCTCCAGGCGACAAGAAGTATTCAGCCTCAGCCAACCAGGTATGTTGGAGGCTCCTCCACCTGACTGGGGTGGGTGGAGGAGGGGAGAGTTCTGCTCTATGACACCCACCCTGTCTGCCGAGCCCTTCCCTCCTGCCAGCCGTGGGGCCTCGGCGGGTACACGGCTACTTGGGCTCAACAGATTTTTTTCCCCTTTTTTAAGTCTTTATTACACAAAAGGTAGGCTCTGTTTGGAAGTGAAAGCAAATAAAAATGAAAAGTAGCGCTAAAGATGACGATCACCAGCAGGGATCCCCAGCATAAACTGTTGGGTCCATTAGATGAAAAGCCCACCTGACCTGGCTGCTGCAGGTGAACCGCCTGGCAGCACTGAGCCCATCAGGGAAAGGATTTTAGAAACAAGGCGTTTTGTTTTTCTCCTTGGTTCTTTGTCTGTCCTCCACCCAAAGAAATGATTAACTTGACACTTAGAGAAAAGGAGAGAGGGGCGTTGTAGAACCTTAAAGCTGAAAGGCACCTTTGGGAAATCTCATTTCCAGGTAAGGACTGATGAGGGGCAGGGCCGGATTGCAGAGTAAAACTGAATGGCTTTGAGCCCCCCAGGCAATCCCAGTGTGGGTAAAGCCAGGGCCATTCCAGGGGTGGTTGGGCAGGCTCAGGGAGGGTGAGCAGGATGAGCCCATGGACTCTTCCAACCCTACCTTGTCCATAACTCTCTCCCTTTCAGCACCTTAGCATTGGGGGGGTGGGGAGTTCCCCCTGGCAAGGAAGAAAGCAAGCAGGGAGCTCCTAGGCCGTATTCCACCAGTGAGGGGAAGCTGAGATGGTTTGGAAGGAAGGAAGGAAGCATTTGTGGAGCACTTACCGTGTGCCAGGCACTGGGCTCAGTGCTGAGGACACAGATTCAGGCCAAAAGAAAGACAGGAGCTTGTGTTCTAATGGAAGAGGCGGAAGGACCAGGGGATGGGGGCATAGGAGCTTGGAAGGCCAGTTTTTGACACAAGAGAATTCATGTGCCGAAGACCTTCCTTTTTAAAAAGAGTAAGAGAGAGAGAGAGAGAGAGAGAGAGAGAGAGAGAGAGAGCGTGTGTGCGTGTGTGTGTGTGTGTGTGTGTGAATCAGATATAGGTGATGTTTTATGATGTATACCAGTTCCCACCTTTTTTAGCCTAAATAACTTGGAGTCACCTACCTGAGCCAAGTTTTGTTGAGGAAAGACCCCTTCCCTGCACATCCAGTGTTGTCTCTGGTGTTGTGAGTGATTGACCGTTCATGAGAGGAGGCGGCCTACTTCTGGAGAGACCCCTGGGTCTGGCTGTAGAGTTGGAAGGGACCCCAATGGCCCTTGGCCTACAGAGGGGAAGACCCTGCCAAGATTGTCCAGGGAGGCAGTAGCAGGTTTGGAGGGAGCCTTTCCAAAGGCACTGGTTTATCCCATGACTTGGGGTAACCCTGTTTCACACCAGGCCAAAGCTTAGGCCAGAAGGGTGGGATCATCCCCGGGAATTGCTTGAGAAGTGGCCTCTCCTTTGGCTCCATATGGAAATGCTGGCCTGAGGAGGGTCTTCCTGCAGAGCCTGTGCAGGCGCCTACCCCACTGTCATGCTCTCCCAACACTGAGTGACTTCAGGAAGGAAACAGAGCTGCTGTGGCCTGCAGAGATGATGAGAAGCAGAGAGACTTTCCTGAAGAAAGGGGGAATAATGAGAGAGCAGATGTGTGTGCGAGCTGGGCAGGGGCCCGGCCTGAGCAACCCCCAGAGGGCCGACTTCATCCCACGGGATCCCCCCCAGCTGGCGGGGGTGGTGGGGGGGCGCCTCAGGGTGCTGACCTGCCCCTTGTTCGATGTGGCCACCTTTGGGTACTTTGTTCTCAGCCTGTTGATTGCAATTAATGATGTCATCCTTGGTCTTTCTCATGGACTTCAGATGTAAAAGTGTCCGTACCTACTGCTCAGGGTGTGGTTTGCTTTTAAATTATCTTTCAGGGCTTTTTATTGTAGAATAGTCAGTTTTTTGCCTTTGAGATTCTTTTGGCCTGGGACCTGGGCTAATAGTTAAGGAGGAAACTTTTGGAAAAAGAGATGACAGAATCAGAATCCCCAAAATATCTCAACAGGCTGGAATGGTGGGCCTAATGAGGATGAATGTAAAGCTGTATCCTGGTATAGCTAATTAAGGATTTTTTAACCCAAGTCTAGAATGGAGGAAGTTAAGCCCTGTATTGATGTGTGTGGAAAAAACATGGAAAGGGGTTCGTAGTCCTAGGAGTCAGCAGTGGGTCTTGGCAACCCAAAGAGTCTTTTCTTGTGGCCAGGCCACATGGCTGGCAATCCCAGGATGCTGCCAGGCCCCCCCTCTACTGCTGTCAGAATAGTTTGTGTCCAGTTCTGGGCATCACGTTTTAGTGAGGGCAGCTGGCAAGGAGCCGGCACCCCAGAGCCGGACCCTGTGGGGGTCTGTAGAAAGAAGTGGGAATGTTGAGCCTGAGGAAGCCTGGATGTGAGTGGTGTGGGGTCTCTGGCTCTTTCAGCTTGGCCCCTGAGGTCAGAGTGCGGACAAATGAAGGGGCAGAGGCATGGGGGTCCCTAGTCTGGGCTTTGTCCACAGGATTCCAGGGGAGATGGGGGCTGGGTGAGCTGATCTTGGGTCCCTTCTAGCTCTGAGACCCTGCCCTTCTTTATCTCTGTCACGTTGCAATGGGGGTTAAGGCTGTTGTCTGATCTCTAGGGGGGCACCCCCACAACTGGGTGGCCATATCTCGTGAGTGCTTGACTCTGCTAAATGACTTGACTCAGAAACTTGTGATGTACCAAGAAGCTGCTGCCACCAATGGACGAGTGAAGCCCCCGCCCAGCCCCATGGAGCTGAAAAAGCCTCCTGTGATAGAAGGTAACTCAGGATACCCCTTGGGCTATCTGGCTGTTCCCCTCCCCACTAGCAAGGCTATGGGCTGCCTCGCTGTCCCCCCTCCTCTCTTGTGTGCCTGTTAGCCCCATTTTATAGATGGAGAAACTGGGGCTTGGAGAGCTTGAATGGCATGCTCCTGGTCCCACAGTAGGGCAGCACACACCAGGCTTGCCAGATACTGTGCCAGTGGTGAGGCTTGCTCTCTGGGGACTGGCCAAAGAGCCAGGGCCCTGCATCGGAAAGAGGTGTCCTGTGGGTTACACTCATCCTCAGATGCTAATGAGTGCTCAGGGGTTCAAGGGCAGCAGAGTGTTGAGATTGGAGGCCTGGAGACCAGGGCGTGCTTCTCCCCTTACCCCCCGCCCACCCCGCTATGCTCCCCCTTCCCACTTTTTCCTTTTTCTCTTCTTGTTTCTGGAGGCAGGAAGCTTATCAGGTTCGCATTCCCTGTAGTCTGTGGGTTGAGGAGAGGTCTGCAGCCTCTAGGGGTTCATATCCTTGTGAGCATATCCGTTTTCCCCTGGTTCTAATGTCTCTCTGCACAGGTTCACCAAAGTCTCCCCAGGTTTCTGTGGGTGTTCCTGGTGCTTCTCTGGGTTCTGGTCTCTCATGTTTGTGCACTACAACTGATTCTCTTGAACTTGTAAAGAGGAAAACCCAGGCCATACAGGAGGTGGCTTTGGAAAAACGTGTGGTAGGGGTATGGGCGTCTGTGGATAGCATACTTCTCGGGCAGAGAAATGCTTGCTAAGGTTGATGTGTTTGTTTGTTTGTTTGTTTTTTGCAGAAGAAATTGCCTTTCAGACTCCCAAGGCCAGTCTGATGTCGAAGGCTTTGATGCCATCGCTGGTGAAAGCATCCCTCTTTTCTTCCAAATTTACTTCTCCTGATGCTCCCACCCTGCTTGGCTCTCCTTTTGGGGACAACGTAGGGAACCGAATGGCAGGGTTAGGAGACTTCAAGTCCCCTGCATACGAGAGCCCTGCAAGTCCCCAGCTGAGGAGGAGAGGCCCCCGATTGTGGACTTCCTTTACAGGTGAGCGCTGGCTGGCTTTCCTTTCCTTCTGTCATACATTTTATTAGTGGCCAAGTCAGTGCATAGTTACTACGTGGTTACTCTAGACCCAGTAGCGTGCCCAGCCCTGGGCCTACAGACATACAATGAGACAGACCGACAGGCCCTGCCCTAGAGGGGCTTCATTCTAATTGGGGATGGGGGGCCCAGGAGGAGAACAAAGGGTCTGGGCAGAGACCACCTGGAGGGACCTTTTTTTTTTTTTATTTTTTTAATTTTTTTTATTTTGTAATGTTTAACAATCACTGCCATACAATTGCGATTTTATCCCCCCCACCTACCCCCCACTCCCCCCCTCCCTCCCCATGACTGCATACAATTCTGTATAGATTCTACATATACTTTCCTATTGAGTATATTTTCACTATAGTCATGCTATGTAGTCAGACTAAGATAAATGAAAGAAATCGTATAACAAATCAGAACATGATACACAAACACATACACATACACAAACATGATCTGCTACAATATGTGAGTGACTTCCATATTTCTCTCTCTGAGTGTGGCAGGCATTTTGCCTTGAGATCCCCCATTGGGATTTTTTTTTTTTTTTGGTAAGAAGTTCTTGTGTTATTACAAAAATCTAAGTCTACCAGAAAAAACTCTCACACACTGTGGTTGTTGCTGTGCATAAAGTTCTCCTGGTTCTGCTCCTTTCACTCAGCATCAGGTCATATAAGTCCTTCCAGGCCTCTCTGAAGTCTTCTTGTTCATCATTTCTTATGGCACAATAGTACTCCATTACATTCATATACCATAATTTATTCAGCCATTCCCCAATGGATGGACATCCCCTTGACTTCCAGTTTTTGGCAACTACATAGCGTGCTGCTATAAATATTTTTGTACATGTGGGACCCTTTCCCATTTTTATGATCTCTTGGGGATATAGTCCTAGTAGCGATATTGCTGGGTCAAAGGGTATGCACATTTTTGTAGCCCTTTGGGCATAGTTCCAAATTGCTCTCCAGAATGGTTGGATGCGCTCGCAGCTCCACCAACAATGAATTAGTGTTCCAACTTTCCCACATCCTCTCCAGCATTTATCATTTTCTTGTTCTGTCATGTTTGCCAATCTTATAGGTGTGATGTGGTACCTCAGAGTTGTTTTGATTTGCATCTCTCTAACCAATAGTGATTTAGAGCATTTTTTCATATGATTATAGATAGCTTTAATTTCTTCCTCTGAAAATTGCCTGTTCATATCCTTTGACCATTTATCAATTGGGGAATGACTTGTATGATTATACATTTGGATCAGTTCTCTATAAATTCTAGAAATGAGGCCTTTACTGGAGGGACCTTCTACTGGGCCTGTTCTAGGGATGGAGGGCCTAATTAGCACCGACTGTCTATCTTTGCATTTTTGTTACTCTATAGCAGTCTTAATCAGCCCAACACCTCCCTCCCCTTCTCTCCTTAGACTTGCAGAGCAATGGGCTGCGGAGCCCTTTGTCACCTCCCCTTGTTAGTTGTGGGGCTGGACATAAAGGCAGAGACCCACCCAGGAAGTTGTACTCGTGGCTGCAGAGTAAACAAGAACAGGTGGGTTGGAGGGCGTGACCGGGCATGCCCACAAGGCTCTGTAGTCCATGGAGGGCACTGTGCTGTGCAGGGAGCACCAGGACTCTCCCTGGAGAGGACTGCAGGTCATGGGCAAGGCTGTGATCTGGGCACGGAAAGGCCCGACTATGTAATCTTAACTACCATGCTGTCTTTTCCTCTCAGTCACACGAGCCACCATCCCCCAGTATGGCCCCCAGCAAGTCTGGCAGCTTCTTAGGGGGACAAAAGGTTGGGAGTCCCACCTGCCTCCCCCGTGGAGAGCTTTAGTCATCCGGGAGGGTGGTTGGAGGAGCCTTGGACCCTGGCAGGGATGTCTGGAAGGGAGAGCTGAGGAGGCTGGCCGAGTCAGGAGAGGGGTATATTCAGAGATCACGTGGGGATTGGTAGTCAACAGGAAATGCCCTTCTTGGTGCTCCAATTTACAGAATGAGGCATTGGTCTAAATGGAGTAGGAAGGTTTGGTGGAAAGAGTGCTGGCTTTGGATGTCTTGGGTTCAGATCCCAGCTCTGCCACGAAGTACCTGCGTAGCCTTGGGCAAGGCATCTGTCAAGTGACAGGGAGGGACTGGATGAGCCCCAAAGTGGGGGGTTGGGGCACCCTGGCGGGCATTTGTAGCAAAGTGCTGCTCACATACTGTTGTGTTCCTGGTCACCGGTGCCTGGTGGGGGTCTGAGCAGGTGTGGAAGGGGGGCGGCCGAGGCCACGCACTGCCCCAATCACCTACTCAGAGGTGCTGCCTTTGGGCTCTTCCTGTCATTGTCTCTTTCCCCGCACAGGTGAAGAGCTTCCTGTCCAAGCGTGTGCTCATCCTGTACTTCTTCAGCAAGGTCAGGACCCAGCATTGTGGGGGGAGTAGGGAGGTGGGGGAGGGGAGGGCAGGGGATGGGTTGGAGCCTGGGTACCAGGGGGCTCTGTCCATCCATTGTCTGCCATGGCAGCTTTTTTCCTTACTGTTTTAATGACATTTTCAGTTTAATTGTTTCCTTTGTATTTTATGCATTTAAAAACCTGCTTCTGCCAAGGGGTCCATGCCTTTTCCCAAGCTGACTGCCCAGGGTGCCCAGGCCACAAGAGTCGTGAAGAATACTTAGGGCCCAGAATGTCAGGACTTGGAGGGCTGAGAGAATGTCCAGACAGGAACTTTGGTGTCAGGGATACCGAGGAGTCATAACATTCAAGGCCCTCATTTTACAGATGAGGAAAGTGAAGGGAGCAGGGTAGGGTATGGTGGAGCGGAGCCAGCCTGCAGCCTGGCTCTCAGCACTGTCCTGCCCACCTCTCCATGGAGGGCATGCCAGGAGGGCAGAGCCGAGGCTCCCTGTCCAGCCTCCCGGAGTGTCCCTCTGCTCAGTCCTCCATGGCCAGTCAGGAAGTATAAGGGGACTCGAGTTGGAATGGGTGTCATGGACAGCTCATGATGCCTGCTGAGCTGCAGGACGGTCCCATGCACCAGAAGCTCCAGACACCAGAGGAGAATCAATCCCTTTGCAGATGGAGGATGTCTCCCTGTTTTCTGGGTTCTGACTGCTTTGCATTAATCAATCCTTGATGAACAGAACTGCTGCCTAGAATGTGGGGGGAGCTAGAAGGAGGGAGTGGCGCTCAGTTTTTAATACAGCCAAAAGTTTTCTTTCTGTGGCTATGTGTTAAATGCCAGGTTTGATGCCAGGCTTGCTTCAAGGTGTGCCCTCCAGGTCCAGAGTTCTCAGGTTTGGTGGGATCTCGGGGCATTCAACCTCCCTCCCCGTCAGGGCAGGGCACTCAGTTGATGGTTTCATAGTTGAGCTGCTTAAGACCTTTCCTTATATACTCATCGCCATTGGCAAACACTGATTGAGTGCCTACTGTAGGGAACACTTGGTTGGGTCTGGGGATGGCAGGGGGTGCCTAACCCCAGCTCAGTGTCTCAGGAAGGCAGAGGGAATTGGTGTTCAGGTAGGAGAGCAGAGGAGCTTATAGGGAAAAGATGGTGAGCTTGAGTTGGCCAGGATGCTGTAGGCTTGAGGGGTGGGGATATGGGTCCTACAGAGTGTGTTTGGCAGGACCCAGGGAGCCAGGCATGGTGTGTTCTTGATGCCTCAGGCAGGGGCTGCACCTTGAGCTAACATAGGCCTGACTCCTGCTCCAGTTCCTGGGCCTTCTTTTTAATTTAAAAGTGAAAGGTGATTAATTAACAACAATCCATTTTTTCACCCTGTAAGCCCACCATCTTCTCCTCCAACCATTAGAAGACAAACCCTAGGGACCAGTGCGCATAGTTGTCTGCTGTCAGGCGTCGCTTCTCTGTCAGTCACAGCCACTGCCTTGGGCTCTATCCCAGGGGAGGAGAAGGAGCAAAGGAGATCTCTTGCGTAAAGCTCTATGCAATGCTCAGCACGCTGTAGAAATGGGCGATGTAGATGATGGCCATCGTCCCAAGCTGTTTGAACAGCAGTGTATGAATTGGGCTAGGTGGCGCCCTAGTGCACAGAGCTCCATCCTGCCGTCAGGAAGACCCTGGGTCAGACCCAACCTCAGACACTTCATCGCTGGATGACCCTGGGCAGGTCCTTGCACCTTGTTTGCCTGTGTTTCCTCATCAGTAAGATGAGCTGGAGAAGGAAATGGCAAACCCTACAGAAGGGTCATGGAGAGTTGAACCAGAAGGAGAAGTTCTTGTGGACTCGCTTCATTCAGTAGCACTTAACAGTAGTAATAGTAGCATTTGGACCATACTCTGAGGTTGGCTAAATTGGTTCCTTACCTCAGCCCTATTAAGCAGGTGCTGTTCTCCCTATTTTACAGATGACAGAACTGAGGTAGATGGGTTAGGTGACTTGGCCCAGGTCATACAAGAAATAAGTAACTGAGGCAAGATTTGAACCCAGTCTTCCTGACTCCAGGTCTGGTATTTTGTCCACTGGGCCACCCACCTGCCCCCTAAAAAACAAAATCCAGCCCCAAAGAGATCAAAGAGAGAAGAGGGCACTTGTAGCAGCTCTTTGTGGCACATTAATGTAATGGAAAACTATTGTGGCATGAAGAATGATGAAAGGGATGGTTCTGGAAACACCTGGAGAGACTTGTGTGAACTGATGCGGGGGAAATGAGCAGAGCTAGAAGAATTTCTGTTAAAGCATCACCATGATAAAGGCCCCAGTGCAATGTCTGGTCACAGCTCCAGAGCACCAGGGCTTGAAACGCACTACACACCTGGTTGAGATAATGTTCTTTAGTTAAAGGGCCTTGCTTTTGTCTTTGGGGAAGGATTGAGGGGAAAGAAAATTGATTTTTGTTAGAAAAAAGTTAATCATAAAAAACAGCTGCTGAAATCTTTTGTACCCACGGGCCCTTTTCCTCTTTCCTGAGCTCTTAGGGGCCAAGGCCGAGGGGCGCTATCACTGCTGCTCCTTCTGACGGACACAGTGCGTTGCAGGGCGACTTTTCTAAAACTGTAAATATGTAAAAATCCATCTTAGAACTTGACTTTTAAGTCTCAGAGTTTTAGAGATGAGTGAGACTTTGGAGGCCCCCAGATGAGACTTTTCATTTTACAGAGGGCAGAGATGCCAACACAGGAAGGGTCTTTGCCAGGGTTCCGCAGCTGAGACTCAGTTTCCCTCAGATGCCTGGTCTGGGCTGCATGTGGGGGGTGAGAGCTTGATGTCTGTTTGCTGCCACCTCCAAAGTGAACTTGCCTCTCCTTGTTTTTAGCACCCAGAGGCCTCTATCCAGGCAGTTTTTTCAGATGCTCAAATGCACATCTGGGCATTAGAAGGTAAGGTGTTGTTGTTTTTTTTTTTATTTTTAAAGTTTTAATATATTTTCAATTATGTGTAAAAACAGTTTTTAACCTTTGCATTTTACAATTTTGAATTCCAAATTCTCTTCCCCGTCATTGAGAAGGCAAGCGATTTGATAAGGGCTTATACATCTTCAGTCACACAGAACACATTTCTGCATTAGTCATGTTGTGAAAGAAACCATGGCTCCAAAACCCCAAGAAAAATAAGGAACATAAAGCAGTACACTTGGATCCTCATTCAGACACCATCAGTTCTTTCTCTGGTGGTCGGGTGAGATGGAGCAAGATGAGACTTGTGGTCTGTCCATCCTGGGTGGGGGAGCAGTGCCCCACCTCGCCCCTTGGGCTTCCTTTCGTGGATGGTGGGAAAGCACCTCTGTTCTTGTCCTCCCAGATCTGGTGCCTGCTGAGGCCCCTGTGCCCAGACTCGGCACACCTTGGGGGCTACCGAGGGAGGAAATAGCATTTTCATTTGGATTTCATTAGTACCTGTGATCTGTCTGTCCCTCTTTTGAGGTCTGTCCCACTTGGTAGCAGCATCATTTACTGAAGACAGGTTTGGAGTCGTCCAGACCACGCTCCCCACCATCCTGAGCACTCTGCTGGTGCTGCAAGAGGTAAGACCCACAGGTGGCTTTCTGCCTCATGCTGTCAGAAACTGTGCACTGAAGGTCATATTGGGAGGGGTCATTCTGGGCCTCAGAGAAGGGCAGTGACCTCCTCAAGGTCACCTAGTCCACAAGCCACAAGATCTATCTGAACGAGCTCCACGGCCAAGGAGGGGCCTTCTTGCCCTTGCCCGTAGGTGCCTCCCACTTGTTCTCTGTTTGGACTTGTCTGGGGTCCCCCAGCAGGGATGGGTGGTGGCCCAATTTGTCTTTGTACTCTCTGTCTGCATATCTTAACTGGGGAATGAACCCCTGGCTGTGGGCTTAGGTGAGGAGTGGAGATGGAAACCGTCACTCTTTGATGGGGGCAGGAATTCTAGGCTGTAACCTAAAATTACCTCATTTAGAGCTGTCGTTGAGCCTCCCCCCGCTTTGTGGTTACCCATTCCTTTGACATTCGACTCCTTCTTGGCCCTATACTCCTTCCCCCTGGGCAGCCTTTAGATAAGATGCAATTAGCTCTTGTGCGTGCCACCTCCTTGTGTCCTAATGCAGGCCCAGGGCTTAGACTCTGCTGTGGGGGTCCATACTGGGGAGGTGCCTGTGGCTGTGGGAAGGCAGTGTCATGGGGGTGACCTGTGTTCGAGGTCCATCTCTTTCAGCTCATGAAGCCTCAGTTTTTCCATTTTACAGATGGGGAAATCATATTTGTAGTCCCTCCCTTATGGGGTGCTTGGGAACCCCTAAAGTGCAGTGTCAATGATCTGGACCTTTTGGTTTGGAACAGACTTAGCTGTGCATGGAACTCTCGCCCATGTCCACCAGGAGCAGTGCCTGTTCTGTGCCCTAGGGCCCTCAGAGTGAGTGTAGGTGATTTAGCCACAGTCCCAGCCAGTGTGGCTTGGCTGTCTTCCTGATCCTCTCTGCCACACGGCTTCTCAGTGTCCCCATCACTCAGCAAACATTGTGCCAGGTGCTGTGCCAAGCACCAGGGATACAAGAAGAGGCAAAAGACAGTTCCCGTCCTCAAGAAACTCTCAGTGTAAAGCATGCAAACAGATATGGACAAGCAAGTTACATACGAATTAATAGATCATTAACGGGGGAAGACTTCCTGTGGAAGGGACCTGAAGGAAGCCAGAGAGGCCAAGGAGCAGAAGAGGGGAGAGCCTTCCAGGCCTGGGCAGAGCCCAGAGCTGGAGTCTTGTTGGTGGAGCAGCCCAAGGGTGTCACTGGGTCACAGGAGGTGTTGAGGGTGGGTATAAGAAGTCGAGGAAGGGAGGAGGGGGCTGGGTCATGAAGGCTGTGAAGGCTGAGCAAAGGATGTTGTCTCTGAGTTGGAGGCGATTGGGAGTCACTGTAGGGGGCAGTAACACAGGTAGACCTGTGTTTTAGCAAAGTTGTTCTGGTGGCAGAATGAAGGATAGGCTAGAGAGGGGAGAGACTGGAGGCAAGCGAATACCCCTGCCCCCTGGCCCCCCAACAACTACTACCATGGCCTGGAGGTGAGGGGATGAGGGTCTGCACCAGAATGAGGGCATTATCAGAGGATGGAAGGAGGCATATTCAAGAGATGCTGCAAAGGTGAAGTTGATAGGCCTTGGTGCCAGGTGGGCTGTCACGGGTCAGAGGGAGGAGTCAAGGATGTTTCTTGGGGTGTAAGCCTATGGAACGGGGGATGGTGCTGCCTCTGTAGTAATAGGGAAGGTGGGAGGAAGGATTTGGGTTCTATTTTGGACATGTTGAACTTAAGATGTCTGCTGGACATCCAATTTGAGATTTCTGAAAGGAACATAGAGCATGGGAGGTGAGTAGTGGAAGGAACTGGGCACAGACCTTGGAAGGTCGATGGCGGGACCGCTGTGGGGTACCCATGGTGCTCACGCGGGATAACCAGGACTGAGGGAGTGACAATGAGATCCTGGCCCTGCTGTCTGTAGCTTTTGACCTTGGGTGCTGCCACCTTTCCTTCTGGCCACAGGAAGAAGCTGGCCCTGGGCTCGGTCCCTCACCGAGGGGTGTCTGCTTCTCTCCTGTGCTGTGCGCTCACTCTGTCCAAGGGGCTAAGGGGCTCTGACGATCACTTGATCACTAGCGTACCCATATGGGCCTCATAGTGAGAGGAGGGCTCTGGGGATCCTTGTCCCCAGTCACAGAGGAGGGGACTGATGCTGAGGGATATGAGGGACTTTGCCATGGCCCAGCATCTCCTGAGAGTCACTGGGGGATCCAAACCCATTTCTTGGGGTGTCCCAAGATCCTGCTGCTGGATCTGCCCTGTGGTTTGATTGCTTGCTTCTGGCCTTGCTCTGTGATAACACTTGCCTACCTGCCTGCTCTCCCATGGGGCATCCAGGTGTATGTGGGGCAAGGCCCCAGGTCCGAGGCCCAGACCCTGCCTCACACACTTATCAGCCTGTGCACACATGCAGCCTCTAAGGTGCCTGGCACATGACTGCTTTAAAAGATGCTTGTGGATCGATGCCAAAAGGCAGGCTTCTGGGTGCATAGGACAGTGACCAGTCTGGTTGTGCCCTGGATGACAAGCCAAGCTGATGCAGACACTCCAGGAGCCTGAGAAGGCAGTGCAGGGCTCAGGACCGAGAGTGCACATCCCAGAAGGAGATGATTCTCTCCTCTGGCCAAAGGCATCCTGCCACTGGCCAGCCTTTTTCTCATCTGAATTGCCTCAAGGGCCCAGATGGAATCTGATCTTGTGAAGTAGGCCTCAGTAATTGGTTCTAAGCCAGCCAACTTCCTGTTGTCCTTCAGGCAGTTGACAAGCACTTCAAGATGCCGCACGCGTCCAGCAGACCGCCCAGGCTCTCAGGAAGCCTTGTGGACACTTCTTATAAGACCCTGAGGTTTGCTCTCCGTGCATCACTGAAAACTGCCATATACCGGATAACTACCACCTTTGGGGAACATCTCAAGTAAGTGTGTCTGGAATCTCTGCTCCCTTTCTTTGGATGGGAGCCTTCCAGCAGCTCCTCAAGGCCTGGCGCTCATCTGGAGTCCATGCAGCTCGTTTGAGAATTATGGGGGTTCATAGCTAGGCAGGGCGACCTTCATGATGAATCAAGATAACCCTACTTGGAACCTAGAGTAAGACTCTGGTATAAAGTCTAATCATCAGGATGGATAAAACTGAACTTAAATGTGTCAAGGACGGCCACTGCCTTGAGCCCTGTTTCTCATGATTTAGGCCCAGGACCAATAAGGAAGGCCAGAGGAGGTGAGAAGCACCACAGTAGAGGGGAAGAGAGTAGAGAAGTGTTGGGGGGACCGTGGGACTGGGTGCCAGGCTGAGGATGCAGCCCTCAGAGAAAGGAAGCTGAAGGTGCTTTGTAACCCCCCAAACTGCTAGAGGAAGGTTGTCCTTAAAAACACAATAGAAAACTCAGCCCTGAAGCTCCCTGACCATTTGAGAAAAGCCCTTTGAAAAGGCATTACCGTTGCCCACAGACCAGGGCAGAGAGTCCCATCTGTACGTGGTGGTGCTGTGGCAGTACATCGAGCCCTCCTTGGTGAATCCTAGAAATGGCTAGAGACAGACCCCTAAGGAGAGCTTGTGTCCTCTGTGGGGGGGCTGCTCTTCTCCCTTGAGTCCTGCCTTGGTGCTGGCTAGTGAGATAGGGATATCAGGAGGCCCTCAGGGTGAGTGGCCCTGGGAGGGGCTCTAGTGACCACTGTCACACTCCTTTTTTTTCACACATGCAGCTAGGTGCAGAGAGGAGGGGGCAGGCTGAGGGAGAGTAGGCTGGGCCCAGGGCTGCTGCTTTTCTGTGATCTCATGCTTTTTCCTCCAGAGAAAAACAAGGAAGAGATAATAACAAGGAAGAAGCCAAACCAAATAGTTAAGAGTATCAGAATACTGAATTAATAAATAAACACAAGAGTTGTTTTTAAGACTAATAAAATTGACGAAACATAAGCAGTCAGAAAAGGGAGAAAGCAAGCCCAGGTCATCAGAATTAGCAATAACAGAATAGGTGTTAAAGTAAGAATAAGGGGCCCTAGGGGGGTCTTTGCCGGCGCAGGGCCTAGCACTTCTGGTGTCTTAGTTCCTCTCCCCTGGAGGTACGGAGCTGAGCCTCATCCCACTGACCTCTTCAGGCTGCTCCTTGGATCATAAGCTCTTTCACAAACACACCCACACACACTCACACCCACACATGCACAAACACTCACACCATACACACATACCACATATAAGCACACATACTGCTCACAAGCACACACACCATACACACACACACACACACCACACACGAGCACATATACCACACACATATACCACACATAGGCACAGGCACACACATACCACATATAACCACACATACACACTATGCACAAGCATACATACCATGTACACATATGCTACACACAAGCATACACACCGCACACACGCCACATGTACCACATGTAAACACACATACACTATGCATAAGCACACTCACTAAACACACACACATATACCACGTATAAACATACACACAAGCACGTGTGTGGTCCAGGCTTGTTTCCCTGGCACAGTGAGGTGTCTCAGTTGGCCCTGGCTTGCACCCAGGCACTAAGTCAAATAGCTGTCAGTTGGCACTGAGCAGGCTATTAATGACTTTGTCCTTCTGACTCAGGCACAGGTTCAGGGTCCTTTCTGGGTCAGACCTGTGACAATTCCCGTTCCACTGGGCCCCTTGTCTGCTCATTCTCTTCTTAGAGGAGAGTCCAAGAGGTTGTAAGAGCCTTGCCCAGGGTCCCAGCCAGCTGGGTATGGATGCCTCAGAGATAGGTTATGTTCCCACCAAGGCCAGCTCTCTGCCCACTGCGCATATCTGAGATCACTCTGGGAGGACGATTTTAAAAATCCATGTGCTGTCATCGGTAGGAAAGATTTTGGCAGAACTGAGCATTCACTTGTGACCATCACATAGAACAGGGCTGGAGGGATGATAAAAATAAAATATTTGAAACCCAAAGTCCCCATTATGGCCTGTGTAAAAATGGAAGCCTGCCCGTCAATCAGATTTGAAAGTCACTTTCACCCTCTCAGTGGGAGATCCTCACACCCATTTCTGGAGCTCCTTCTTGGGTTCACAACCCTGAGAAATCATCAGGGCAAGTGTTCTCACCCCTGTTTTACATAGGAGGAAAGAGAGGCTCAGTGACAGTCCCTTTCCCATGGGTGCTTTTTGAGTGAGTGGTGGAAGCAGGATTCAGACTCAGAGGGGTTTGGGGACTTTCAGTTTGGCATTCTTTACATTCCAGTTTGGAAATTGTATTAGAAGTGCTGGCGTTGGTGATAACCTGGGTAGCTGGATGGGGCCTGGGCCTTCATTTGTATAGGGAGTCCCCTGGTGAGAAAAGGCCTCATCCAGTGCAGGGTGGAACCTCTACAACCTTGCCTGGAGCACTTGGCAGTTAAGTGACTCGCCCAGGGGGGCACTTACACAGCCAGCGTTGGTCAAAGAGGGGACTGGTTTTCCGCTTTTGAGGCTGTGCCTTTAACTGTTGCACTATTCAGCCTAATTAACACGGGAGAAAGAGATTAGAAAACAAAGAGGATGGAGTATTATTTACCAATGTCTAGGTAGCATATCTAGAAAATACAGTGATCTCAACAAAAAATGGAAGCATTGAGTTCATTAAGGTGCCGGTAAATAGAAACCCATAAAATATTCAGACTTTCATGCGACCGATTATACCAAGAAAACATGATGAGAAACTTTTTCAACAGAAACCATTAAGTATTTGGGAAGCAAACACAGGCGATATTTATTTATTCATTTATTTTTATTTTTAACACAGTTTATAACTGATAAAGCAATTCAGACTCTTGGTCAGGTGACACTTCTTTTTAAAGCACTTACAATATGGAACACAAAAGAATTTTTTTTTAAACATTAACCAACTGAGACACAGATAATATTTATGTTGCTAACTTCACAAGCTCTTGGCCTAATTGTCTCCACAGTATTACTAAGAATTAAAGGACTCTAACGTTGTTGGTCTAAAGTCCTAAGCCCAGTAGCTTAATTTTAGACAGCATTGGATGTACCCCTACCAACAATCTATAATTTAGTAGATCTGGTATTAAGCTTACAAACCTTTTGACTGTAGGAAATTGCCACCAAGAGTAGGGACGTTGCAGGGAAACAGTATCTCCCCAACTTCATGTCTATTCCAGGCAGGAGTAGATTATCCACCTGCATTCAGTCAGGCTTACAGTCCGCCAGGTGTCAGTGGGGAAATTGAGTCCGGAGAATCCCACCTCAGCCCATGTTGAACAGCTGCTCTCCCACCCTTCCCTTGAGATCACCTGTGCAGTTCATACCAGCATCTCACAGGCTTACTGGCATTGTGTAATGGAGGCTCGGATCTCCTTTCTTGCTCCCCATACCTGGAGTAAGACTCAGAAGAACAGTCACTTAATAGTCCCACAGCATCTAAAAATGGCAAGTTCCAATAACCAGGTTTCAAACGTGATTATAGTTTCACTTTGGCTAAGAAACATCTTTTGAGGCAGGTCTTAAGTGGCGTACATGCCTTTCTATACATGTTCTAGTTCCTGATTATATGGCAATCATAAAATGTTATTTACCATTAAAACCTTGACTTTTCTGTCAATGCCAAATTTTATCATAGGCGATATTTATAAAAGCAAATATCAAACTATTGACAGAAAGAGAAGATAGAGATAATTAGGACATTAATGTCCATGGATGGGTCAAATCAAAATGGTAAAAAAGAAATTTTACCCAGATTATTGAATAGATTTGGTATAATTCCAGTCAAAATGCCAGAAGGAGGTTTTGGTTTTTTTGAGAAGCTGAGATGTATAAACTGTCCTGTCACTTCCCAGTGAACATTCTTTATGAGTGAGACAGCTTGGGGCAGGAACTTTAGACTGGTAATCTTGTATATGCCATGGACTCCCTGTGTGACCTTGGAAAGGGTGGGGAAGGGAACATTTATCAGGATCTTATCTGTGCGGAGCCCTGTGTTAGACACTTGACAAAGATCCCATTTGATCTTGGATAAGTAACTTGCCTCTCTCTGGACCTCAGGGGCTGCTCCTTCATTCCTAAGTAGATAATTTTGTGAGTTAATGTGACTGAAAATAGTTATCTCCTGGTGAGCAGCCTTCTTATGCCAGACCTCTTCTCAAGACTGTTCAAGGCTAGTCCTTGTTTGTGGCCAAGATCATAAAGGTTGTGAAAATCTCTATAATTAAGGGGAAAAAAGCCAACCTCTCCTTCCCACCATCCCCTGGTTCCTTCTTCCCTTTTGTCTGCCCTCCCCCTCAGCCAGAGGTCCCCACTCCCCAAGGCCCCCTCCAGTGAGGACAGCAATCCTTCCTTACTAGGAAGGGGGGCCCTGGATTTTGGTGTTCTCTGTCCCCTTCTGGCTTCCCTTCTTTGAGAGGCTGTCATGACTGTAGCATCTGTGTGTCCCCTAGTGAAAGGGATGCAGAGAAGTATTAAGCACAGGCCCCTGGCCTCAAGGACCCTACGGAGTTCTGGTTGAGAGACAAAAGCTGAAAGTGTGAGGCAGATTTGAGAACAGGAAAGTTTCCCATATACAGAAGGTCAAAGGATATGGTCAAAGAATTGTCCAGTAAGTCTAGAAGAATAACCAAGAAAGACTGTCTCCTTGTCCACAGCTCGGTGTCGATGAGTGCAGAGGGGGTAATTGTGAGGCAGTGAGACTTCTCTGGGACGAAGCAAGAACAGACCCAGAATGACCCAAAGAGGTGCCACTGAGTGTTTGCAGCGGTGCTCCTGGGGAGACAGACCAGGCCACTCTTACTGTAAGGTCCTCACCTGTTGCACATGCAAGCTGTGCATCCAGGGGAACTGGGAGAGACACAGATAGATGCTGCTAGAGTGTAGGCCATTCAGTGGAGAGACCCAGCACTGATGGCTGCAGACTTGTGCACCTCCCCTTTCAGCCCTCGCCTCCTAGGAGGGAAGTGACCTCTGGTGGTAGAATCAGGATTTGAACCCAGGGCTCTGAGCTGTTCCTTCAGGGCACTTTCTTCTTCTTCCTTATTCAGCTATTCTGAACATTCCTGAATCTTTAGAAAAGTCTCAATTCTCTTCCTCATGTAAAATGACAGGGAAGCATCCAGTCCATTTTATCAGTAAAACAATGAAGGCATTTTGCTCCTTAAAAGGCTTGGCTTCAGTTATCTGAGCACTTTGCTTAGGTGAAGTCTTAAAGAGGTCGGGCCTGAGGAGCTGGGAGGACTTTGCAGGTGCCTCCTCCTTAAAAGCTGGTGGCTCTTGAACATTGACAGTTTCCCCTGGTGTAGCATTTGGACTCACCAACTGCAGCACGAAGTGGCCTTTTCCTGGACCATTTCACAGATAAGGAAGATGAAGCCCCATGTGGGAGAGGGATTGGCCCAGGGTCAAGTGGCTGGTTGTGGTAGAGCTGGGTCTGAAACCGGGTCTCCCCTTCTGCTGGTCCATCGTCCCTCTGCTTGCTGAACCTCAGGGACCAAAGCGTTTCTTGCTGGGTTTTGTTTTTCCTTAGAAGCTAATAAAAGGGCCGCTTCACAGTGAGTGTCTAGAGAGATTTGCCTTAGTATTAATATGGTGATAGATTTGGGGGAGAATGAAAAAACCCTAAAATTAACCATCCTTAGGTTCAAAGGGAAAGGGAATTGAACCACGAAGCTGTTACCTTTGAAAATGCTTCCTGTGACCATTGTGTTCTAACTAAACAGTTTGGTTTAAGGGATCTTACATGAAAGGCAATCCAGAAAACCCGCAGCTCCGAGATAATGCAGGGGTCTGGTTCAAATCAAATAATAAAATCCAGAAAAGTCACTGCCAGGCCTGAAACGCAGCGTCCAGAGCAGGTTCCGCAGGGCAGGCGCCCTGGGTGCAGTGAGCACTCTTCCTCAGGCTGCTTGGCCGGGCTGCCCCTGGATATCCAGTGGGGCCTCGGACACGTTCTTCTGAGGGATGAACTCACCAAGATCTCGATGCCTGTCTAATTGTTGTGAGCAGTATTGACTTCATGTTGTGTGGTTCACTTAATGTGCTTCACGTAAAATACGCTTATGCTTCGCATTTGTGTCTCATTCAGCGCGGTGCGGGCATCTGCTGAGCATCAGAAAAGACTGCAGCAGTTCTTGGAGTTCAAAGAGTAGTTAAGTAGTAGAAACTGTGCTCATTACCCGGCTGATACTGCTGCACATGGGACAGTAAATGCTCAGCATTCTTGGATCAGAAGAAAATGGACTAATTAGATGCTTCCTTTGTCCTAGTGGTTGCTTTGAAAACTATACTTTAATGGGAGAAATCATGGAAAGAAATTCTCAGCTGAATAACAGAAAACTGCTTTTTTGTACCAATCCTTTTTTTTTTTTTTGGCCGGGAAGGGGGATAATAAAGTCTTTGTTCCTCTCCGTGAGCATCCCTGACAGCAGCAGACACTCAGAAAGTCTGAGCTCTTCGAAGCTTTTGAGGAAGTTGTGTCTCCCAAGGTCACCAGGTGTTTTGCACAACGAGGAGGTGGCAGACGGGTGCAGAAAGACTGAGAATATCGAGAGGCATATTCTGTTAATATGTCAGGTTGTGTTTTTGTTTATGGGGAGAGATTCGATTTGCATGATTGTCCAAAAGAGCCTCCCCCCTTAGGGATGCCAACTTTACATTCAGGAATGTGGAAAATTTCACTTCTTAAGTTACAAGATTAAACGTAAACATTCGCTTTATGAGAAACGATTGACCAGAATCTGTGAATTGAGCTTAGTGATTTGCTGATGAATGTGCTGTGCATGAGCATACATCTTCTTGATTCTGACTGAATTTGCTTTCCTTTTCCAAAGTGGAACATAATACACTTGTAAAGTTTTTAAAACAAAGAGGAACATTTTGCAAAGAAAACAAACATGGACAACTTTTTTCCTGGGATATTTTTGGGAGCTGATTTTCATTGTGTCAGGTTGCTTTGCAAAACTCTCTAACCTTAGAGAGAGAGCAACCTCTGCTGTGCTGTTTAATTAAAAGTTATTGGCCAAGAAATGATGTGCCTCTTGTCTTTGGGATGGGGCCCCTTTTCTGCTGATGGGGCAGCTTCCAGGGATGGTTGGAAATGTCAGTGGTGGGAGCTCGTTGAACTGACTTTGGATATGGCTGCATCCCCCTTTCCACCCGTCTCTTGTCTCTGGCCCAGCCCTGCCATGTCCAATTCCCAGCTGTCGATCACTGTGAGATGGGCCACTTTAGCCCCAGGCCCTGGGGCTCTCTTCAGCCAGCACATACCAAACCACGAGGTTAAGTGAATCCTGCTGGCCTTTTAAGTTTCCCCTCTTTGTGAGCAAGGCCCCCACTTTCAGCCTGTCAGATTCTCTCCCTGCTTTCTCTGTTGAATTACTAATGTGGGCTGGATCTTTTTTTTTTTTAATGTGAAAGTTGAGTTTTGAATATCATCACCTCTTTGCTTAGACTCAAACAAATACTCCAGCTAGCCAAAAAACAATGGTTGGGTTATGTCTCATAGTCCAGGGAGCTGGAAGCATCAAAAGTCTGAGATTCTGTTCCCAGTGGTATCACAGGTGATGGGGTCATCTTACACCTCCCAGCCTCCCCCTATTAAATAGATATAATGCCATTTAACCTCTTGCCATCCTGCTGGTGAATATGTGATGATTTAAGTTTGGAATCACTGGGTTAATGTTGCTGTTCACTGGATGCTCTGGGTAAAGGCATTTATTTGAAGTCTGATGCAGTGCTGCACGCCTGGGGCCTCAGCTCACTCCCGTTGGCACAAGTCTTTTGGAGATTGGGAAGCCTCCACCTCTCACCAGACAGGCTGTGCTGAAGAATTGGGATGGGGGCTTTTTGCCCAGCTATGATTCCTAGGAATCTCCACACCAGCTCCTGACCCCTGCGCAAGTGGAAAGGATATCCTGGCTATGGACAAGAGGGGCTGAGTGGTGGTTGTTTTTAATAGGCTGTGTTCTTTTCCCCTTCAACCTCAGACTGTTAAATGTCCCCTCACACCTCCTGTGAAGTCAGTTGACATCATCCCATTCTCTGTTCACCTGTCTGGAGCCTGCTAAAATCAGCACAGGTGATGCTGGCTTGACTTTGTAAGAGGTACAGACTCCGAAGGATGTTTGACAGGAATGGGGAGCCTCAACTGCTGGCCCATCATTTGGCCAGGCCTGGGCACAAATTTGTGGCTACAGAGCTTGTTTCTCAGTTGTTATTTTTGTATATCTTCCTGTATTTATCGCTCTTGAAAGTTTTTTTAAATAAACATTTGACCCAAGGTTGGAAAACAAACAAATCAGAAATTTTAAATGGCTTGTTAATTGAAGTGTGTGGATTTAAAGGCTGTACGTTTACCATCTATCCCTTCGTTAAGTGGGGAAGCAGCATAATTCACACTGGCACAGGAATGCTTCACTTTCTTGTGTCCCAGACTCCCTTGGCAGCCAGTGTGGCAGAACCTTTGGTCCCCATCTCGGAATCCTGTTCGCCTGAGATAAAGTCCATAGTATAACAGGAGAAATCAACTTTACTGAAGGACCCCCTGAAGCCCATCCATGGATCCCAGATTAAGAATCCCAGCTATAGTGGGAATTGCGTTAGCTCAGAAGTCAAGTGAATCCCGGGCCTGCCACCAGTGGGTTGTGTGTCCTCGGTCCGACTTGCCCCAGCAGGGTGATATTGGGCAAGTCCACTCCCCTCTGCAGCTCCCTCATCTGTGGGGTGGGGGATAGTGCTCCCTGGAAGGTCATGAAGAGGCCCTTGTCAAAATGAAAGCCCCGTGCAGAGGGGAAGTTTGACCATCGTCTCTGTCTGCCTGGGCAGCTTCTCCTCTCCCTTTCAGCCCTGATGGTGTTCTTGCCCAAGGTGAAGAGAGCCTGTTACTCCTGGTTCTTTCTGGTCAGTGGTAGACACACTTTGAAAAGGCTCCAGGTTCTTGGGCTCTTACCTTGGCTTTTATCCTTAAGTGGACCAATCTGGCTGGATAATAATCTGGGTTCAGTTGTTATGTTAATCAACCGGCATTCTGGGCTGAATCTGGTTTGAGGTGCTGCAAGCTGCCTCCGCTCCTCCCAGCCCCATCACCCTCAGGCCCATTTTCTTGCCAAATAGTATTTGTAAATAGACCATTCTCCCTGAGGATGCAGAGCTTGCTAAGTTCCTGTGGCCTTCACTCAGATGAGATTGATGAACCACCTCCCTTTGGCATGACCCTCCAGCCCCTGGTCCCCAAGCTCTGTGGTCTCTTGGTCAGTTAGCTCAGAGCAGGGAGAGGCTTCAGAGGTTTGCTTCTGGCCAGTTAGGTGATCCTGCGCAGATCCCTGTCCCTCTCTGGGGTGTCTGTGGTCTAAACTCGGGTTTGCCCTTGGCCTCAAGGCTCTATCCAGCTCCAAGCCTGCCCAGGGGCTCCCAGTGAGAGAAGAGAATGGGACACATGGTGGCCCTTCCCGAAAATTCTGCGAGTCCATGAATTTCGCCTGCCTAGCTACTGCTATTGTTAGCATGTGTGAGTTGTTTGGGAGAAATCCGTTCTGTGTTCTCCCACATGTTTTTCATGTCTGTGTGCGTGCATGTTTACATGTTATTACATGCACATGGTTGGGGGGACAGACCTGTGATCTCATGGACAGGAGGAGCTCCATTAGTCTCTAAGTTTTTCTAAGTCAGGGATAGGCTTTTGCATTTCTTTGTATCCTCACCTCCACCCATAGTGCCTAGCACATAGTAGGCACTTAATAGGTGTTTGTTGACTGACTGACTTTCAGCATGGAACTCTATCCAGAGGCAGCTTAGCAATGAACTCGTTTGTAGCTTACGTAGAACCTGCAAAAGTTGCTTGGGACTTTGGAGAGGTTGCGACTCATCCATGACCACACAGCTCATGTCAGTAAACAAGCATTTCTTATTGAACATCTACCAAGTCCATTGACAGGCATTGATCAAGCACCAGCTGTGTGCCAGGTGCTGAGGATCCAGATGAAGAGAAATGGGCCCTGCCCTGAGGGTCCTTCTACTCTTGGTATATGTCAGAGGGTGTGTGGACCCCAGGTCTTCAGGCCAGCCCTCCCCCTACAGCCCCTTTACCTGAGTTTGTGTGGCACGAGCTTCAAGTATATCAGCGATCCATTGTGATTTCACCTAACTAGTGCAGGTTGCCACCTTTTGTGCCTTTGAGAATCACTGGGGCCCCAAAATAGGACCTGATGACCAGCTGTGGGACAAGGAGCCCCGCCACCATTTGACCAGTAGAATGTTGGGAAAGTAATAATAGTGACCGAGTGCTTGGACTATGTCTGCATGTATACTCCCAACCCCATTCCCCTGCACATCCAGGAGCCTGTGAAGATGGTGAGGACCGGTCCAGAGGACACTTTTAACAAGTGCAGGCAGCATCAGAGGGGTGCATCCTGTGGGTAATATTTCTGGAAGGTGCTGTCCAGTAAGGCTGGATATCATAACGATAAACCTGCTTTCCACAGAGCCAGAGCCGGTAACTCCCACTGCCCTGGTGGGACCAAGGCCCTGGCCAGGGGGTGCATGAGGACCCGATGTGGAGGTGGAGAACAGCACTCAGGCTAAAGAGGGGCTCCCTGGGTGACTCACTATCTTATGCCCCATGGAGGGCGAATGGGCAATAGTAGTAGCAGACATTGCTACCTTCCATAGGATTCCATAGGATCCCACATCTAAATAGAGCTTGAAACCATTAGGTCCAAACATGGAAAAGGAGAACTACAGAGGGACAGTGGAAGGACCTCAGGGGCCATCTGCTCCAGCCCCTGAGGGTGGCATCCCTGGGAAGGTGCCACCTCTGCTGTGGACTAGCAAAAGAACCCCTGGTTACATGACCTGGGAAACAGGATGATCCGAGTTCAAATCCTGCTGCACAACCAGCTTTGTGATCCTGGGTAAGACACTTAACATTTGCCTGACACAGTTTCCCAAAATGTAAAATGGGGATAATAATAGCACTTCCCAGGATTGTGAGGATGAAACAAGACAGCTTACATGAAGTGATGTGCCAGACTTTTAAAATGCAGTATAGAAATGCTACTTACTGCTTTTATTAGCAACCAGTTATTCCACAAATGAAACCCAGTAAAGCAGGAAGCCTGCAGAGAGTCCAGGATCTGGTTGGAGTCAGAAGACCTGGGTTTGACCTTGAGCAGATCACCTCTGAACCTGCCTTCTCCTCCAATATCAGGGTGGGTGTTGGAGCCAATGCCCATCAAGGCCTCCTCTGTCTGGCAACCTCCCTGGGGAAATCCATGCCAGCCTCCCTGACTGTGGAGAGCTTTGCTGCTGGGATCTGGACCTTCTTCACTTCTTTGTCATCAACCAGCTTTTTTGGGATCCTCCCTCTGGAAAATGTGAGGCTTCTATGGAAGATTGACTTTTAATAGGCCCCTTGCGTTGTTTTTCTCTTGTAACATTTGTGTGCGATTATGACATTTTAAAAATAGGAGAGCATGGGATTTAAAATAATTTTCTGGACTGATGAGCAAATGGAAAGGGCGGCTTTTAATTTTGCTAACATCCCAATTACATGGCGGTAACCCCAGTGCGGCTCAGAGGGTCTCTCCCCTGCAACGGAATGGGGCACCTGGTTTGGGTTGCCGCGGCCAGCCTAGGGGACCCCGCAGGCCTCGGGAGTTCTGGCCCAGGGTGACTGTTGGGCACGCCATGCTCCCCAACGGCCAGCAGGGGTCACCATTTCAAAGTTGTTGGGAGAAGAAAACCTGCAGCCCTGCAGGTTTGTGCCAGAAGCCACCAGAGGAGAAAGTGTCCAAACTGGGAGCCCAGGATGGAAACTGGAGCGTCCTGGGGGGCTGCAATTGGAGGCCATTAGCGATGGATACCGTGAAGGGCAGGCAACATGTCACTATTCTGGTCTATCACAGAATGATGAGAACAGAGAGCCAGGTGGTGCTGACCCCTGGAGTCAGGAAGCCTTGAGTTCAAATCCAGCCTCAGATACTTCCTAGTTTGTCTGACCCTGGGCAAGTTTCTTCTCTTTCAGCCTCAGTTTCTGGGAAAAGGGGATAATAACCCACCTCCCAGAGTGGTTATTAGGTACAATATCAGATGAGGGAATGTTTGTAAAGCATTTTGTAAGCTTTTAAGTGCCAGCTTTTAATAAAAGCCATAGAATTGCCATAGAATGTGGGATTGGGAGAAGTGTCAGCAGGGAAGCATCTTAGGATTTCTGTCTTAGTGTCCGAGCTGGAAGGAACCCAAGAGTATCAAATGTCAGAGCTTCAGGACCTTAGAAGCTAAATCAGCAAACAGCGATGAAGCATCTACTTTGAACTTGGTCCAGTCTTAAACTTTGGAGACACAGAAAAAGGCAAAACCATCCCTTACCTTTGAGGAGCTCACAATCCACGAAAACAGCTGTGTGACCATTTAGATGGGATTGATTGGAGATGATCTGTACAGGGAAGGCACTAACCTAGCAGGCCAAGGAAGCTGAGGCAGGGGACGAGGAGGGACAGAATTCTAGGCACAGGGGACCACCCGCCAGGGACATCCCCAGAGTGAGTATACCAGACTTGGGAGGCATCTTAGAAATCCTCCAGGTGCTCCCTCCTCATCTCACAAAGGAGGGGAAATAACTTCTTCAAAACCACTAGTCTCCAGGGCCCAGTTCTGTGCTCTTTTCAGTGCTGTATTCTTTTGGGGTAAACTTGGCTTTTGTTTCTTTTGAGGGGAGAGTATACATCTCCCAGACTTCCAAGCAGGATGAAAACAGAGCTTTAGTACACCTGAGTTTCTAGAAATGCCCCAAGCCAAAGGCATTGTTTGCTATCATGAGCCCTCCAAGGGGTGGGTTTTTAGGCTAGTTGGTCAGCTGGCTTCATTCTGGCCCCTAGTGAGGCCCTGGAAAGAAGTAGCCATCGTGGATTATTGGAATTCGGGGGCAAAGATTCTCTCAGATTCAAAGGGACTTAAAAATTTTTTTATTCTAGTTTTAAAATTAATCACTGAGGATTTCCCATAAAAACTAGTGAGTTATGAGAGGACAGCTGTACTCATCACCAGATAACAACTGGTCAGTTTGACCCCCCCTGTTCTCACTTGGGAGGTCATGAAAGAACAGGAAGAAAGGGTTTAGTGTTTTGGGGCTGCCTCGAGGACATGCAGTTCTTGGGCTTTAAAGAATCTGAAGCAGTCCATTTTTCTTGCACTCCGAATTTTCGTGGCTTCCCCCCCCCCCCCCCCCGGTCATCTTCAGAAGGTTACATCTTGATCCTTTTTAAAAGCTTGATTAGAAGAATGAGAGTAAGCTAGAATCAGACCATTGCAGCATGGATAGGGTTGCCCCTCTTTCCTCTTTACTTCTGTAAGGGGGTGCAGCTGTCACGGTTTGGAAGTTCTTCTTTACTTATCAAGCTAAATCCTTTCTGCATCTTCCCCCATGGCCTCTAGTTTTGCACTTTGGGGAAACAGGCTAATTTTTGTGAGATCGGTCATTTAGTAAGAGCACAGGGCATTGGTTGGGCAACGGGTACAAGGTTGAGTTTGAGCCATGTGGACAGTGCTCACATCCCTAATTATTGATAGTTTAGCCTGTGGTAAGATGAGTGTGGGGAATGTTACCAGAATCCACCAGTCATATGGCAAGGGTGTAAGTGCCTACTATGTGCCATTCCCCCAAGACTACAGCAACAAAAGTGAAAACAGTTTGTGCCTCTGGGCAGGTGAGAAACTTAAGAGGATTTGCAGTTGGGAGGTGTGGGTGGTCACTCAATTTGGACAAGATCTCAGAGCAGCAAAGCATTACCGTGTGACCTTGGGCAAGAAAGTTTTAAACCTCTTCAAACCTCAGTTTCCTCATCTGTAAAATGGAGATAATGGTACTTGAAATTCCCCACTCTCCAGGTTCTGTTTGAATGTATTTGTGAAAGTTTCTGGTGAGGGGTTGCTAGGGGATTTGTAGAGAGAATCCAGTAGATGGTGAGCTCCTTGAGGGCAGGAAATGTCTTTTTTGAGTGTCTCCAATGCATAGCACAGGGCCTGGCGCATAGTAGGCAATTTGTACATGCTTGCTGACTGAGAAGAAATTCTTCAAGGATATGAATCATCAGCCCTCACTTATCTTTCATCTTTACCTAGATTTTCTTTCATTTGTTGTTGTTGTTCAATCTCTTTGTGACTCCATTTAGGGTTTTCTTGGCAGAGATACTAGAGTGGTTTGCCATTTCCTTCTCCAGCTCATTTGACAGATGAAGAAACTGAGACAAACAGGGCTAAGTGACTTGCCAGGGTTGCACAGCTAGTAAGCTTCTGAGACCAGATTTGAACTCAGGAAGATGAATCTTTCTGATTCCAAGCCCAGGGCTGTGTGCACTATGGCCCCCCTTTGCTCAAATCAAGATTGTCTGTAGGGCAGTCAGTGGGACAACGTAATGCTACAGGGCAGGGACTCTTACTACATTGGGTCCCAAACTCCAAGAACAGAACCTGGCACAGAGTTGGTCTTTAATAAGTTGGTTGGTCCATCATACTGTGTTTTTATCCTCATTGCTTGGCACAGAGGGGGAGCTCGATGAAGGCCCCCCCCACCCCGATTACCTATATGAAATCCCAGAAGTGTAGCTCCTTCTCTGAGCACTGAATAGCTCTCTTGTAGGATCTCAAGTGAAAAGAGACTTTAGCATTCACCTAGGCCAACCAGCTGGTTTCACAGCTCCCAGGGAGGGGGACTTATCCAAGTATGTGACAGAGCTGAGACTTCACATCAGACCCTCCAACTTTGGATTCTGTGAAGTGGGAGAGACCTTCAAAGCAAGCTAGTCCAGACCTCTCTTGTTTTACCATCGAGGTCATAACAGTCCCAGGGAGGTTGTCCAAGGTCACACAGGAGAGCGCTGATCTGGAGCAACGCTTCAGGGGCGCAGGCCTGTGCTCTGACGATCCTGTGGGCCTCCTTTTGAATCAAGCCCCTAGACAAAGATGGGTTGGATGGAGGGGAGGTCAGCAGGCCGAGGCTAGGTAATGGCTCGTTGTTGTTATCATAAAGAGCATCTAGATGCCCCTAGCATCCCTTCCAATTGGGAGAGTCCCTGATGCTTGGGTTCTGTTAAATCTTGGGAATAGCTTTCAAACACACATACATCCAGTGACCGGGAAACACATGTACATTTTCCCCCTTGAATTTTTATAAAAGAGCAGTTAAGTTTACAGGCAGGGTTCCAGTAACCAGTATGTTCCCTCTCTTCTTTTTATCCATCAAATCTTAACCCGGTCTTCAGCAGGCAGCCTGCTGTGAATTTTATATTAAACCTGATTCTGTTTTCGCATACCCCAAATAAACCATGACCACAAATGGCTGAGGGCTCAGAACCAGTCTCTAAAAGAGCACCTGGAATGGGGTGTACTGGTTGTTCAGGGTATGGGCCCCCAAACCTGGCTTGTGTAAAACCTGAGTGGGCTTTATAATTGAGGGTGTTTGTCCGCATATAAAATAGATTTTTAAATTTTCAAATAAACCATTAGGAGTAGGGCCTCTTGGGGGGCTGTGGCCTTCAGCACCAATGCAGTCTTTAATTTAGGAACGATTTTCCAAATTGAGTTCTTTCTTGGGAATCAACAGTGGAATGACTACAAACCTTCTTGGGTTGAGTCATGACTCTTCAGTCTCCTAGCTTTGAGACCTTGGGACAGTCCCTTGACCTCTGAACCTTTCCATTTCCTTACCTGTAAACTAGTGGGTAGTCAAACTGAAAGTCTGCAGGAAAGGGTTGGGTTAAGGATGAACCGAGAGAGGGGTCTTTGGTGAGCTCTTGGAGTTGGAGACTCAGAGTCTAAAGATTAACCCTGACCTCTCTCCAGGTTCCAAGAGTTCCTGGTCTTACAGGACTGGGGAGTGAAGCTGGGCTGAGCCATCCTTGGGTTGTTGCTTTTGGTTTGCTGGTTTTTCCCTTCCTCTAGAACCATTTCATCCCCAGGAAGATCTGAGACTGGGGTAAATCAATTAACCAGTGAATTAACAAGTGTTTAACCTTTTTAGGGATACAAATCACATGGCATTGTCTACTCTCATCCCCTACGTTTTCCTGCACATCTTGGAATCCCAGCTCAGCTCCACATTGTCTGTGTCAGTTGGGCAGTCCCTTCTGTCCGGGACCTCAGTTTCCTTCTCTGGGATGTGAAAGGGTTAGACCAGGATATCTGGTTTCTCCATCCTCGCAGCTTTGAAATTCTACGTTCTAAGCCCTGATTGGAGCCCCGATCCTTGGAGGAGAAGCGAAGTCACCCAAGGGGAGCCCGGGGCGTGTGAAAAAGGAGAGGGAGGAAGGCCTTGGGGATGGTGGGAGAGAGAAGGCATGGAGGACCTATTCTCCAGTTTAGGGGAGTTCTTCTGGACCAAACCGACATCAGTGGAGGGTCTGGGAACCACTTAAGCAAATAAAGATGCCACGGGACATGGTAGCGTAGGCATGCGTCCGCAGGGGTCTGGGCAGCTCCCGCGAAGGTGCGTCGGCAGAGGCACGTGGGCTCCTGCTTCTCACCTTCCACTAAAGTAGTCCTGGGTCCCACGGGCGGAATCGGAACCCGGGGCTTCGGCCGGCCTCATTTGTGCGTCCCTTTTCCGCGTGTGTTCGTGACCTCCCTCCTCCCCGTGACTTCCCCTGGCTTTGCCCCACAGCCCGGGTAGTACCAGGTACACGGTAGGTGCTAAACAGAGGTGCGTCCGGCCAGGCCTGGATTCGGATGACCAGGGCACCGCAGGCCTCCCACTTGGAGTCCCGCGTCATCCCCCCGCCCCCCGTCCCGGTGGTCTCCGGAGGGATCTTGGAGCCCGGCAGGGCAAGGCTCCCGGGGGGGGCGGTGGACGGCTGCGGGTTCTGGGTTCTAGTGCGGCTGCGGCCCGTGGGACCAGAGCGCGTCTCGCCCGGATGGTCAGCCGCGCCTCAGTCCGGGGCGTGTGTCGGGGTGCGGTCGGGGTCCCCAGGCTGCGCCCCCAGCACACTCCGCACGCCGCAGGACCGGCGGACACGCCCCTCCCCGCCCCCGGGCAGGCAGGCCCCGCCCCGCGCGCGGATTGGCCCAGGGACCCCCCGGGCTCGGAGCCCCGCCCCGCCCCCCCCCCGTCCGCTCCTCCGGCTCGGGGCTCGGTGCCGGGCGCTCGGCTGCTTGGGGGCCGGGCCGGGAGGGCGAGGACGGACGGGAGCCGGGCCGGGAGCCCGCCTGTGCGCCCCGAAGGTCGGCCCGCGGGGAGCAGCTGGCCCGGGCCTCGGGCAGCCCGCGAGGTGAGGAGAGGGAGCCGGGCGCAGGGGTGCGGGGCTCCCGGGCCGTGTCGCTGCCGCGGCGGGGCGGACGGATGGACGGAGGGACGGACGGACGGACGGACGGGCCGACTGGCGGACGGACGGACGGACGGGCCGACTGGCGGACGGACGGACGGACGGACCGACGGGGCCCCAGCGGCGGGGCGGGGCGGCTGGAAGCGGCCGCGTGGGGTGGACAGTGTTACAATGTGAAACAATGTAGCGGGGGGACACTTAGCGGGGAAACTGAGGCCCAGGGATGGCCAGGGGGCTGTCCGGGCGGCCGGACCGCGGCCCCTGGCTCTCGGCAGCCCGCGGGGCCAAGGGATGGGGGCTCGGGTTCGAGACTTGGATCTGCCCCGTGACCTCTGCAGACCCTCCCCAGGGCAGGGGGGCCCCGGGCCCTCGGGTGACACCCCCACGGGGCCCTTGTCCGTCCCGCAGGAGGAGCCCCGGCGTGACCCCGCGCGCGCCCCGCGGACCATGCACTGCGAGGTGGCCGAGCCGCAGAAGCCGGGCGCGCCCTTCTACGAGGTGCTGGTGGCCAGGCGCCCCGGGGCCGGCGGCAGCCCCGCGGGGGCGCCCAAGGAGCCGGCCCCCGGCCCCGGCCATGGGCGAGCGGCCGCCGCCTTCCTGCACTCCCCGATGGCCTTCAAGATCACGCTGAGCGCCGGCGGGCCGGGGGGCGACGGGCCCGAGCCCCCGCAGCCGCAGCCGCAGCCGCAGCCTCAGCAGCCGGCCCGGGGCCCGCGCGACGGCGGACCGCCGCTGCAGGAGCAGCTGCTCCCCAAGGGCCCGGGGCCGCAGCCCGCCCGGCCCCGGAGCCCCAAGGACTTGTTCCCGCAGAAGCTGCAGCCGCCCGGGACCAAAGGTGAGTGAGAGCCGGAGCGCGCCCGGCTGCTGCCCCCGGGCATCGCGCGCAACTTCCCCCGAAGTTCCCCGGCGCCGTGGTCGGGGACTCCCGTGCCCGGGCAGCCAGCGGGGCAGAACAGACGGGGAGGCCGGACCACTGCCTGGTCGGACCCAGAGGGACCCGGGTGTCTGGGCTGGTCTAGGAGGCCGTGTCTAGCCCTGAGAAGGGTCTAAGCCTGTCCACGATGTCAGAAAGCCTGCACAGAAGTTCCCCGAGGGCGGGTAAACCCCGACTGCCCTGTGTGGTGGGGGCAGTCTTTGGGCACAGATGCCTTTGGGCACCCCCGCCCTGCCCTCATCACTCCCGGTTACCAGCTCGGGCACTGATAGATTTCACCAGAAAAGGTGGGTGAGGATGTGACTGTTGGGCTGCTGCGGGACCAGAGACTTGTCAGGAAGTGATCATGGGGGGCGCCGGGGGTGGGGTGGGGTGGGATCTGCATAAAGAAAGCCTGGCGGCATCTGCCTGATAAAAAGACCCAAGTTAGACTTGTCAAGCCGTGTTCACGTTCGGACGTTTTGTTGTATGTGCAAACCCAGAGTGGTTGGGTTGAGGAGGTGGCCCCAGGAAGGCTGCTTGGGGGGGGAGTACCAGCTTCCCTCCTTCATCCATGCTCCCCAGGAGCGTCCTAGCCACGCACACCCTCTCCTCCCTCCCAGGCTTCTAGCTTGATGGAGGACCTCTTAGCTCCCTGGGGTGGCATCCAGTGCTGGGGTGCCCCCCAGCCCAGCCCCATCTAGGATGTTAGGGACTCCCTGTGCCCATCTGGAGCTTAATTAGAGGCTGTGGGGGAGGGAGGGGTGCTGTGGACATGTTCTTCTCATCAGAGTTAATTATTATTGAGAGAAATTTAGAAAGTTTCACGCTTGGCGATAAATTAACCAGAGGCTCTTAGCTGCTCTTTGAGCTGGGGATTTTGGGGGGAAACTACAGGGCTGTGTGTTTGGACAGCTCGCAGTCACGTTGTCGTAGCAACCAGCTTTTGGGAACTCTCTGTTTAGAGAGATGACACATCCCATTTCCAGGTAATTCCTCAGGAAGAGAGAGAAGACAGTTTATGTGCACAGGCCCAGTGGGGCCAGGCAGTACGTCTTCCTCACACCCGACGGCTTGGCCAGCCCACTCAGGATCTCAGCAAACAGGGCTTCTAAGCCCCTTTCCTCAAGGGCCAACTGAACACCCGAACTGTGGACATTCCGAGGGAAATATTGAGTGAAATCTCTCTCTCTCTCTCTCTCTCTCTCTCTCTCTCTCTCTCTCTCTCTCTCTCTCTCTCTCTCTCTCTCCCTCTCCCTCTCTCTCCCTCTCTCTCTCTGTCTCTCTGTCTCTTTCTGTCTCTCTCTCTCACACATGCGCACACACACGCACACACACACACTCTCTCTCCCTCTCTCTCTCTGTCTCTCTGTCTCTTTCTGTCTCTCTCTCTCTCACACATGCGCACACACGCGCGCACACACACGCTCTCTCTCTCTCTGGCCTCTGCTGTTATTACTGTCATCAATGGGCTTTCCTTCCACTGACAGTATGGGACCCAGACCTTTGGCTGTGGTCATGCAGTTGACTATGGGTCCCTGCTGGTGGCGAACCGTTTATTCAAAATGGCTCACGACTGCTGACCTCGTTCACTAAGGAGTTAGGAGTCTTAGTTGGAAAGAGCCCTTGCCTCCACTCCTTCCCGCTTCCCCCCCACTCCCCCAGTCTTCTGGAGAAATTCTTATTCGTCAACAAGAGCTGACCAGACAATGTATTCATAGGATTGGAGGATTTGAAATTGATGGGACCTTAGAACACTGAGCAGAAATTGTCAGCACTGGGAGGGGCCTTAGAACAAGGGATGGCAGAGCTGGGAAGGAGCTCAGAAGAGGGGTTCTTCATTTTTTAAATAGATTTCTTTGTCCTTTTAGTAAACCTGAGGGACCATTTTTCAGAATGATGTTTATAAATACATAAAATAAAATCCATAGGATTTTAAAAGAAACCAATTATATTGAAATACAGCTATCAAAAAACTGTTTTTAAACCCAGCCTCCTATTAGGATTATCTGCCTTAGAACATAGATTGTCAGAGCAGGGAGGCACCTAAGAACCTCAGAGATGAATGGAACCTAAGAACACTAGATGTCAGAGCTGGAATGGGTCTTAGGGTTCAGGTAGCTCAACCTGCTGTTTTTACTTTAGAGGAAACTGAGGCCCAGAGACAGTAACTTGGCCAAGACAACAGTCACCAGCAGCAGAAAGCAGACCCAGGTACTCTGTCCAAATCAATCCACTTTTCTCTAGTAAATGTTGAACCAGACTCTGTGGGGCAGTTTGTAGGTCAAGGCCTTTCCTGGTCTCAGCCACTGCTGTGTTCCCAGGCTTTGTTTTGGTTCTAGGCTGGCTTTGGAAAGCCCCTGGGTTTGTGCCCCAGGCAGAAATCTTTGAAACAGGGTTTTCCTTGAGCAAGGAGTTATTAGGGACAAGATCACTGGATTGGGAGGTCACAGGCCTGGATATGAAGGCCCATCTCTGCCACTGACTCTCTGTGTGACCTTGGAAGAAATGTGTTCCCCACTTGGAGTCTTGCTTTCCTGGATGGACTCCTTAGGCCCCATAGGATTTAGCAGTCTCTGAATTTCCCCGTGGAGCTATGGATGAGGAAGGAAAAAGCCCACATCATTTTCTAGTGTTTCCTTCATCCCCCTGTGATGACAGGAGATCTGGCCGAGATTGTGTTCTTCCAGATAAGGAAATGGGGCCGAGAGGAGCAAAATGAAATGATTGGGACCTAGAGTGAGAACCCAGGTCTCCAGAGGTCCAGGCCTGGTCTTTGTGTCTGGCTCTGCACTGAGTGGCCTCTCTTTCCAGGCCTCTGGAGCCTCAAAGCCGCTTTCAAGATGACCTTGCAGGTAGATTGCACATCCCTAGTTTGTATTTAGTTGTTCAAGTCTTGTGTGATCCTGTGACTGTAAATTCTGGAAGGGCAATGATGGGTTTTGACTTTCTCTGTATCCCCAGCGAAGCTGGTTCTGCCTACCTGACCTGAAGCAAGGGGCTTTATTATCTCTTAGGCCTTAGGCCCCTCCCAGCCCTGACATCCCTTGTTCTAAGTCCCCTCCCAGCCCTGACATCTCCTGTTTTAAGGCCCCTCCTAGTCCTGACATTCTCTGTTCTAAGTCCCCTCCAAACCCTGACATCCCCTGTTTTAAGGCCCCTCTTAGCTCTGACATTTCCTGTTCTAAGGCCCCTCCCAGCTCTGACATTCTATATTCTAGATTCTCTTCCATTTCTGACATTCTCTGTTCCAAGGGCCCTTCTAACTCTACCATTCCTTAGTGTAAGGTAACTGGAATTGGGACAGAGAGAGGGTGAATCTTTTTAAAAAAAGAAAGATTCAGGCCCAAATATTGGCAGCTACAGGACGTCAGGACAAGTCCTGAACACATTATTCCAAGGTCCGGGGTTAGATTACAGATGATCAGCGTTCTGCTGAAGTTTCAGCCCTGATAGGGGGCTGGATCAAAGACCTTCCAGATGAAGTGGAGAGTGTATTTGTAAACGTCAGATATGGTTTCCAATTTGGGGTGGCAAGAGCCAGGAAAGTTGCAGTGACAGTATCACTGTTAACACTAATAACCATTTAATGTTTACAGTAAACTATTTCTTGGTTCTCTTTTTCCAGAGGCCCTGTGGGGTCAGCAGGGAGAGCCCCAGAGGGAGAGCTGGGGGGTCTGGGTCCAGTTCTGCTCCTTGATAATAGATCTCCAATTGTTTACATTACCTTTCCCACTAGAGTAGAACCTCCTTGAGAGCAGAGCCTTTTCTTTCTTTCTTCCTTCCTTCCTTCCCTCCTTCCTTCCTTCCCTCCTTTCTTCCCTTCTTCTCTCCTTCCCTCCTTCCCGCATTCCTGCCTTCCTGCCTTTCTTGGCTGCTGCTGGTGCAGTGAAGTCAGAAAGGTCAGAATTCACATATGCCTTGGACATTTATTGGCTCTGTGACCACTTAACCTCTGTCTGCCTCAGTTTTCTCAACTATAAGATGGGAATAATGCTAATATTTACCTTGGATGGTTGTTGTGAGATAGTATTTGTAAAAGTGCTTGGCATATAGTAGGAGCTTAATAAATGCTTGTTTCCTTTCTTTTTTCCTCAGTTTCTCCAGGGCTCAGCATAGTGCCTGGCACAAGGTTATCATTATTAAATTGTTTGTTGATTGGTGGGTTGTATGAATTTGGACAAATTATTTTTCCAGGACATGCCTCAGTTTTCTCTTGTAATATAAGTATATTAGAGCCCATGGGGGGAGAATGTTCCATCCTCTAAAATTCCACATCCTTAGGTCCTTTTCTGTCCTGATGTCCCATTGTCTCATGTCTAGGATTCCAGAGCCCTACTGTGTGTGGGGAGAGATTTGACCTATACTCTGCTTTGATGGAGGGTTGCTTGGGGAGAGAGAAAGAGGAGCCCTTCGCTGGGTATGGCCCAGGCTTTGGGTGGGGTGCCAGTCTGGTTGGTGGAGCTGGGATGGTTAGTTCTTTCCTATCTACTCTCCATCCAGCCCCCAAAATTTACAGATGGGAAAATTGAGGCTTGGAGGCCAGATTAGTTTGAACAGTAAAAATACCCCTTAGGAGAATGGAGAGATGTCAAGTCAGCTGTTCAAGACCCTCCTTCCTCAGTTTCCTACTCTGTGAAACTAAGAACTTGAACTAGGTGACTAGGTGTTCTTCAAGGGACATTTCAGCGCTGGCATCCCCTGTTCTAAGGCCTTTCCCAGCGCTGACATTCGCTGTTCTAAAGCTCCTTCCAGCTCTGACATTCCCTGTTCTCAGGCCTCTCCAGGCTCTAACATCTCCTGTTCTAAGGATCTTTCCAACTTTACATTATGTGTTCCATTCAGAGATCATAAATGTAAACCATTCTCTCAGGTAATTTTTTCCTTCTCAAAAAGCTTGAACAAGTTAAGTTAGCAAGCATTAATTCAGCATCTCCCTTGTGCTAGGTCCTGGGTTAAGCCTTGAAATGCAGTTTTGCTGGGTGTGTGTGATAGTAGCTACGTTGGGGTGACCCTGTAGGGCTGCTGGCAGTTCTACCTCCTCGCTTTAAAAAATTTAGTATTCTTTTTTTTTTTTTAGTTAGCAAAATTCTGTTTTCTCTTCTTCCCACTTCCCTCATCCCCAGTGAAGGGAAAAAGGAAAACTAATATCCTTGTAACAAATATACAGAGACAAACAAAACAAATTCCAGCATACACCATGCCCCAAAGTGGATGTCTTGCTGTACACTGAGACCCTCTGCTCTTTTTCAGAAGGTGGGTAGCCTCTTCCCTCACAAGCCCCCTGGGACTGTGCTTTGTCATGGGTTTGATCAGAGTTCCTCAGTCTTTCAGAGGGGGTTTTCTTTACAATATTTCGGCTGTTATACAAAGCGTTCCTCGGGTTCTGCTCACTTCACTCTGCAGAAGTCTTTATAGATGTTCCTCGATTTCTTTGAAACATTTCCCTTCATCATTTCTTACAGCAAAGCTGTATTCATATGCATATGCCAGTCTCCAATGGATGGGCACCCCTCCCCCCTTCACTTTTGGTAATTAGCTTCCACGAGAAGAGTTGCTGCAAATATCTCCCTTTTCCCTCCTTGATTGCTTTGGGGTCCCCCTGTTCTTTCATGCCCTTCACCCTCCAGTTCTGTTTCTTGTCATTTTCATCAGGAAGGACAGACCAACCGTTCCCATTTCCATAGCCAGCCCTTTTCTTACCCCAACCCTGTGGTTGGTACAAGAGTTATTTCTATGACAGCCTCACAGCTAAAGACCAGGGCTGGACCTCTGACTCTCGAAGTTCATTGTACTCTCCCTTAGATATCTTCCTTGTATCACCATGGGACAAAGGGGATTGTTTTTTCATCCTGTGACATCAGCGAGAAATTTTTATTTTACTGTTGTTTCTTCTTTCAGGCACTGATGATGACAAGGTCCTGGAATAATGAGGACCGAATATTTTAATGGTTGAGGTTTAAATTAAAGAAGAGAGAGAGGGAGGGAGAAAGACACATGGAGACAGAGGGACAGAGGGAGACAGAGAGAGAGACTGAGAGAGAAAGAACAACTCTTGGCTAAATGTGAGCCTTAGGGCAAAGAGAAGCATGTCTCAGTGTTTCAGAAATATCTGTTTTGTGTGTAGCTGAACCTCTTACGGAGATGTGGCTAGGATGCCTTTCCTTTGGATTCTCTGGAAATGACCTCGTGCTTTTAATTTTGTCCCTGGTTCTTGGAATTCTCAGCTCTCATGGAATGACTGGGAGATCTTGCTGGCTGGCCAGCCTGGCGTAGGACAGATGTGCTTCTGGTCCATCAGGCTACCTGATGGTCCCAGATGCTCTGGGAGCGTGGTTGTCCCTGTTCCCCGATTCCTGGGCTGTGTTTGCCTTTGCAGGCATTCCCAGTCGATCCTAGACAGCCGTGAGGAGACTTCTTTTGTGTGCCTCTGTGCCTCACTGGAGAATTATATTTTTAATATGGTGCTGTTTTGCCTCATATCTGATAGAGAATAGTTTCCTCCATCGGTGTACGTGCGCGCACACACACACACACACACACACACACACACACACACACACACACACACACTCACTCACTCTGTCTCTGTCTCTGTCTCTCTCTCTCTCCCTCCCTCTCTCCCTCTCTCCCCTTGGCCTACCAAGACTGATGCTCCTGAAGGTTTCTTTTTCCCGTGCCTTCAAGTCCTCATCACCAGCTGGCCTCCGTGAATCATTAAAAAGGGAAAAGGGCTCCTATGCCCTTTTTTGCACTTTTGCCTAATTATCCTCTCTCTCCATGGTTTTGTCCTGTGAATTTTGGCCTGATGTAAAAGGCAGGTTTTTCTATCCTTTTTTGGTTAGGATATTTTTAAAAAGGAGAAAAGAGGTTCTTTGGAAATGGCCGGTGTGTTTTGTCTGTTGCTGACTGTAAATCTCATGCTGGGGGAGTCACGTTCCCCACTTGTGGGACTTTGCTAGGGAAGGCGGCCTCTTGGGGCAGAGGTAAAGAGGCTTGGATGCAGCCCACGGCCCTGCTCCCGTCTAGAGAGACAAGTTCAAATCTGTTTGCTGCTGCTGGTTAAGGTTGTTTGATTAAAAAAAAATTATATAAAGATCTTATTTGATCTTGACAGTTTTCAAAATGGCGGGGTGGGAGAATGAGTGTTTTTATTTCTATTCCACCATGCAAAGACTCTTCAGTATAAGGAGGGGTGGGCTGAAACAGATTTTGAAACTCTTTGAAAAATTCCATCAGCCGAGTCTGAAGGCAGTGCAACCTGAGGACCAGTTTAGGGCCCTGGACCGAGGCTCTGAAGGCCCCTTAAATGGACTCCCTTTTCAGCCATAGTCCTTGGCACAATTAATAACTGTCACTGGCGTCCGGCGTGGGCCTGATTGGTCGCTGTCCTGGAGCTGCCAGAGTGGCACCATCAACCTTGAGGACCGAGGTCAAAGGGGTTACCAGAAGTGACAAAGGGCAGAAATGGGGGCCCAAGGGATGTCTTCTGGAAGTGTTCTACTCTCCCACATTCCAGAAACTGAAAGGAAAAAGACATTTCCCCCCCCCCCCCCACTGCCGCTGCCACCCCCAGCCCATTCTGAAGGCTCCTCACTCACTGCTTTTTCTCTCAAGTTTCATTTTTTTTTCTTTTTCTGTTCTACTCAAAGAATGCTTTCCATGGAGCTCTTGGGTGATTGAGACAGTATTTCCTTAGCATACCCTGCCTACCCTGTTAGAGGCAGATGGTCTGAGGAGGGAAAGCCTCTTGCCAGCCCCAAGGAAAAGAATGAGGTTTTTCTTGGAGGGGTAGATGAGTAGCCGCTAGGATGTACCCTCACAGAGGCTCACATGCTGTATAGTATCCAAGTGGGATCCACTTCTCCCTTCTTGTACCCTCTCCCCACACACTCCCAGGCACAGGGGCCAACACTATGGACTGTGAGGAGAATCAGGAGCCCGGGCCTGGGGTTAGGGGCCCCCTGGAGAGCCCTGGAATCGAAACCAATCAAGGTCCATTTGGGCCGGTGTTCAGTTTGCACTCCTAATAATTTAGGAAGAATTGTTCAGCTCTGTGGACACATCTGGTTAGTAAGAGCCCAAGTGATGCCCTGCGGACTCTTTGAAGGATCCGGGATTTGTTCACAGACTGATGAGCAAGGAGGCTCCTTTCTTCTGCTGTGCGGAGTCTTTCTGTGTGTGTGTGTGTGTGTGTGTGTGTGTGTGTGTGTGTGTGAGAGAGAGAGAGAGAGAGAGAGGGAGAGGGAGAGGGAGAGGGAGAGGGAGTGGGAGAGGGAGAGGGAGAGGGAGAGAGGGAGACAGGGGGATGCCTGGCCTAGGACCTGGAGTTGAGCAGGGAGGGGTGTTGATCGCATCTCTGGTGGATAAAATAAAATAGGAGAATCTCAGACCCTCTAGAAACCCTCCCGTGTATTGTATGAAATAAAATTCTCTTATTTCTCTGGGGCTGTTGACTCTAGGAAAATGAGAGGGTGTTGGTATGTTGTGTGACTGGGTTATTGGTGCTTGTTATTATATATTTATATTTTGGGGGAATAGCATGCATTTGGGGGGGTTAGTCTTTGAAGAATAAATTGATCATTAGCTGGGGGGGAGGGCGGATTTGTAAAAGCGTTGGCCCAGATCCTAGCTAATGCCCCTCCTGAATCCTCCTCTTCCAGCCTACCCCCCTTATAGATGAAAAGGCATAGGACATAGAGCATCTCCAGTCATGCTTCTGAGCCTCCCTTGGATTTCTTTTGGGGGGGGGATTGATTTTTGAAAAAGAAGTTGGGTGGAAAATACGGCTTTGACCAGACGACGTGAAAACCTGTAAAAACTGACTTTAAAAGCACGGATCCCGCTTGTTGTCTTAAGCTCCAGAGGGGCTGGGAGTTGGTTTACTTTGGCATTCTGTCGGACTATATGAAACGCCTCTCTGGGGGCTCGGTATTTTAATACCTAGTAGAAGTTTGTAGAACAGTAGATGATATATTTTGCCTGCCGTCCAGCCCGTAAATAAATTGCACGTGCAGGCAGGAGCAGGGAGGCTCCACCGTGGAAATGGAAGCTTAATTTTTTCTCCTGAATCACTTAAGTATTTGTTCTCGACGGGTGCCGGGGCAGAGGGAAGCCGGCGTGTGTCTGCCGAGGCAGGCCTAATGCTCGCTGTGGACCATCAGATACTCTCACAAGCCCTGCCTGCCTCCACAAAGCCTCGAAGTCGACTGAGAAGGAAGGCAAGATGATAGAACTTTTAAGTGCATCATAAACATAGGATCCAATCACTTCCCCTTTTTCAAAGCCCTCTCAGCCTCCACAGGCTCTGGTGGGTGGGGAGCTGTTACTATGTATCCGTCTTTAGCTCCAAGTCCAAGGCGGTGCGTCGCTGGGACCACACTGACCGATGCAGCCCGTAACAGAAAAGGCTCTCTGTTCCAGAGACACCATTAAATATTTCATGGTTAGACCAAACTCCATTCCTTTCTCCTTTCCTTCTCTCCCCCCCCCCCATAATAAGTTTAAATATTAATTCTCTGGAATGTCAGATGCCGAAAGCAAAGCGTTTAATGAGCTGTCGTTTCAAATATCTCAGGGTAGGGTTATGAAACCGGAGATTTCCCTGGGAGGGAGGGGATGGGTGGCCAGGTTCACGGCGGACAGATAGGCGAACTCGAGTCTTCTCATTTACTTTTAGAAAAGGAAAAGAGCGTTCAAACCAGCTATTTTATGTGCAGGAGTAGATTAAGAGCTGCTGAGATCTGACCATAAAATGTCTGTAAGCGTGTATCCACAAAGATACAGGGGAATACAGACCACATTGGCTAGATGGATGTGGGTGTGTGTACATTATTTTTATGGCTGTGTTTTGTTTTTCTTTTTTTTGGGGGGGGGGGGTACAGGGTCATTCCCTTTTTTTCCTCTTGGCCAGCTGGCTTTAATTCTGCCTGAATGCCACTAGAGGCCAAACGATTGATCAAACAGTCCCTTGGACTTTTGTAGCTGTCTGCGTGAGAATATTCCAGCCCCGAAGCTTTTCACCGAAGATGGACTCAACGTGTCTCCTCCAGCCGTGTGATTTAAAATTGAGTGAGTGTGCGTGTGTGTTTGTGGGCATATGTGTGTGTGTGTGTGTGTATGCAATGGGACATGGGGGGGCAAAGAGGGTGAATAAAAGGACCTCAAGGAACTGCCCCCTCTCAGCTCAGTGATCCCCAAAACAAAATGTGGACCAGACGTGAGAGATAGTCTAGTGTGTAAACCCTAGACTGCGGGAGGAAAGACTAGAGAGTCTGGCCCACAGTCCCACAATGAGTTAGAAAACTTGGGGTCATGTCTGGAGCTGGTGATGCAAACCCAGACCTGGGACAGTGGGACAGAAGGCACCCAATCAGTCAGTTAGCTGGAGCCCCCGTTGGGGAGTCACAGGAGGAGAGAGGAAGCAGAGCCTCTTGTTAGTTAGGTGCTAATCTCTGCTCTGTCACTGCTGTTCAGGGGCCTTGGGACCCTTCCACAAAGACCTTTGTGGCTTTGAACTTGTGGTAGTATCAGTGCTAGAATCGTGCAGTTGGAAGGGATGTTAAATGTGGCTGGTGCCAAGTCCAGTCTTCCGTGATCTCTAATAGAGCATCACATGGAGCTGGACCGATCAGGGGGATCATCCATTCCTCCTTCTGTTCATCCACTCATTCAGTCAACAAAATTGTGCTGAGACCCTAGGCTACGGCTGAGACAAGTAGAGGATTATAGGGTTGAGGCTAGAAAGCCCCCAGAAAAGTGGAATGACTTGAACCCAGGACACCGCTCAGGCCTTGCCTGCTGGTTCTCAGGCTGGGGCCTGCTGTATCAGCCTTAGGAAGGAGGCGGGATTGGGGGTAGGGGTGAGGTAGGGGAGAGAGCCCTGGCCCTCAAGTCCTGATGGCTTGGTCAGGAGGAGCCTGAAGATAGGGTTCAAATTCCACCTGCCATTTAACGAGTTACCCCTAGGATCATGGGCAAGTCCCTCAGATGCTCTGAACCTCAGTGTCCCTTCTCTCTAAGGCAGGGGGTCATTTCAGGTGTTCGTCTGTGGTGCTGGGGTCATGTTTACTCTGTGACCTTGGGCAGCTTCCATCTCTTCCTGGGGTCTCAGGGTAAAAGCAGGGTGTCTGGACAGAGGGTCAGGTGCTTCAGGTCAGCTGTATGCTGTGTCCTTGGCCTTGTGAGGATCCTCAGGGAGGAGGGAGTATAGCCAGGAGGAGCCCTCCCTGCCCACAGACTTCAGTGTCTTACCTGTCCACACCTCTGCTTGTCACAGCCTCAGGGACAGCACTGAATACGCTAGTCCTCAGTGGTCTCAAGGCTTTGAAGAAATTCAGGGTATCCCTTCCTCCCCAAAAGGGACTGAAGATACCTAAAGATCTTTCTTAGCTCTGACATTCCCTGTTCTCAGGCCCCTCCCAGCCCTGACATCTCCTGTTCTAAGGTCCCTCCCAGCCCTGACATCCCCTGATCTAAGGTCTCTCCCAGCTCTGACATCCCCTCTTCTAAGGTCTCTCTCAGCTCTGACATCCCTGTTCTAAGGCTCGTTTAGATTCTGACATTCTCCCTTTGTTTTTTGGGGGGGCATGGGGGTTGGGGGAAGAGGCCCTGGGAATTCTCTTGCCTCAGTGGCTCACCCTGGACTTTCGGGCACCGTGCACCAGAGCTGCGTTATGAGAAATCTGGACGGCTGTTTTCCTTTTGTGGGGAGCCTGAAACCCTCACTCACAAATCAGATCTCAGGAGCTGTATTAGTCACACATTTTTAAGACATTCCAAAATCGACGCGAGCTTCTCAGTCCCAGTGACTGCAGCCTTCTTTTTGTTCTTCCCCTCCCCCTCCTGTTCTTTTTCGTCTTTAATGTAAACCTTCCGCAGGCTGGGTTTACATTTAGGTTCCTGACGTCTGTTACTCCTGGCAGATACCACTTTCAGTTTCATTAAAGAAAAATCTGTCTCCCGGCCCCAGGTCCTTCACTGGCCCTACTCTGAGGGTGGATAGCCAGCTCCCTCGCCTTCCTCGAGTTGTCAAAAAGGGAGAGGCCTTTTCCGCTTGAGCCAAATAGGTTTCGCTGCTCTGCAAGAAGTATTTGAGCTTAGGGGACCCAAATCCCTCCCTGTATGAAGGGAGAAACCTCTGGAGGTCCCATGGTAGTCTTCTCCCTCCAAATCCATCCATCCATCCATCATATTTCTTGCTTGTTAAGACCTGTCTGTGGACTTGACTACTGATTGGTTACAATCGCATTTTGTGTGTTTATTTGGAAAATAATGTAATCACGACAACTTCATTGAACTCTGTTACACAACAGATGAAACGTGTATGAATAGTTTTAAAATTTTTTCTTCTCTTTTTTCTTTATGCTTCTACCACCCTCTTATTTTTATTCAATTCCCCCCAGTTTCACCTGAGGCTACTAGCACTCGTATCATCTTGGTGCCCACCAACGGGTGGCATCACCCACTTTGAGAATCTGTAGTCTAAATGGCAGCTAATCTTGATGGATGCCTGTGCTAGGCACTGTCCTAGAGATAGGAACAGTCCTGACCTCAAAAAGCTTACATTCCACTGGGGAAATGAAGCATGTTTGCAGAAAAGTAAATTCAAGGTATTCACAAAATAAATACATTCTGTGTGTGCGTGCGTGTGTGTGTGTGTGTGTGTGTGTGTGTGTGTGTGTGTGTGTGAGAGAGAGAGAGAGAGAGAGAGAGAGAGAGAGAGAGAGAGAGAGAGAGAGAGAGAGAGAGAGAAAATATGTGTGTAATTAATAAAGAAGGACCTTTGCTGAGGGAGATTGCTTGAGCTGAGCCTTGAAAGAAGTGAGGGATTCCAAAAAGTGGCAGTAAGGAGGAAAGCATGATAGGTAAAGGTGTGGAGGCAGGAAATGGCATATTTATGGGAAAGAACACTAACATTTGTGCCTGAAACTCCTTTTAGGTCTGCTGTTCTCTGGGTCAGGCTTTCCCCCCTCCACTCTCCCTGCCCCTTTCTTTGTTCTAAGGTCATTCCCAACTGTTGGAAATTGGTTTTGTGTCTCTGCTTCCTTGACTTCCTGAGTAGGGACTAATGGGATGCCTTTCTTTAGTATTGTGGCTTTAAGAACATAAAGTTTAGATAATTATGTAATAATTAGAGTACTTACGATAATTCTTCTATGTTTGCCAATAAATGAAGTAAATCTTGGCTTACAGTCATATTTCCTAGTTTCATTTTTTAAATTTACCTAAAGCATAAGTCACCGACCTTTCTTACCTTAGTTTGCCTTTTTGTTAAAGGGCCGAGTTGAAGATGATGTCTGAAATGTCTTCAGCTCTAAGTCCTGGTAGCCTGTCCTCAGACCCCTCCCAGCCCTGACATTTCATCTTATACGTTCGCTTCCCCTGATATCCCAAGATTCCTTCCAACATGAATGCCCTGTGTTCCAACTTTCCATATTCTGTCTTTTAACTCCCTTCTAGCTCTGTCAGTCTATCTTCTATAAGTCTATTAATTTATCTAAATAAGAAATTCTTGACTTGAGGTCTCTGAATGTAAAAAATTTCCTTTTTATGACTATTTCAATATAATAGATTTCCACTGTAATCCTTGTATTGCATTTTATGCATTTAAAAACATGATTCTGAGAAGAAGGGGCCATCAGCATTATTGGGCTTCTGGAGGGATCAAGGATCCTCAAAAGGGGAAGAACCCTTAGAATCCTAACCCTTTTAAAGTATGACTTTGAGGGGCTTCTCTGGCCTTGGCAGCAGCACCTGCCTAGCCCCAATAGCCCCTCCAGATCACTCCTGAACCAGGGAACTGTGGGATGCCGCCTTTGTCCCTGGCGTTTGCTTTCTGTTCAGCTCTGTCACCTGAATTGACTAGAGCCAGTTGGGATTTTAGCCCAGAGGTGGTTCAGTTAATCACTGGCTGAGCTGGGACAGTCTTCGGATTGGTCTTGAGCAAGTTCATTGGGACCATCCCACTGTTTGTGGGGGCAGAAGACAATACCTGAAGTTGCTGGGTTTTTGTGACTCTAGAGGTCAAAAGGCACACATGGTTTTGTTTTCTAATTCAGGGTATTATGTGTTCAAGGTAGATTTACGCCCCCACCTTTGTTTATTGACTTGTAGCCGTCCACGTGAAGCTAATGGAACATGACAGATGATATTGACGAAGCATGTGTTTCCGATTAAATCAGGTTGGACGTTAAAACCTGGAGAAAAAGCAAGCCTGTTAGAAAGGGCAGGTTAATGGGAGAGGAGGCTGCTCCGACGGGTGAGCCAGCACCATCAGCAGAGATGCAGAGAAGTGGGGTCCTGCCCTCAGCAGGCTGCAGAATGGCGCCCGAGCCTTCCTCTTCTTTCAGGATTCTTTATTATTATTTTATTTGTTTTCAGTGTTCTACAATCACTTCCATATATCTTAGATTTTTTGTCCTCCCTTCCCCCTTCCCCCCACCTCCCCACTTCCTCCCCAAGACAGCATACAGTTTTATGTAGGTTCTCCACGTTCATTCCTATTAAATACATTTTCACCTTAATCATCCTTTCAGGATTCTTTTCATCCTTTGGGCTCAGAGACTGTGAAACCTGGTGGATCTAGAATTCTAGACTGTCAAAGCTGGGAGGGATCTTAGAACAGGGGATGTCAGGGGTGGGAGGGGCCTGAGGGCAGGGGGTGTCAGGGCTTGGAGGAGTCTGAGAACAGGGGGTGTCAGGGCTTGGAGGAGTCTGAGAACAGGGGATGTCAGGGCTGGGAGGGGTCTGAGAACAGGGAATGTCAGGGCTGGGAGGAGTCTGAGAACAGGGGATGTCAGGGCTGGGAGGGGTCTGAGAACAGGGGATGTCAGGGCTGGGAGGAGCCTGAGGGCAGGGGGTGTCAGGGCTGGGAGGGGCCTGAGAACAGGGGGTGTCAGGGCTGGGAGGGGCCAGAGGACAGGGGATGTCAGGGCTGGGAGGGATCTTAGAACAGGGAATGTCAGGGCTGGGAGGGGTCTGAGAACAGGGGATGTCAGGGCTGGGAGGAGTCTGAGGGCAGGGGGTGTCAGGGCTGGGAGGGTCCTGAGGGCAGGGGATGTCAGGGCTGGGAGGGGTCTGAGGGCAGGGGGTGTCAGGGCTGGGAGAAGCCTGAGGGCAGGGGGTGTCAGGGCTGGGAGGGGTCTGAGAACAGGGGATGTCAGGGCTGGGAGGGACCTTAAAGGTCATCTAATTGCACCCCCTGGTAACTGCCTAAATCTCACTGCCTTGATTCCTCTGGTCAGTCTCTCCCATCTCCCTTCTCCCTCCTTCTTGACCTCCCCTGCCCTTTGCTTAGAACCCTCCTACTCACTTGCCATCTGGAGTCATTGAGAATGTTGTATGATATTTATTTATATCTTCCCCCTCCCAGCCAGTTAGGCCCGTGAGGGCAGGCTCTGCTTCTCCTTTTTGCTTGATGACAATAACGAACATTTATAGAACTCTTTAAGATTTGCGAAACACTTTACGTAAGTTATCTCATTTGATTCTCACAGCAGCCCTTTGAAGTAGGTCCTCTTATTATCTCCATTTTACAGATGTGGAAACTGAGGCTGAGTAGTTAAGTGAGAGGCCAGCAGCTCTTCAGCAGATACAGTCAGAGTAAAATACATTCCAGCATCTCCATGTCTGTATCCTCCAGTTTTCTTGTGGTTTGTTTTTTAACAAGGGAATGCTCTCCTACCAGATTTTCAGGCTGGGGATTCATTCACAGAACTAGATTGACTGTGTCTCATTGAATGGGGCAGGCGATCTGACTCTGGAGAGGGTCAGCAAGGGCCATCCTGTGAAACCCTCTCCCAGGTACATCCTCTGCCACTGGGGTCTTCCTCTGAGTGAGGGTGTGGTGCCCTTTTGAATATCAGCATAGACTGAGATCTGGGTAAATTCACCGGAACTGAGGGAGGCCTTAAAACCGGACTTAGTCATCCTGGACAGAAGGCATTTACGGGTGCTGTCACAGATGCTTTGTGGTAGTTTGGTTGTTTCATTCATGCCTGACTCTTTGTGACCTCATTTGGAGTTTTCTTGGCAGAAGATATGGGAGTGGTTGGCCATTTCCTTTTCTATCTCATTTTACAGATGAGGAAACTGAGGCAAACAGGGTGAAGTGACTTGGCCGAGGTCACACGGCTACAAAGTGTCTGAGGCCAGATTACTGAAGACTCAGGAAGATGAGTCTTCCCAACTCCAGGCCTGGTGCTCTGTGCACTGTGGTGTCCCCTCACTGCCTGCATCATAGATGTTACCATACTCTTTGAAAATAGATGCTCTGCCTTCCAAACAGCCAGGGCTGGCAAGATAGAACAACATTAGAGTCTTTCAGCATATGCCTTGGGAAGGCTTATGTACCACAATGCACAGAGTAGGGACCTTAGGAGGATGGGATCCAGCTAATGACATCGTGTTATCAGAATTCGGGATGGATCTGAGCTATCTGATGAAAGATGATGATCCAGGACTCGGTGAGAAGAAACAGGGCTCTAGACCTCGGACATGTACCAAAAATCAGGCTATATGTGGAATGAGTTCTTGAAAATACTGTGAGAAATCATTGGGTTTCTTTATCAGTTTGTACACAGTGTATTCTATGCAAGATTTCTTTGTGATCTCTGTAATACATATACAATATTTACTTAGATTGTATATGGCACTTTTAGGGTTACCTTTTAATTATTTATCCTTGTAAAATGTAATATGTGATGGAAAGTACCTGTAAGGGTGTTACTTAAATGTTATCTGAGGCCAAGTTTGAACTCAGGTCTTTGTGACCCCCAAATTTAGCATCACTATCAAGTACAGAGCTCTGTATACAATAGGTGTTTAATAGAGACCCATTGGATTGAATTGACTTCTTCAGGGGAGGAAAGTCATGGCCACAGAAGGGAAAAGGCTTTCCTGAGGTCATACCACTAAGGGATGCCTCCCCCCAGTCCCCACCAAATGCCTGCCAGAGTTAATGAGAGTGGGCATGTGTTCATAGAATCAGAATGCCCCTCTCTCCCTTCCACCTCACCACTGAGTATGTCAATGAAAGGATTTGGATAAATATACAAAGTGGAAACAGCTTGGATTTGAGGGATTCCCTCCCTCCCTTGCTACCCCTTCTCCCCCTGACTTCCCCTTCTTTCTGTTTTCCAGGAGAAAGCCAGAGCAGGGATAGGCTGAGCTTGGGGGTCTTTGGATAAGCTAAAAACCTCTTTCCTGTATTGGGCTCTTCAAAGGGGAGCCCTGAGAACATAAATGAGCAGGACTTGGCTCTTTTCATTTGGAGCTTCCCCCACCCCTCTTCCTTAATTATTTTTGAAACTTCGAACAGTTCTGGCTATGACACCTGTAATCACTGTTACCAGAAGGGGGAGAGGATTTTTCCATCATTGAAACTCTTTGTTTCTCTCCCATGGAGGAGATTTTATTGGATCACCTAAGGGCTCAAACAGCCCTTAGGACCATTTCCAGCCCCTTCATTTATCTGGTGAGGAAGCTGAGCCCCAGAGAGAAGTGGATCACCTGAAGTAGCACAGCCTGGATATAGACCCAGAGTCTGGATTTCCAAGTTCAAGGTTTTTGGGTAGCTGGGGAACTGAGCTGACCCAGGTTTCCTCGTTGCTTCCTGGGTGCTCCACCCATGCCAGCAGGTGTCCCCTCCCTTCTCCCTCTCTTCGGGCTCCCCTTTTTGTCTTGTTTTCCTCCATTAGAATGTGTAAGCTTCTTGAGGGCAAATACTGTCTGACTTATTTACATTCTTATCCTCAGCACTTGGCTGGTGCTTTAAAAAAACACTAAATCCACCCATCTATCCTTTTTTCTATCTCTTGTCATCCTTTGTCTCATTCCCCCCCCCCTCTCTTTCTCTCTCTCTCCCTCTTCCCCCTTCTCTGTCTCTTCTCTCCATCTTTCTAACTGTTGATTCCCCTAGCTTCAAGGCCAGTACTCTTTGGGAACTGCCATTATTTTTTCGTTTTAAAAAACTTATGTTTTGTTGATTTTTAAAATTTTTGTATCACAGTAATTGCTGGAAATATTCTTCTTTGTATCAGGGTAAAACAGTTAAAAATACTCCCTCCCGATAGTGTCGACAACCTTCTGCCCTGGTAAGCTCCCCTCTCTCTTTTCCAGGAGTGGAGAGGTCTGTTTCATCATCTTTTCTCTGGTCACTCCAGAATCTGGGCTTCCTTGGGGTGACTCTTCTCTTTATACTTTGGAGTCTCTGTGGAGGCTGTTTTTCTGGTTCTGTTTTCTTCACTCGTCATCAGTTCATATGAGTCTTACCATGGTTCTCCGAATTCCTTACTCCTGTCATTTCTTCCTGAGCTGTCATAATAATAAGAATGTTAATTTTAACATGATAATGACAATGATCCTCCTTAATGAAAGTATTCCCTGGTGCTGTCCTTAAGCTTTCTACCCACCCTATAACCTGCATCATAAAGCTTCCCATTCTTTCTTCCTTTGTTTGGGAACCAGTGGGTCCTGGGCATGTGTTTTCAGCTGACTGGTTGAGAAATTGGCCTTCCTTCTCTTATATTTCAGTCAGCTAGAAAAGTCCAGCTAAACTCATCTGCCCTTTCAGTCCCCAGACAGATCAGTTTTCCGGCTTATACAATTGTTCCTCATTAACAGAATTGGGATCTGGCGCTTTAGGGAGTGGAACAAGACCTCTCCCATCACCGGCAGAAGATGACTCAGGAGGGGTCAGCCCAGAGTCAGTGGCCACAAAGGTCAGCAGGGTGCAGTGGAACCACACTCGTCAAACCACCCAGTGCCTGTCCTCAGAAACCTTCTAGTCTATTTGGGGGAGAGGCAAGAGGGGAATAATTGCTCCTCACTTCAGTAGGATAACACTTCTATGGGATCAGTGTAATAGGAAGAGAAACATACAAAATACCTCAAGGACATGATATTGCTTGACCCTCACCACAACCCAGGGAGTGAGGGTAATTTTATTCTTATTTTACAGTTGGGGAAATTGAGGCTTGAAGTCATGTGACTTGTTCATGGACAAGTAAATAAGAGAAGTAGGTTTTGAGGTTAAGATCAACTTTCTTTCATTCTTTCCCCTTGGCCTCAGCCTCTAGAAGCTGCATCAGAAAAATGGGTTAATTTTTTTTGGCGGGGTGGTCCTTGAGCTGAGGCTCATCACTAAGTGTCCTGAGGTCACTAGAATGCTTAGTCTTTCCTTTGTGGGGCTGGAGTTGTTATCCCAAGGAGTCCCTGATGCCTGTGCGGTTGCCCTTCCCCGTTCTCAGCCCGATTTAGAAACCCAGTGGCATTCTTGTTTTTCAGTATTCTTCTGAAGATGATGGGATTTTTTGAGTCCTTTAATCTGTTTGTTTGTTTGCTGTCTTGTCTGGTGTGGCCAGGCCAGGCTGGGGCAGGAAGCCGTCCTACACCAGCCCCTTGGTTTCTCTCTCATTGCCCTGGTCACAGCTTGTCCAGGGAGTGAGTTTTAGGTTTAGCTCTAGAAAAGATCCTGGAAAAGAGAATTTTTAGGAACTGGGGACATTATACAAGATCAGTGTTTTCTGTTGTTAGGAAAATACTTCCTATCTTAAAGAGAAGAATTGCATAAAATTAAAGAATTGTGAGGGAGGAGCCAGTAAAGTGTCAGGCCAGGAGTCGGGAAGACTCTTCATGAGTTCATATCTGGCCTCATGTACTTCCTAACCCTGGGCAAGTCACTTTACCCTGTTGGCCTCAGTTTCCTCATCTGTAAAATGAGCTGGAGAAGAAAATGGCAAACCACTCCAGTATCTGTGCCAAGAAAACCCCAGATAAAGTCACTGAGAGTCAGACATGACTGAAACAACTGAACAGCAACAAAAGGCTAAATTTAAAAATAATAAGAACTGTCCCCAAAATGTACTGACCTGCCTCAGGAGGTCATGGGATCCTCCCTTTAGGAGGACTGGAAGCAGAGGCTGGGTGTTAGAGATAATGCATAAAAATAAGTAGCATTTTTAAAAATAAATTTTAATTGATATTTTTTGACTTGAGTTATAGTTTCCATCATTCCTTCCCCAACTCCTTCCCTTAAAATAAGGAATAAATAATGGCAAAGAACTGTAGTTCAGTAAAACTGTATCAGTGGAGTCAGGCATTAGATTCAGCATTTCACCCCAGTGGATCCCCCTCTCTGCAAAGAGGGGAGGAGGGAAGCATTTTCTTATATCTCTTCTTTGGGACCAAGCTTTAGCCATTATCATTTCATGGCATTCTGTTTCGACTGACATCGTTGTTTCTGTTTATATGCTTGTCATCATCATGTCCCTTGTTTTCCTGGCTCTGGTTCCTTCCCTCTGCATCAGTTCCTACAAGTCTTCCTATGCTTCTTTGAAATCTGCTTCTTCTTCTTTTTGCGTGTGTGTGGTTGTTCTTTACATTCATGGATCATGGTTTTTTTTGGCCATTCCCCAACTGATGGGCATCTCCTTGATTTCCAGTTCTTTCCATCACCAAAAGAGACACTCTTCATAGTTTAGTTTTAAAAATCATTGACCTTGGGGGGTATATGGCCAGCATCAGAATTATAATTCGCATCTGGGCTGGACAAGATAGCGTCTGAGGTCTGACACTGTGAGCCCACCACCTAACTAGGCAGCAAAAGTGAGCACTGGTTTATTCCATTTAATTAGAACTTTTAACCCCCTTTTCTCTGCTGAAATGTGTATCCCTGAGGTACCCCTTGATGCTTTGTGAAAAATGAAAATCATAGAATTTCAGAGACATTTGACTCTGCCCTGAATCATATATCTTGACTCATTTTCCTTCTTACTGATGCAGGAATCCTGCATCTCTCTAAGCTTTGTTCGTACTTTACCTTTGATGGAATTAAATGCTGCCTTCTTAGAGACAGATGAACTATGTCAATATTTGGTTGCCCAGAGAAGTTCATCAGCATTGTGTGTCGTTTTCATGATGGCATGTTTGCCTGGGTTTGGGATCGTGGACAATGCTCTCATACCTTCCCAGTCACCAGTGTAGTGAAACAGGGGTGTGTGCTTGTTCTCATGCTTTTTAGCATGTTTGCAACCATGTTGTCAAATGCTTTCAGTGAGGATGAACATGGCATCAAGGTCAACTACCGTACTGATGGTACAAATCAAGACCAAAGTGGAGGGAGTGTTGGTGCATGATTTTCTGTTTGCAGATGATTGTGCACTCAGTGCAGCCTCTGAAGCTGAGATGCAACAAAGTATGGATCAATTCTCTGCTGCCTGTGCTAATTTTGACCGAATAATTAACACCAAGAAAACATAGCTGCTCCATCAGCCACCACCACACCATCCATATGTGGAACCATTGGTTACAACATATGGAGAAGTTTTGAATGCTGTGGATAAGTTCACTTACCTTGGTAGTGTACTTTCCAGGAATGTACACATTGACAATGAGGTTGACACACGCATTGCTAGAGCTAGCTCAGTGTTTGGGAGGCTCTGAAGAAAAGTTTGGGAGAGAAGAGGTATTAGACTGACCAGACTGAAGGTCCACAGAGCCACTGTGCTCACCTCATTGTTATATGCTTGTGAAATATGGACAGTCTACCAGTGCTATGCCAGGAAACGAAATCACTTCCATTTGAACTGTCTTAGGAAGATTCTGAGGATCACCTCGCAGGATAAGGTACCAGACACTGAGTTCCTTGCTGGAACTAAACTGCCAAGCACTCAAACTGTGCTTCAGAGAGGGCAACTCCGATGGGCTGGCCATGTTGTTCAAATGTACTTGCCAAAAAGACTATTTTATGGAGAACTCACATGGGGCAGGCGATCACATGGTGGTCAGAAGAAGTGATACAAGGACAGTCTCAAGGTCTCTCTCAAGAACTTTGGATTTGACTGTGGGACATGGGAGACACTGGCACAGGACCACTCAGCATGGTATGCTCACATCAGAAAGGGTGCTGTGCTCTATGCGCAAAGCAGAATTGAGATAACACAAAGTAAACATAGGATGCGCAAATTTGGAGTTACCACCCCAAATATTCACACAGACTATCTGTACCCAACCTGCGGTAGAGCATTTCCAGCTCGTATTGGTCTAATCAGCCACAGTTGGACGCACTGAAACTTCACTTTATCATGGTGATGTCATTTGGGTCCTCTTGGAGAATGAAGGACAACAACCAACCAACCAACCAGTATCTTGACTATAGCATTAAACCTTTGATCTCGAGCTAACAGGGACCACAGACACAATTCAGTTCAACCCCTTTCCTTGTAAAGGGGGAAACTGAAGCCCAGTTAGAACTGAGGTCCTGCCAGCCCAGAGTCCAAATGGGAAAAATAAAAATCCTTTGCAGGGAAAGGTAACTTAGTAAATTAAACTCTTTAAAAAAAGGAAAGAAAGAGAGGGAAATTTCAGCATTATTGATTGGGGTGGGGCATAGTTCCTTGGTAGGTGCTGAAGGTTACATAGGCAGGATTTGAGCCCAGCTCCCCTGACTCCAGTGTTCCTTCCCCTAGACTTAGCTTTGAAGATCTGGGGGTGAGGGTGGGGAGGCAGGGGACATCAATGAGGATTCCTCCCCCCTCTCCAGGCAGTCCAGACCATATTTGGACAGAGATAATTATTTGCTGTGAGCTCTGGCTGGTCAGACCAAGTCCCTCATGGGCTGAAGAAGCTTCAGTCCCTTACTCTGGTCACTGAGGTCAGCAAGAGCATCTCTTGGATGTTTAAAGCCCTTCACCGTGTGACACCATTCTGGGTTTCCAGGATATTGTATATTACTGTCTTTTACACATACTGCGCCCCAGCCAAATTGGCTCCTTACTGCTCCCCTGTCTCTGTGCCTGGCTTGGGACCCACCATGTCCCCGGTGCCTGGACTCTGTCCTCCTCCCTTCACCATGTGGATGCCCCAGCCTCTGCCAAGGTGTCGCTTGGCTTGCATTTGTAGACCCTTCCTTTCTTGAGCTCCCCCTTCTGCGTTGCTTTGTATTTACCTTGTCTCTAATTTGTGTTTAATTATTTGTCCCTCTGGTAGAAGGTGAGCTTCCTAAAGGCAGGGAGGGTTTGGATTTTGTTTCTCTTTTTATCTCTGTCTCTCTTCTCTCTCTGACCCACTGCCCAGTGCCTGGCATGTAACGGGTGCTTAATGAATGGTTGTTGGGTGTAGGATCGAATTTGGAATTTTCCCTTTATCAGGACTAAATGCTTTTTGCAACATCACCTTCACTCTGTTTTCCTTGACCTGCCTCTGGGGCCATGTGAAATAAGGCCAGCTAGCTGGTGTAGCTGGATTTGCGCTTAGAAAGACGTGGGTTCAAATTTTGCATCTGACAAGCCTTTCTTAGTCTCATTTTCCCACCTATAAAATGGGTTACAGCCGTATCATCTGCCTCAGAGGATTATTGTGAGTACCAGAAGCAGGGGCATAGGCTTATGTAAGCATTCCAGAATGTGCTTCTTCTTCTAGGGAGGATCAGAGGAATGGGGCTGTCAGTGACTAAGCCATCCTCATTTTATGAGGTCAAAGAGAAGTGACCTGACTGGGCCAAAATTCAAAGACAGGATTCGAACCCAGATCCTCAGATTCTAAATCCAGGTGACCTTCCCGCTATCCCATGTGGGCTTGATTCTCTTTTGGAAAGCAGCAGTTCATTAGAACATTCCCCGTTAGAACTGAGATGCTTCTGGCCCTGTGTCCAAGTGGGAAAAATAAAAATCCTTTGCAGAGAGTGGTAATTTAATACGTGGAACTTTTTTTTAAAGGAAAGAAATAAAGAGAGGCAGATTTCAGCATTAATGATGGGGCCCCATATTTCTCCGATAGACTTTGAAATCTGGGTTTGAGGTCGGGCAATAGCAGGGAGTTATTTATTTCCCAAGTTGCTTGATCCTGAGCCCCGTGGGAAGGAACAGGAAGGAATTAGAGAGCCCTATATTACAAGTTAATGGCTGAAAGGGAAAATATTATTTTTTATTGTTAGCCATTAGCTGCTTCTAACCTCCTGGATGTCTCCTGGATGTGGAACGTTCCACATCTTACAGTGTGCATACTCTTCTAAGGGAGTTAAAGGGGGGTGGTGGGGAAGAAGCCTGGGAAAGATTGTCCCACCTAGTAAAGCCAGCCCTGTTTTGGAGGCCAAAGTCTGAGAGCAGTCCCTGGCTGCTTGCAGAGGCTACCTGGACCCTTGGCTGCAGACTGGGGCTGCCCTTGCTTGCTCCTAAGAAGGAGAGAGACTCAGAGCGAGCTCTAGGGACTTTGTGCCCTTGAGGGAGGAGACTGGTCTTTTGTTTTTTTGTCACCAAGAGCAGGACCTGGCAAGTATGTAAGTACTTAAGAAGTCCTTCTTGGATTGAATGTAGTTGGAAGTCAGAGAACTGAAATTAAACATCCAGGTCATAGGCTCTTAAAATCCTAGGTCTAGAGCCAGAAGGAACCTCAGAGGACATCTAGTCCAACCTTCTTATTTTACAAGTGAAAGAACTGAGGCCTGGGGAAGGAAAGTGATTTGTTTAAAGGCTCACAGATAATAAACTTCAGAGGGAGGATATGAACCCAGTGCCCCTTGGTAAGAGGTAAGAGCTGAATACAGGGTTTCTTTGAATCTATAACCAGTAGGCTTTCCTCTGTAATTATAATCATAGATTTGGAGGTAGAAGGGATCTTGGAGGTTATTTCATTCAGGCTTCCATTTTACAGATGAGGAAGCTAAGCCCCAAGAATGTAAGTCATTAACCCAAGGTCACACAGGTACTAAGTGACAGAGCCAGGACTGAACTCAGGTCCTGCAAAGTGTTCTTTCATTGCTTCTCCATCTGTAGACCTTCCTTTCTTAGTGGGCTCTCTGCATTTCTCCTCCTGTGTGGACTGCAGATCAGGGAAACAGGTGTTCATATCCTGCCTTTGGCAATACAGTTGTGACCATGGTCAAGTTGCTTGATCTCCCTGAGGTGCAGTATCCTCATCCTTAAAATGGGAATGATGGTAGTATCTAAGCATTGAATTTATCGTGAGACTCAGGTGAGAGAGAGCATGGATGTAAAGGGCTTTGCTTTCCCTATAAATGTCAGCTGCTGCTAGCAGTCTTGGTTGGCTTTATGGAAGTCTGCAGCAGGTCTTTTCAATCTGATGTTACTTCTGAGGGAAGGGACTTTGTCTTCTCCTTTTTGTCCCCTTAGTTTTCAGAATAGGGCTATGTAGGAGTGGCCCAGTTGGCAAACTGGTGAGAGATTCATGGAAGTGTTTGCACTTGCTCAGTTAGGATGGGTTAGAACCCAAACCTTGAAAGGAGCTTCAACTGTGGAACTCCACTGGTTAGTCTCTTTTCCTCATCATTTTCCAGAATAATACCTCCTTGTTTTACAAGGAGAAGACTTTGTGGTTAGTTGGTCACAGTGTGTGGAATGGTTACAGAAGGATTTTTTGCATGTGCTGTCTTATTTTTGTCCATTCCACAACTCACTGAAGATTGGCAGGACACAGACTATTGTCCCCCAAACCACAAGGTTAGGGCTCAAAGGTCATTCAAATAAGTCAAGTCATGTCAATGAGCATTTCTTAAGCACCTTCTTTGTGACAGGTACTGTGCTAAGAAAGGGGGACTCAAAGAAAGGCCATGAAAAAAATCAAACCAGTATCTGCTCTCAAAGAGCTCACAGTCTAAAGGGGGCAGACAACATGCAAACAACTCAGTACAAATAGGACATGGAGAGAAAAAATTGGAGATTGTCGTAGACATAGAACCTATAACAAAGAATGGTAGAACTGAAAATGACTTTTGGTCAGAGAGTTCCAAAGCTGAGAGGGGCCTGAGAACCGGGAATGTCAGCTGGGAGGGGCCTGAGAATAGGGCATATGAGAACTGGGAGGGACTTTTAGAAGAATTTAGAGCTCAGGAGAGATTCTTTGGGAACAGGATGTCTCAGATCTAGGAGGGACCTTAGAGACCACTTGGTTCACCTCCTTTATTTTATTTACTTATTTTAAATTGAATTAAATTATTTTAAATGAAAAAAATCTATTTTCTCTTCTCTCTCCACTGGGAAAAAAAGCAAAAACCCTTGTAACAAATAAGCATAATCAGGAAAAATAATTTTCCATATTGCTTATGTCCAAATGTGTGTGTGTGTGTGTGTGTGTGTGTGTGTGTGTGTGTGTGTGGTCCTAGTGATGCTATAACCAGTTCAAAAGGCATGCGTGGTCAGGTGACTTTGGGGGATGATTGCCCTCCAGAATAACTGGACCAATTCATAGCTTCACCAAAATACGTCAACCAGTTGGTTTTGCCTTAGCCCTGCCAACGTTTTTCATTTTCATTGTTTTGGTCTTTGACAATCAGAAGGGTGCATGGTACAATCTCAGAGTTGATTTAATTTGTATTTCTCCAGTTATTAGTGATTGGGAATGTTTTTTCATATTGTTAATACCTTAGATTCCTCCACAGAAAATTGCTTCCTCATATCTTTTCCTGATTTACCAATTATAGAAGGGACAGTAGTCTTAGAAATTTGAATAATTTCCTTCAACTCCCTCATTTTACTGAGAAAGAAACTAAGGCTTATAGAAGGAAAATGCCCCTAGACATGGTTTGCTATGGAGTCAGAATCTGAACCCAGATCCCTGGACTCTTTGTGCCACATTTTCCCCCCTGAATCATAGGTAGTTTCCATCTGAGAAAAATGTTACATTAATGGTGTCTTTGGAAATTTTTCAGAGTTTCATGGGGGAAATTGGTTTAGACTCAGCTACTTTGTTCAAGGAAGGAGGGAAGCAAGCATTTATTAATCATTAACTGTGTACCAGGCACAGAGCTAAGAGCTAGGGGTGCCAAAAATAAATAAAAGATAGACAGAGACGGAGAGATAGAGACACGGAGACAGTGAGGCAGAGGCAGAGACAGCGAGAGACAGAGACAGACAGATCCTGCTCTCAAGAAACTCACATCCTAAGAAGGGAGGAGATCCCATCTAAAGGGGGTAGCCTCAGGAAGGTCCAGAGAGTGAAGTTTTGGACACTTGATGGACGGTTCTTTCCAGAAATGCTCGTTCCCAGAACTAGAAATAGGAAGGGCGTGGGGACGGCAAAGAGGAGAGGATATATCGTGTGTCATGCTAAGGGGTATGGTGTGTATCATGTTAATGGGTCCATGTGGTTCTGAAGACCTTTGAGCTGGAGAGATCAGGGCCTGGGGCAGGAACCGAGAACCCGGCTACAGTGGGGGAGTCTGATGGGGATCTGGCACACGTGCTGAGCACTGGGGATGACCTCTCTCCATGTTGGGGACCTGGGAAGGCTGCATCCCAGAGGATCGCAGGGACACGTGAGGAAAATGCCTCGGAGAGGTTGGAGCAGGCTGGGACCTTCCAGAACTGGTCCCCAGGAACTCTCTGATAGGCTTCAGGGGCATCTCCAAAGCCCTCTCTGCCTCAGCTTCTGGGGGATCCCAGCGACTCCTTGGCTTGGGGTGTCTGATGAAGGGAAGGGAGTCTTGGACTCTACTTGCAGAAGGTCTGGGGGGACAAACCACAGAAATTCAGGAGTCAGAGCCCAGGCTGACCTGCAGCCAACCCAGACGAGGGTGGAGCAAGTAGACGGGACCTTAAGGTGCCTTGGTCAGTGGAAGCTGAGACAAGGATGCATCTGGAGTTGCTTTAGGTGGGAGCTTGGGAGGACCAAGAAACTGAGCAGCCTGGGATTCTAAGGTAGTATGGGGGAAGCCCTCCCCTGAAGCAGTGGGGCAAATGTTTGTATGTTTGTTGGGGGTAGGGGGAAGGGAAGAAACGAGCATTTATTTAGCACCTACTGTATGACAGATACCCTGCTGAGTGATTTATAAACATCAGCTTGTTGGTTCTCATTTTGTTTTTGAAGTTATATCTGTTTTGAAAAGTTAGTTGATATAGAATGGTAAAATAGAACTAGGGTACCAGTCACTAGTCCCCAGCAGTGGAGGTAACAGCCAATGGGGGCTCCTGCTGATAGCAGTGGAGAGAAAACTTCCCCAAGGACCTCTGGGTATGTGACCCCCCATATCCCCACCCTGTCCTGCTTCCCACGTAGCCTGCCTGGCCTGGAGAGTGTGAGCCCAAGGGTGCCAGGCACCAAGGTGGGCAGCATCAGCCTCAGCCAGAACTCTGGGTCTCTGCCCTCCTGGCAGAGACAGCAGCTCCCCCTGCTCCCCCTTCTCTTCACTGCTTGTCTCAGAGGTGCAGGGGAGGGACTTCTCGGGCTCTTAGAGCTCTGTAGTGAACTTTATATATGTACATATGTATATAACACATTCAATATATTGAAATATGTATTTATAACTTTAAATTTAAATAAACAGTTTTTAGGTAATTCAGGCCCATTGTGAATTCTAAGTTTCTTCATTACCATTGTGATGTATAATGTAATGAAATTTGGAAGTGATAACTACTTATATTGGCATTCATGATACATGTTATTTTAAAAAGTTTAAGAAAATTACATTTTTCATAAATATTTTGGACTTTCTGTGAAGTTAGCAGCTGGTTCTTTCTATCCATGAAAATTAATTTGAAAGAGGAAAGCTTTGTCAGAGCTGGGAGGGGCCCAAGAATAGGGAACGTCAGAATGCAGACCATAGTGTTAGACCTGGAAGGAGCCTTAATGGATCGTCTATCACAACTGCCTTGTTTTACATCCAAGCTGAGATTCAGAGACAAGTGACTGGTCCAGGATCACCACGTCAGCTTCATTAGACTTCAGTCTCATGGCTGCCTGGCCAGGGCTCTTCCTGCCTCCTGGCTCTGCCTCCTTCCTGAGAGGCATGAGCTGCTTTGAGGCCCTTGACCATCCAGAAGATCAGGGAGACCACACCCTTTGAAGGCCAGGGGGAAGGCCCCCTCCGCCATGAGGCTCTTTCTCATTTTCTGCCCTGCTGAAGTTAGAGGTTCATTTCTTATCTGCTTCTCAGACCAAGAGGCCATTGAATCCACCCCCTAAATTGTACAGATGGGGAAACTGAGGCCTACAGTGACCAGCTCTGGCTGATCAGTGGGTTCACACTGAGGCCCTCTTTCTAGGACATTAGAGTGGGCTCTGACAGGGGCCTCCAAGGGTCAGTTTTCACCTTTCACCTGCATCTAGAGGCAGATGAGATCTTAGGGGTCATCCCATCCAACTCCTTCATTTCAAAGATGAGCTGATTCGTCTAAGGTCACACAGGCAGCAGGAATATCAGATTTGAACCCAGGGCCCAAGACTCCCAGAGCCAGGGAGCTGATATTTCTATGATGCTTTCCAGTTCACAGAGCACTTTCCATCTCAGGTTTCATCTGAACAGGGTCCTCCAACTAGCATTGTTTCCATTTTACAGATGAAGAGACTGAGAGGTGAAACCTTTCCTGATCCCCTCAGCTCCTAGCGTTTCCGTCTCAGCTCATCTTGTCTTGTCCTTGTAGTTTAAAATATGCTTATATGTGTGGCCGAGGCTAGAGACGTGTTGTCTCTGCCTAGGACTTTTTTGTCTGTGTGATTCCAGGCCTCGAAGAGGATTTAATGGATAATGATTGACTTAACTGATTGAGAAGGATTTGAACCTGGATTTTCCAGGCATGACTCCATCTGCTGCCTGTCGTATAGCCCCCATACTCCGCCTCTCACTGCCCAGTGCATCTCTCCCTCCCCACCCCACCCCCAACACTCCAGGCAGAATTCTCAGGGATCTAGAGAAAGTGGACTGGGTGGGCCCTGCCCTCTGGTTTGGGAGGCATACCTGAGGCAAGAGCAGGTGTTGGCTCTGCCTAGTCCTCTTTCCCCCAGTGTTAATAGAGTCCCTGCTGTATGCAGCGCCGTGGCAAGGTCAGGTAGGAGGGCACCAAGTTCCCAGCCCAGGAGGTGCCCAGGGCCTTGGGGGACACAGCCCTTGGCAGTGTTGGTCCCTCTGTTGTTGGGAGGCAGCCTGGTCCATGGTCTGTCACTGATCTGGCGATGAGCCTCAGTTTCCTCGTCTGTAAAATGAGAAGGTTGGCCTTGATTATCTCTGAAGTTCTTTCCTGTGCTTACACATCTTGTGTTTTGTGCATCCCTTCCTCTCTGAAATTCTGTCACTCAGGTTCTCCTTGTCTGGGATGTTCCTTGTTCTAAGGTCCTTCCCACATCCCACGTTCTCTCTCGGGAGGCTCTGACATACTGTATTTGGACTTCCCTCCCAGCCTCGATGTCCTGGCTTCCGAGGGCCCTCCTGCTGCAGTGGGCGAGGATTGTATCTTGTCTCGGCCCCTGCTCCCTCCCCGTTATCTGAGACCCTCAATGCCTCTGTCACTGGGCTCTTCTGGGTCTCCACCCCCCTCCCATCCCCCTTTCTTTCAGCCCCCTCTGCTCTCTTGGATATTTTAAAATCATTTCCTCTTTAACGCGTAATGTAACAAGTCCCAGAATGTGTTAGTCTCTTCCCTCCCTCGGCGTGCGCCCTTGGCAGGCGGCCCTGCCTGCACATTGCCAAAACCACTCAGAGATGGAGTGACACTTGACCCGGTGGCCCCTGGGAGCAGCTGAGTGCCCTGCTCCAGGGGCGGGGAGCAGCCTGGGAAGGCCAAGCCTCACACAGGAGGTTTCCTTTGGGTCATGGCGACTAGCCTCCCCTCCTTCCTTTCAGCCTCATCCCCTTCAGTCTGGTCTGTAATGTGCTCTGGGGGACCAGTGTTTCGGGCTCTGTTCAGGTGAGGCAGGTAGAACGGGGCATTGCAGCCACCTCCTCTTGGGGCACGTGCCACCCTTCGAAGGCACTCAGGGCCAAAGTGAAGGCTGTTCCATTTTAGAGGGGGAACAGTGGAGTGGAATGTTCATCCTGAGTGACAAAAAGAAAGAAGACAGCATTAGAACACGGAATGTCCATACTGGAATGGACCTTAGAACAAGGTATGGTGGGGGGAGGACCCTGTGGCCTTCTAGGTCCTTGAGTGCGGCCTTTTCACTGAGTCCAAGTTTTACAGAACAATTCCTTTTACTAAGGGGTTTTTTTCCTGTGAAGTTTGGATCCAGTCAATGGGCTGAATTCAGGTTGGTCTCCCAGTCCTGATCTAGAATATCGACCCCAGGAGGGACAGGAGAGATGGAAGTGACCTGAGGGGCGGTGTGGGAGAGGCCAGGCAGCTTGGCCAGCATCCAGCCAGGGGGCAGTGAGGGCAGAATCAGGATCTACTCCAGGTTCTCTGACTGTAGATCCAGGGCACTCTCTGTCCCTAGCAGAATGCCAGAGCCGAGGGGCTTGGGAACGAGGGGGAGGTTATTGCATCTTTCAGGGAAGGGGAGAAGTGGAAGGAGCCTTAGACACTGGGATGGGAGGAGGTCGCTTTAAACAATATTTATCTTGGTAAACCGAGCTGGAAAAGAGTTTGGAGATAATCAAATCACACTACCTCCCCCTCCCCAAACTGTCACTATATAGAGATGGGGAAACTGTGACCCATGCTCCAGCAGTTTGTGTTGAGTACTCTGACATCCTCTGTTCTGAGGCCCCTCCCAGCCCTGACATCCCCTGTTCTGAGGCCCCTCTCAGCCCTGACATCCCCTGTTCTGAGACCCCTCCCAGCCCTGACATCCCCTGTTCCGAGGCCCCTCCCAGCCCTGACATCCCCTGTTCTGAGACCCCTCCCAGCCCTGACATTCCCTGTTCTGAGGCCCCTGCCAGCCCTGACATCCCCTGTTCTCAGGCCTCTGCCAGCTCTGACATCCCCTGTTCTCAGGCCCCTGCCAGCCCTGACATCCCCTGTCTTCAGGCTCCTCCCAGCCCTGATACTCTACATTGGAAGCCTCTTGCCAGCCCTGACTTTGTTCCTCTGCCTGTAGTTCCTCCCAGCTGTGCTGGTTTCGGTTCTCCCTGGCCTGCTGTGCCCATCCTTCAGAGCCTGTTCCTCCACATAGAGCCTCAGACTATGCCCATGGCCCCCACAGCGTTCTTGCCCATGAATGAGCAGAACCTTGGAAGTGTTTCCAGAGAAAACAGGCCCTCTGGAGAGTCTGGTGGCGAGGTCTTGGCTGATAAGTGCTGGCCATAAATCAGGGGCAGCCGATTCCTTTCATTTCTCTGACCCTGCAGCCACTGCCACTGTCGCAGGCTGCAAGCCTGTTGCCACATGTTGTGACTGCCAGCTGCTCCTGTGTCCATCTGGGCGGGGCCTCTGGGTTTGCTCAGAAGTCATTCTGCCTGGACCTGCTCTGGGCTCTGGCTCCCACCTAGCTTGACCATCCAGACTGCAGCCACACACTCAGCCAAACTAGATCATTAGCCTTTTCATGAACTTGGCATCCATCTCTGACTTGTGTGTTTACACAAATGCCTCCCCCCCATGCCTGCATCCCACTCCTTTGCTTTCTTCCCCTCCGAATTCTTGTCTTTTTGGAGGCACCCTAAGGGGAAGGTGAGAGAGGACACAGCATGTGTTGCATAAGGTGACTGTCTGCTTCCCACCATCTTGACTCCTCTGAAGTCAGTCTGGGACCCTGGACTCAGAGCCTCCCAAGGGGCTGTGCTTCCAGCCCACAGCACTCAGCCAGCCTCTTGGGAAACAGCCCCTGCAGGAGCACTACTGAAGACCCAGAAGGGAGAGGTCTTGGCTCTGTCAAAGGGTCCAGCCTCAGAAGGATTGTGTCTAGAATGCTGTGGAAGCAACAGCGTCACCCCTGCAGCCTGAGGACCCTGGGGCTTTGCTGTCTGACGTGAGGTCCTGAATCCCCAGGTGTGTTAGTGCCCTTATAGAATGTGACCACCTGGAGAGGAGGGGGCTTTGCAAAGCGGGCATCGTTCATTCATCTAGCCATCTCTTCATCTCCTTTATGAAGCTTCTCTGATGTGACCCAGTGCATAGGTTCATTGGGTCCTATGTCCAAACCCTTCCCATTACAGATGAGGAAACTCAGTCAGACAGAGGGGAAAGGACTTGCCCAGGGTCACGCAGCCAGGAATCCAATCTCATTCTTCATGGAGACAGCCAGGTGGGGCAGTGGAGAGTGCCTTGGGCCTGGAGTTAGGAAGACCTGAGTTCAAATCCAGCCTCATTCGTTGCCCAGCTGTGTGACCCTGGGCTTCACTGCTCTCTGTCTGAGTTTCCTCATCAGTAAAATGGAGATGACCACAGCACTGCTTCTGAGGGAAATGAGATCATCTTCATAGCATCCTTAGCAAACCTGCCTTTTCTAGCTTTTCAGTGGCTCAGGCCACTGAGCCACATTGCCGTGAAGAGCCATCAGGACACATCCCGTTCCATTTTCCCTTTTCTGTACTAATTAATGCCCAGGTGGAGGCCTTTGGTTTCTATCCTTAGAGTCTGGCACAGAGTAGAAACTTCATGAATACTTACTGAATCCAATCAAATTGAACTGGTCCCAGCTAAGGGGAAGGACCTCAGAACAGGGGATGCCAGAGCTGGGAGGGGCCTGAGGACAGGGGATGGAACCATAGGCTTTTAATCTGGAGCTAGGAGGCACTTCAAGGCTTCTGTCCTGACTGAGGAAACTGAGCCCAAGGAGGTTAAGGACCTTAGCCCATGTCCCTTAAGGTTGTCCTTATGTGCTCACAAGGCTGCCTGGAGGAGTGAACGGAGGGCTGAACTTGGAGTCAGAAGGACCCAGGTTCCAGTTGCGCCGTATATACTTCCTAGCTCTGTGACCGTGGGCAAGTCCCTTTTCCTCCCTGGGCCTCAGTTTCCCCTGTGTACAATGAACAGGCTGGTCTCAGTGCTCTCCAAATCTGTGCTCCTTTCCTCAGGGGCCAGAATTGGACTGCAGCTCTCTCCTTTCCAGACTGGCTCTTCCTGATTGCTTCGCCGGGGCCTTTTCTCATGCTCCCTCAACCCTGATTTGTCCTTAGCACCCGAAGGGGTGGCAGGGCAGTGAAAGCCAGGGCCCTGAACCTCTAAGGAGGCCGAACCTCTGCCTCTGACCGCTGGGCCCACTGGCCTCTGCTTGCCTGGATGATCACATCATAAAAGTTGGGTATGAGGGTCTCTGCTGAGAATGAAGTGGATCAAAGAGCAGGTCAATTAGACTCTGATTAAACATAACTGTACAGAGCTGATGCTCATTATGGGGGAATGTATACAGGCCCGGCCACTCTGCCAGAAGATAATGATGGATTTCTAACCAGCCCACAGACGCAGTGGCGCTCCAGAGACCTTGGCTGCTCTGAGAAGCAAGACAGCCGGGCCTGTGCGGGGGTCAGGGTGGATGCGTTGGAGTGTGGGGCTCCACAACATCTTCTGTGCTCTAGGGTCTGACCTCCGGGGGCACAGAGACCGCACCAGGACAGTCACCCCTTCCATGTTGGCTTGTTCTGTATGTTGAGCCCAATATCTCTCCTGGTTCTACCTTCTGGGCCCTCTTGGGCCCAGACTCTTTCCCACTGGATGGCTTTTCACACACTTGAATACCACCTCTATGCCCTTCTCTCCCCCCTTTTCTCCAGGCTAAACCTCCTTAGTCCCTCCAGCTCATCCTCTTCTGGCTTTGTCTCTGTGGGCTCCATCAGTGACCAAGCTTTCATGAAGAGCTTCCTCTGGGCCAGGCACTATCCGAGGTGCTGAGCACACAGACACAAGGATGAAATGTCCCTGCCCCCAGGGAACTTCCATTCTATCTACATAGAATTCTTTTAAAAAAATTCTTTAAATTTATTTCATTAATATTTCCCAATTACATCTAAGAATTTTTAACAATCATTTTTAAAAATTTTGAGTTCCACATTTTCTCCCTCCCTCCTCTTTGAGGAGGTACACAATTTGATATTAATTATACATATATGTATAATTCTGTATAGAAATATGCAAGAGAAATGAAAGGTCCTTTGTTGGGGGTTGCTTGGCGGGGGGGAGAAGTGGGTTAGGAAAGATCTCTTGTAAGCTGCCCATGCCAGCTCGCCAGTGTCCTCACCCAATGCTGACCCTCTGAACTGGACACTGGATCTTCCAAGCCCTGGTCACCTCATTTCAGAAACTGCTATGATGCCTCCCGTGAGACCTGAGCTCAGGCCTCAGTGGGGAAGGCAGGATTCATAGAGTGTATGTTGGATCTTTGGGCAGCTTGGATAGAGGACCAAGCTTGGAGTCTCAGGATGACCTGAGTTCAAATCCAGCCTCAGACACTTACTAGCTGGATGACCCCAGGCAGGTTGTTTTACCCTGTTTGCCTCAGTTTCCTTATCTGTAAAATAAGTCGGAGAAGGAAATGGCAAACCTCCTCCATGTCTCTGCCAAGAAAACCCCCGGTGGGGCCAGGAAGAGTTGGGCAGGACTGAAATAACTGAACAGCAAATGGTGAACCTTAGAGATCCCCTCCAGAAGGGTAAACTGAGGCCCAGAGAGGGTCATGGGAACCGCCCCCAGTGGTTCAGGTTCCCAACCTCAGAACCATCCTCAGCACCACACTGCCCATCACCCCCCAGGTTCTTCATCTCTCTCTCTCTCCTCTGTCCCCTGATTCCTTCAGGCAGCCATGTTTTCTTCCATCACCTGCACTCTTTGCTGTAGCTTTCCTCCTGTCCCCACTCCCCTCTTTCCTTCTCACCCCGTCCACCCCTCTGCCAGAGCTGGGATCTCCCTGCAGCCTTCGTCTGAGTCATGTGGTACTATGCACTCCACCACTTCTCTCCTCAAACACCTCCTAAGGCTCCCTAGTGCCCCCAGGGATGAAGCCCCCAGCCTGGCTTTCAGCCTTCCTCGATCTCTCCACCTTCCTTGCCTCATTTCAGTCTGCTTTCTCCAAAGGCACTCTTTCCTGTCATGCTGGCTCCTTCCGTGTTTCCTGCACAGAGGGTCCCATGTCTAGAATGCCGTCCCTTCTCCTCCCCCTTGGGGCTGCCTTGGAGATTCAGCTTCAGCAGGAGGTCTCCCCAGCCCCCCTCCCAACTCCAGATCACCTGCCATCTACACTGAATGTACTGCAGCTCTGCTGTATACGTGTGCATGAAGTTTGCCTTGTCACAGTGTGAGCTCTAGAGGGCTGGGAGCCTCCCTTTTCCTTTCTGCTTCTTAGCTGTGTGACCTGGGCAAGCCTCAGTTTCCTCATCTGTCAAATAGGGATCATGATAACGCCCCCCTCCCTGGACTCATGTAAGGAAAGAATGAGGTATTTGCATATTTGCAAAATGGTTGGCAAACCTTAACCTGCTGGTTATAATTACTAATTATCATTCCCCAATATTTACCACCACCCCTGGTGCTTAATAAACGCTCCGGATGGACTGAAACGGCCTCTCTGCACCCCTTGGCCTGATGATGGCGGAGGCTGGATTTGAACTCAGACCTCCCTTCACTCCAGGCCCCTCTTTATCCTGTTGCATCCTGCATTAGCTCCCATCGCTTGGGGCTGCCCCCCACTCCCACTCCTGTCCCCACCCCCACCCCCACCTTGTGCTAAATTCTGCCCTGGCTGGCTCAAGGCATCAACTGCCATGGCTTCCTGACCCTCTCTGTTGGATGGAAATTTCTGCCTAGCCTTGATCTCAGCTGAGAACTCTGCCCTCCTGGGTCTCGTTCGGATCCTAGGGGCTGGTGGTTCTGGGAATCAGCCAGTTAATTATTTCTTTGGGTTAATTTTTTTTACATGCTTGTTGCTTTTGCTGCATTCAATTAGACACAATTTAACAACCAATTATTAAATGCTTTCGGTGTGCCAAGGCAGCATTGAAGAACAGGAGGGAGAAGGGTGCCTCACACCCGGAGGGGTCTGCAGCTCCCCTCACCCCCATCACCCCACCCTGGGGCCTCCTGAGGGGTGAGAATTCTTATCTAGTCGCACCTCGCCGTGGCCCTGCTGCCCCTCGTGTACCAGTCACTCCCTTCTCCGCCCCGTTAGTCCATGGCTGGGGGTCACAGTTATCTGTGTTTGGGTCTTATCACCCTGCTGGAAAGGAAGCCGAATGTGTGAGGACAGGGTCTGTACTTTATCCGACTTTGGTGTTTATCTCCCCATTGAAGACCCCAGGGGCTTGGCACACAGTAGGCACTTTCTACACCTCCGAGCCAGGTGTAGATGCAGCCCTCCTATCCTTGGAATGTTAGGCACTTTAAATGAACCATGGCAAATGCTGAGATTATTATAAATAATCAGAGACTGTCTTTGGTCTCTTTTTGTATCTAGTGCTCAGTACAATGCCTGGCACATAGTAGGTGCTCAATAAATATTGATTCCTTGATCTCAGCTCAAGCCATGACCTTAGAGAGGGAGGGGACATAGCTGTACTTGTGAAGGACCCTCTGGTTTTTCTTTTCTGGAAGGTCAGGTCTGCCTCTGTCCGTGAATCATTGGCGAGAACTCAGAGATCACAGTGTTACAGCTGAGGGGATCCTAGAGGTAGAGTCCAGCCCCGTCTATAGACATCCAGAAAAGGCCCTTTTCCCCAGAGTCACTTATTGGGTCAGTAGCAGAGGTGTGAACAGAGGAGGGGTACGTAGGCATTGAGGCCATGGCTTAGAGGACACTGAATGCAGTGACCCCATTTCACAGATGAGGAAACTGAGGCAATGGTACTGAGTCATCTGGCCAGGCAGCAGGAAGCAGCCTCAGCTTTCTGAGACATCATTTTCCTTCCTCCTGTGTTCACATCTCAGTTGTTAGCGCCCACCCTCCCCCTTACTATTACGAAGGGATGGCATCTCCCAGTCCTCCTCCCTCATTCACTGGGCATTTATTAAGCACCTGCTGTTGCTAGGCCCTTCAGGAGATTGAAGGATGAGTAACACCAGGTTCCTGTCCTTACAGACCTCACAGACCAGCAAGGACCGATATACGGAGGATTGTTTGGTCCCTTGGTTTCCTTCTATGGAGAAGGACAGGCTGGACTGAATGCCTCTGTGGGCCCTCTTCGGAGCCCAAGATGTTAAAACTCTCATAAATGACAGTTCTTGGGGAATTCCAGGGATGGAAAGGTGCAATCCAGAAAGTCTTCATGGAAGAGGAGATCCCTTGGGCTGGGTAGTTACGATGGCTGCAGGGGCACTACCATTCCCATGAGGATTCTTCATTATTCAGTGCCTTTTAAAAAGCTATGGAGTTGTGTCTTGTACCTTGGAGTAGATTGGGGATTCCTTGAAGGCAGAGACAACCTGATCTCATTTGGGCTTCATAAACACCCTATGAAATTGGTAGGCTTATTATCCTTATTTTACAAATGGGGAAACTGAGGCAGGCACAGATGCAGTGACTCACCCAAGGTCCTGCAGCTTGTAAATATTTGAGGTAGGATTTGAACTCAGGTCTTCCTGACTCCAGGCCAATGCTCTATCCGTTGCATCACCTAACTACCCCAGCTACTTTGTAAACAATTGTATTTAATGGTAAGAGCTAGCATTATATAGCGCTTTAAAGTTGGCATTGCTCTTTAACAATATGATTTCATTGGATCCTCACAACAAACTTGGAAGGGAGGTGCTATTATTATTTCTTTTTTAGAGCTGAGGAAACTGAGGCAAACAGGTTAAAGGCCCAGAGGCTGGATTTGAACTCAGGCCTTCCTGACTCTAGGCTGGGTGCTGGGTGTATTTTTAGCTCTCTGTTTATGCTGTGCATGCTTCATGTATGTATTTCTTGTGTCCCTCCACGAGAAGTAGACACTCTTATATGTATTTGCCTTCTCAACAGCCAGCAGAGTGCCTGACCCATGGGAGCTGCTTAATACATACTGACTGATTCATCGATTGCTTAAAAGAGAATATTCTGTCTGGAGTGAGTGGAGGGGAGTTTTTTTTTTATATTTTCCAGAAAGAATTATTCTATAAAACCAAAATAAATCAATAAAATGTATTTTAAAATATTTTTTAAAAAGAAACTTGAATATCAGAGATGGAAAGGCCCTTAGGACAGAGAATGTCATGGCTGACAGGGGCCTGAGAGCTGGAAATGTCAGCCTTTGAACACTGATGTTACTGAAGTAACCATTCCTGGTTCCTAGGCAGAGATGAAGACATGCACCTCTTTCCTTTCCTTGGAGAAGCGGGACCCTGTGGGTGCAGAGTGGTGTATACTCTGCCAGACAGTTGCTGTCCTCGTTGACTTTCTTTAACATTTTCCATTGTTATGAGCAAAGGTTTGCTAAGCAAGTGGAAGTCACTTTCAGAAATGACTGGGATGTAGAAGCACAAAAGGCCTCAGTAAAACTTTAGTTACAGAAAGAGAAAGTAGACTGTCTTAGCCAGGAGAGCTGAAAGGAAAGGAACCTTTAAGATGATCTAAACCTTTTACAGAAGAGGAAACTGAGGCCAGTGAGGCACGCTGACCTGGCCAAGGTTCTGCTCTCTATCAATGATGGAAGGAAACTTGGATGTGGTGGGAGGGGCTTTCTCCTCCAGGGGCCCAAGCCCCTCAGACCCAGATTTCTGACCCAGACTCCCAGCAAATACCTCCCCTGCTCCCATGTTCTCTGAGTCAGACAGTTGTCTGAACATCTGGTTTTCCTTGTGCTTTCATCTCCAATGAGAGCTAGATTTTCCCTGTAAACGAATAGTAAATTCAGCAGTATGGCCGTCTTAAAAGGCAATATCGTTATTTTAGACGTGTTTGGGAGTTTATTTTAATTGCAAACTGAGCTCCTTCTCCTACTGGGCGGTGGCTGCTCCCTGGGCTGTGGCCTTCTGGTTCCCCTTTGTAACAGCGTCCCGCACAGGGACTACTCGACTGTATCGGGAAGAAATGGCAGACGAGAGGGACAGATGCACAGCTGGACTCAGCTTCGGGTTGGGGGCCTTGTGCGGGCAGTGCCCTTTCAGGGGCTTGGTAGTGTGTGACATAGAGGCTGCAGGGGTCTGGTGACCCCAAGCAAGTTATTGTCCCAAGCTGGGTTTGTAAATGGTAACAGTGCCCCTTCTATCTCTGATAGCCTGAGTCTGTAGGCATTTCTTGGTCCTGACATTCCATATTCCAAGACCCCTCCCAGCTGTGACATCCCCTGTCCTCAGGCCCCTCCCAGCCCTGACCTCCCCTGTTCTCAGGCCCCTCCCACCCTGACATCCCCTGTCCTCTGGCCCTGCCCACCCCTGACATCCCCTGTCTCCAGGCCCCTGCCACCCCTGACATCACCTGTCCTCAGACCCCTCCCAGCCCTGACATCACCTGTCCTCAGGCCCCTCCCAGCCCTGACATCCCCTGTCCTCAGGCCCCTCCCAGCCCTGACATCCCCTGTCTCCAGGCCCCTCCCAGCCCTGACATCCCCTGTCTCCAGGCCCCTCCCAGCCCTGACATCCCCTGTCCTCAGACCCCTCCCAGCCCTGACATCACCTGTCCTCAGGCCCCTCCCAGCCCTGACCTCCCCTGTCCTCGGGCCCCTCCCAGCCCTGACCTCTGACAGGTGTCTCTTCAAAGGGCTCCTCCAGTTCAATCCTCCCCTTTTCGTGCAGCAATGTAAGCACTTGTATTTACAACTGTTCTTCTCAAGTTTGGGGGGTGGGGGGGAAGGTTTTGTTTGTTAAACACAAAAAAGTATGTTGAAAAGATTCCAGGAAATCTTTTTGCCTGGTTATCTGCTTCCCAATCAGCCTCACGTTTGTAAGGCCCTGTCTCTTCAAGGCGTTGTTGGGAAAATGAAACAATCCCTGCCATCCCAAAGCATACAGTGTGCTGGGGTGGGGGGAAACACAATTCCCTAAGTGATACAGGAAGTACTAGATCCCTAGTAGTACAAACAACAAATCCCCTGTCTTTGAATTTACACTGTTTGAACTTATATTTAATATAATATGAATGTATATATGTAGAGATAATGTATTTATATATAAAATAAACTATTTTTAGTTCCTAATGAGGGAGGATTTGGAGGTTCTGAGTAGGGGGCATTCCAGAGCTTATTAATCTGGGAGGGTTAATTAATTGAAGGGGGCACCTGGATAAATTTCTGTGGGTCCATGATCTTAGATGGGGCAAATTTCACTGACTTCTAACTGAAATGGATCATTCCCTTCAATTATTTAAAAACCGAATTCTCTGAAGCAGGCCCTAGTGCTCACCAGTCTGCCAGAGGGACCCAGGATGAGGCAGGGTTGGGGGAGTGGACTTCAGCCTCACCTCTGGCTGAGGGAAAGCCTTTATTCGCTGAGTGGTGAGCGAGGGTACTGTGTTCTGAGCTAGGGCCCACGTGTTGGTCTTCATAATTAATTCCCTCTTGGGCCGTCTCAGTAGAGATTGTGTTAGGAAAGGAGACCATGGCTAAGAAGATGGGTGTGGGCAGGATGGGAGTTGAGATCTGGATTAACTCCCACAGAGTCAGCCCAAAGACCCCTCTGGCCCAGGCTCCATTCTTCTGTCTAACACACAACAGGGTGATAGGAGGGGACGCAGAAGGGCCTTGGCCTGAAGGATGGATTGTGGCTAGGAAGGCCTGGGTTCAGATTCTACCCTTGACTCATGCTGGCCAGGAGTGGGGCGTTCACCCTCTTGACCTGTCAGGCAGCTTTCTGAGACTAATCTGCAGGGCACATGGCCGTGAGCATTGGCTGAGGGAGCTTTCTCCTTACCAGGAGAATCACAGATCTTACAAAAACAGACATAAGGCACAGGAGGCCTAGAGGTTGCTTGACTTGCATTCAACAGTGGCCACGTGCCTCTGCCACTGAGGCTCAGTGTGTGCTGTAGAGAGGACACTGGGCCTCAGTTTCCTCTAGTTGTAAAATGAGAGGGTTGGGCTAGCTGGCCTCTGACTTCCTTCTGCCACCTTGGAAGCTTGATGTTAGAGAAGCCCTTCTCAGCGGGAGATGATGGTGATTGGCTTTGGGGCATTAGGCACTTGGGCTCTTGTCGTGGGTCTGCTGCCATCTTGCTGTGTGACCCCGGGCAGACCAGAGAGCTCTGCTGTATCTCGATTTCCTTGGCTCTGGAATGGTGATACTAACCTCTCTTTCTCCCAGACTTGTTATGGAAAACAAGTGAGCAAACAGAGGTGCGTGCTTTGGGGAAGGGGAAGTCGTTGTGGGGAGGGCCCTATAGATGTCAGGAGTTATTACTAGGGGTTGGGGATCAGGTGGGGTCAAGAAAATGGAACAGTTGGACTGAGAGTGAAAAATCTGTGTACGAGTGTGCGTACCTGTGTAAGTGTGTGTTTGTGTGTGGGTGTACGTTGTTGTTCTGTTCACTTTTCAGTCATGTTCCACTCTCCATCACCCCATTTGGGATTTTCTTGGCAAGGATACTTGAGAGGTTTGCCATTTACTTCTCCAGCTCATTTTACAAATGAGGAAACTGAGGCAGACAGGATCAAGTGACTTGCCCAGGGTCACACAACTAGGAAGTGTCTGAGGCTGGACTTGAATTTGGGTCTTCCTGACTCCAAGCTCAGCCATTGCCACCTAGCCTCCTTTGTGAATGTGATACGAAGGGACAAGTTCAACCTTGCCATCAGGAGCTCTGAGACAACTGTGCTCATTCTTCCTAGCCCTAAAGAGTTGGGTGCCCAGAATTGCCAGGGCTCTAGGGGTAGACCCAAGGGTTTGAGAGTTGTCTTGGGCAGAGTCCCCACTCTGATGGGCTTTCTGCCACGATTTAGCTTTGAGAAAGGCATGTTCCCTGAGCCGATGGGCGCGTTCTGACCCACCAGGGCCCCGGAGGAGGCTGGGTGAGCCCCTGTGACCAAGGGGTCGCCCTCAGCTCCTGGTTCCTGGGAGTTCTCTCTTCCCTGAGATGCCGTGAGAGAGGGAGCTGAGGTTTTGGAGCATCTCGGAGGCTTCCAGACCCTGGGAGATGTCTGGTCCAGGGAGGGGGGAAGCTGAGAAGAGGCCCTGTCTGTTTATTTTCTTGCCACCAGATGTAAACTAATTTGTTTAGTGAAGAAAAACACATTTCTCCTGCCTTCCAAACAACACTTTTTTTTCATTGGGCCAGGAGGCATTTCTGGAAAAGCTCTGAGGTGCTGTTGAGAGGAGGGTGATGTTGGCCTCCTCAGATTTCACGTAGGAGGGAGACAGGCCAGGGAGATGCTGAGCCTTTGGCCCCCGATTTATGGAGAACTGGGCCTGAGCCTACAGCCAGAACAGATCTTTCTATGGCCCAGATGGATGCAGATGTGACCTGACTCCCTTTGAGACTGTGGACAAGTCACTCCCCCAGCCTCAGTTTACCCCTCTGTAAAAAGGGGATTGGATTAGATTTAATTAAATTCAACAAGTTGATTAGAGCCCTTCTGTGTGCTGACCCTGTGTGAAGGACGTAAAGGTTTTAAAAAAAAAAATACAGCCAACAATCCCTTCCCTCAGATGTGAGGGTACATTTAGTCTGGTTAGCACAGTGCACAGAACGCAAGATTGGGAGTCAACAAGACCTACATTATGCGAGGATAGAGAGATTGCTAAAAACTGAGGTGGATGAGGTAAGACTTCATGGAGGAGTGGCCACAAGATCAAAAGAAAAGAGAGTTCTGATAGGAACTGAGGGGAGAGGGCATGCCAGGCATAGGGCATGGCTTGGATAAATGCACGGAGGCTGGAGATGGCATGTCATGTTTAGGAAATAGATGATAATCTAGTTTGCCTGGCACATAGAAGATGTATGATGTAAACCTGGGAAGGCAGGAGTTGGAGGAAGCCTTCTGTGCCACCCTGAACAAGTCAGGTTTCATCCTCCAGATGCCTGGGAATAAGGGAAGGTTTCTGAGGACAGCTGTGTCTATGCCTAAAGGAAGAAAAACATAGACCACTTAGAAGGCTGCTGGGATAGCCTGAGGGAGTTATGATAACCATGGGAATAGTAAATGGTTCTCAGTAATAGCTGAGAGGGCATGTGGCCTGGTGGACGGAGCCAGCTTAGGAGTCGAGGCAATTTCTGCTGTTAATTGTGTGGCCCTGGTAAATGGCTTCATTTATGTCTTTGTGTCTTGGGACAGTGGCTTAGTTAGACCAGGAGTCAGGAGGACCTGAGTTCAAATTTGGCCTCCCTCACTTACTAGCTGTGTAACCCTGGACAAGTCACTTGATTGACGTTTATCTCAGTTTCCTCATCTGTAAAATGGGGAAAACAATAGCACCCACCTCCCAGGGAGGTTGTCTCAAATGAGAGAATATTTGTCAAGTGCTTAGCACCATTCTGGCACATAGTAGGCATCATATAAATGCTTCCTTTGCTCCCTCCCTCCCTGTAGCCTAGGCAGCTTTCTAAGAAATTGAGTGGAGAATGCCTTAGATTAGGGATGAGGAACCTGTGGCCTCAAGGTCCCACGTGGCCCTCGAGATCCCCAAGTGCGGATATAGAGGGCTACATGTGGCCCTGCCTTAGATGGACAAAATAAGGATTCTAGAGAGGCAGGCCAGTCCCAGAATTGCAGTTTTAAAATTGGGAAGGCGCTTTACATAGGTGATCTCTAACTGAGCCTTTGCTTGTCCAGTGAGGGAGATGCTGTCGTCTCTGACCTGTGAGAAGGCTGAGGCTGCGGCAAGATGAGGGACATGCCTGGAGCCCGTGAGTGTCCGGAGGGACGTCAGGCCCACGTTGTTCCCTCTGCACTGGGACCCACTCCATGGAGACCCAACGTTCTGGACTCGGACCAGGAGCAGCTGAGGGAGTGTCCAGAGTGTGCCAGGTGCTGGGAGAAGCCTAGATTTGGGGTCTGGAAGCCTGGGGCCCACACTCCCCTCAGACAGGGGTTTACCTTGGGTTTGTATCTGGTTTGTAGGTCCTGGAGCGGGTCCGTATTTTGGCTTATTTCCATCCTTAGCAGAATACCTGGTGCATAATACTTGTTAATTTGACTGTGTGACCATGAACAAGCTCACTAACCTCTGAGGTCAGTTAACATCCTTTTTCATCGTATGTAAAGTGGTGACGTTCCCTTGTCCTAAGGCCTTTCCCAGCCCTAACGTTCTGTCAGTATTTGTCTTGTATTTGGGAGAACTTTATTAACACCTGCTGTGTGCCCGGTGGTTGGGGGCCGTGGGGAGGAATGCAAAGAAATCCTTGTTGCCTTTAGGAAACCTTGTGGGAGGTGGTCTAGACACACGCGCAGACTTTCTCTGTGGCTCCTGGCTGGGAGTGAAAGGGCAATGATTGGCCTTTTCTGGACCCAGAGCGGGTTGAGGACTAGGAATCTGGAGGATGGGTTTGTTTTAAAGGGAGAGGGAAGGGGGGCTGATCAAGAATTAGAGAGTCAGGTGAGGTCTGTAAGACGGACTTTAAGCTGGCCTTAGGCCAAGCCCTGAGGATATCCTGCCCTTGTCAAGGAGCTTACGTTCAAATGGTAAACAACAAGGAACATGCAAGCTTGTATAGAATAGATCTGGGGAATTTGGGGCCTCCAGGCCTCATGTGAAATTTGGAATCAGTCAAAGGGTCACTCTTGAGGACCTACAGGGCCCCATGTGACCTCGAGACCCCAGGTTCTCTACCCCTGAAATACATAGTGATGTGTGAGTAGAAGGTGGGGGAGATGGTTCTCTAGGCTTGTAGAGGTTTTGGGATTTGACCGGACTCTTGAAGGAAGTTAGAGGAGCTGAGAGGTGGAGGTGAGGGGGACAATGTTCTGGCATGGGAGACAGCTAGTGCAAAGGCCTGGAGGTGGGAGATGGAGGGTACAAGTAGGCCAGCATTGTTGGATTATGGATTATGTGAAAGGGAGTAAAGCATAAAAAGAGGTGGGAAGGGGTAGGGTTTTGAGAATCTTTAAATGCCAAAACAAAAATCTGTTTTTGATCCTAGAAACAAGAGGGAGCCACAGAAACATTGAGGGGGTGATGGGTGACATGGTCAGACTTAAGTTTTGAAGAAAATCATTTTAGGAACTGAGTGAAGGATGGGCTGCAGGGAGAAAGACTTGAGGCTATTGTAATGAGCCAGGCCTGAGGGGAAGAGGTGTGCATGGGAGGTGGGCAGGGCTGAAGGAGAGGAGGGGGTGCCTTAGAGAGATGTTACGCAAGTAGAATTGATAGAACTTGGCAACAGTTTGGTTATGGGGGAGTGAGAAAGATGAATGACCTCCCCAGTGACCCTGGACAGGAATAGGGAAATTAGGAAGAGGCTGGCCTTTGGTGGTGGTGGTGGTAAGTTTGAGATGCCTCTGTGGAATGAAGAGATGTCCCATAGGCCGCTAACCTGGAGGTCAGCAGGGGTGTCAGGCTGGCTCGATAGAGCTGAGGATCAGATTCATGGCAATGGAATCGAATAAGTATCGAATTGTAGTACTTTACAAATACTATTTGACCTTCACAGCAACTTTGGGAGATAAGGGCTATCAGCATTCTGCTTTAAAGATGAGGAAACCGAGGCAGAGTTGAAGGGACTTGTCCAGGGTCACACAGCTAGCAAGTGATTGTAGCCGGATTTGAACGGAGATCCTTCTCACTGCCAGTCCAGGGTTCTGTCTGCTGTGCCACCAGGGGAGCTCATGGGATCACCAAGTAAGCTGGTAGAGAAGAGGAAGGGGTACAGGAAAGACCCATAGAGAGACCCTCGTGGCTAAGGACATGATACAAAGGAAAAGACTTGGAACAGGCGGATAATTAGGAGGAGACTCAGGAAGGAGCAGTGTCCCCAAAACCTAGAGAGAAGAAAGTGCTGAAGAGCCAGGGCCACAGAGGGGGCTGGGGGGCCAATCACCGAGGTTGATGGATGTGGTGATGAAGCGCTTGCCTGTACAATGGAGAGATTGAATGCCGAGCTTGTTCAGGCGTGGAGGTGACCTTCTTCAGGAGCTCAGGCACTCCTGGGGGAGGGCTGTAGGGCAGAAACCAGTGAGGATGGCATGGGGATGAAGGTCGAGAAGGAGCTGGTAGGGAGAATCGAGCCGTTGGGGAAGAAATTGGGAGACGAGACTGAGGTTCCTTGGAGGGAGCATGGCTGGCTGCAGGGCAGCTGGCCTTGGGAATTGGTGCCACGGTGGCACAGGGAGCATTGTGGGAGGTAAGGAGTCTGCATCTGGTGATTGATAGGACACAAACACATAAATAAACTTAAGCCCCTACTCTGCAGGCTGGACAATAATTGGATGCACTGATTGTTCCCGGCTGGCATCTTTTTCTGAATGTTGGAGCATTGGAAGGATCTCAGAAGGCATCCAGCCCATCCTTGAGGGAGAATCTCCACCCCCCAGCTCCCCACCCCATGACATAACCGAGAAGGAGTCATATACCAGCCCCGCAGTGACCAGGGCACTCTGGGCCTTTCCTGGCCCCTTGGTCCCTGTCCCACGCAGGCCATTCCTCTTCCACACATAGCCTCACGTTGTCTCTGCGCCCTCTCTTCTCCCTCTCTGGGGTCTCTGCTCCCCCCAAGCAGTCCTAAGTCATAGAATTTAGAGCTGTAATGGACCTTAGGAATGGATGATCTCATCCAGGAGTTCTTAAACTATTTTCTGAGGACCCCTTTCTGGGGTTCCCCAAGGTCAAAACCATTTTTGCATTCATAAGAAGACTTTTTAATTTCTAATATGGTAAACATCAATAGAGAGCAGCTAGGTGGCATAGTAGATGGAGCTTGGGCCTGGAGTCAGGAAAACCTGAGTTCAAATCTGGCCTCAGACACTAGTTGTGTGACCCTGGGCACGTCACTTTGCCCTCTTTGCCTCAGTTTCCTCATCAGTAAAAAGAGCTAAAGAAGGAAAGGGGAAACCACCCCACCGTTTCACGGAGAGTTGGACGTGACTGAAATGACTGAACAACAACAAATCTTAATAAAGATAACCTGAAATGCTCCCGAGGATCCTCAATCATTTTTAAGTGCTGGAGGGTGCTGAGGTAAAAAAAAGAGTCTGCGAACCACTGCTCTGGTACAGCTCCTCTATGTAACAGATGGGGAAACTGAGGCCCTGAGGGAACGGGGTGTCATCAGGCTAAGGTCATATAATTTCCCTCACAGGACCTTTTTATTCTTTAGATAGCCACCATTTTGTGTCAAGTCTTCGAGACACAGAATTGGGCCTGGAAAGAACCTTAGAAGTTATCAGTCTGACCCCTTCATTTTACTAATGAGGAAACTGAGTCTGGGAGAGATCGAGTGACTTCGTGAGAGTCTCCCAGCCGGTAAACATCCAAGGTGGAATTTGAACCCAGACTTCCTGACTCTTTCTTGGCTTTAGCCACAGTGCCTCTTAAAAAGACACTTTAAAAATTTAAGTTTGTCACCTCTGTAGCGAACTTGGGCGAGCTTGGCCTCCTTGGTGAGTCGTGATAGGCTCAGGAACAGGGATCCTTTAGGAGAAGGTCGGCTCTTTGAGCTCAGGTCAGTTTTGTCTTTACCTTTGTCCCCACAGTTTAGTACTGGGCACAGCAGGTGCTTCATAAATGCTTGGTGATTGATGGTCAGAGCCAGAAGAGCCCTTGCGTCCCTGCGTAAGTGTCAGAATTGAATTTGAGGAGTCTTAGAAATAGAATTTTTGGAAATAGAATGGAATCTGTCAAAACAAGAAGGAATCAGAATAAATTCTCTCAGGGCTGGGAGGGGCCTGAGAACAGGGGATGTCACAGCTGGGAGAAGCTAATGTCCACCCATTTTACAAATGACTTCTCAGAGCTGGTGACAAGCTACCTCAGCTTGCCAGTGGCTGGGTCAGGCTCATGCTCGTTTCTTCTGAGCAGTATTTCTCTCTCTTTGAAAGCTGATTCTTTCCATTTCTTAGAGGCTCCCCAAAGGCCCTGAGCTCCCTGAGGGGAGTCTCCCTTCCCCTCCATCCCTCCATCCCTCTGCTTTTCCTTTGTTATTGCACTTGGTCTCGTCAGCTCCCATGGATCCAGTTTTCATCTGATAATTCTCAGATTGACTTATCTGGTCCAGTGCTCTCTACTGACCTTAAGCTTTCTATCCCCACCTGCCTGTTAGACATCTGGAACTAGATGTTCTGTGGACGTCTTAAACTCACCGTGTCCTAAGCTGAATTCATGCCCGTTTCCCAACGTCCCTATTACTAGGGAGGACACCGTCATCATCCCAGCCCCCAGGCTTGAAGGTCAAGGTCAAGTCCACCCCTCCCTCTTCCCCCTCTCATATCCCCTTGCAGTCTTTCCTCGGCTCAGCTGCCACCGTCACCTTCCCCGTCATTTCCCTGCTCAAGAAACAGGAAACTCCAGCAGTTCCCTGTCATCCCTGGGGATGGAAAAGAAAGTCTTGTGTCAGTCGGATCCTTGTCCTTCACCTCCCCTTTCTGCTCTTCTCACTCCTGCCCTGCTCCCCCTCCTGACTCTGCTTCTGGGTTCTGGGGACCCTGCTCACTCAATGGGCATTCTTAAGCTATTTCTTTTCTGATCAGTAGAATGAGTCAGGATATAGACAGCCCCTCCCCTGCCATGTACTCTTTCATCTAGCAATACTGGCCTCCTGCCTGTTCCTGTGGCCAAGAGCCTCCATCTCCAGACTCAGGGCCTTCTCTCTGACTGTCCCCATGCCGGGAAAGCTCCCCCTCCTCATCCTTGCCCCCTGCTTCCCTGGTGTGCTCCAAGGCCCAGCTGAAATCCCTAACCCTAGCCTGATCCCTCTTCATTCTAGGGCCTTCCCTCTTCGGATTCTTTCCAGTCTGTCCCGCTCAGAGCTTGTTTATTCCCAGTTATTTACATAATGTCTTCCTTGTTGGACTGTGAGCTTCTTGACCTTTCTTTGCATCTCCAGGCTTTAAGCACAGTGCCTGACATATAGTTGGTGTCTAATAAATGCTGATTGAGTGGTTGACTGACTCAGGGATGGCTCATTTGTTGTTGATGAGCTGTAATTGGCCACAAAGCAATTGAACACGTTCCTTACCTGGGGCAAAATCATCTTAGCTCATAGAGCTAGAGCAGAAAGGCCCAAGAGAAGCCAACACTTTCATTTACAGATGAGTAAACAGAGGCCTAAGGCAATCAGGGACCCACCTTGCCACCTCCAGCAATCACATCGATGCCTCACGGGCCTCAGTTCCCTAATTTGTAAAACAAGGGAATTCTTAATCTCCAGGGAATCTTTGGATAGATTTTAGGGGGTTTGTGAACTTAGATGGGAAAAAATTAATCTTTATTTTCAGCAATCTGTACTCAAATTTAGTGTGTTTTTCAATGATCAAAATAGGCATCAAACCACTCCAGTATTATTAGGTTTAAGCAGACCAATCAAGGGTTTCTTTCAAGCTCCTCTAAAAGTTTAAAAACCTTTGGGATTCTCAGCTCCAAATCTATGACTCTCTGTGATTCATCATGCTACTGTTGGGATTAGGAAGAGCTCGTATCTATGGAATGCTTTAAGATTTGCAAAATGATTTACAAATATTCTCTCACTTGATGTTCACAACAACTCTGCATGGTAGAGGCTGTTATTATCCCCATTTTATTGATGGGAAAATTGAGGCTTGCCCAGGGCCACACAGCTAGTAATTACCCAAGGCAGGATTAGAGTTTAGGTCTCTCTGACTCAGGATTCCCTGCTTTATCCTCTGTGGCTGACTCTAAGGAACCTAACCTCTCTGGGCTTCAGTTTCCTCCTGTGTGAAATGAGGATCTTGGACCCAGTGACCTCCATGCTCCCTGATAACTCTAGATGTATTCTGGAGACCCTCCTCACTCACTGCCTTAAGCCCTGTGGTTTCAGAATCTGCTTCTTCATCAGTAGGCTGTGTCAGGGTCATGACGTCACCTACTCCTCAGGTTGGTTGTGAAGGTCCAGTGAGATAATGTCTGAATTAAAAGTACCCAAAGATGCCCCCTGATTTACTAAACACTAAATGCAGGAGGGGCTCCTGACTAGGTTGGAAGCAGGCAGATTTCCTTTCCATCTGTTGTAAGTTTGGAAAACCATACCCAAGTTGTCCATGATGGAGGCAGGCTCCGTGCACATGAACTCAAGTGTCCTTGAAGACTGGAGTCATAAAACATTCGATGGGGACAGTTTGGCCAGAAAGGTTAAGGGGTGACATGCGGGCCCAGGAGTGAGTTATGGGCCTTGGGACAGCAGGAGGGCTGGGGACCCAGACTGGGGGAAGCATTCCATGGCGGCTGGCGCCTCTCCGGCCGTTAGAGGCACCCGAGTAGGGAGAACACTGTGTCCTTGCCAACTCAGGGAATAAGAGCCTTGACCCAGGAGTGAACTGGCTGTGGGGAGCCCTGCTTGAGGCAGGCTGGTCCTAGCATGGAGAAGAATTGGAGGGGCCTGGATGGTAGGGTGATGTTGAGTTGGAAGGGACCCAAGAGGTCTTTCATACCAACCCCTTTATTTTTTAAAAAAGGGAGAAACTGAGGCTCAATGAAGGCAAATGGCTTTCTGAAGTCATATAAGTGACGTATCCAGGAGTCAAACCTGAGAGTCTTTGACTTTAAATCCATTGCTCGAAGGAGTTTGAGCTCAAAGAGGCCCTCTAGAAGGGAGCTTCCAGGTTCCACTCTCCATAGATATGGAGAGGACCATTCAGGCCCTGACCTAGGTAGGAGACCTAAGTTCAGATGCCATTTCTCCCGCAACCCTCCCCTGATCAATGAGCAAGCTTGTTGGATTCTTGTGTCAGGAATTCTTAACCCCTTTTTAGCACGGACCCCTCGGTTGTCTGAGAAAGCACGTGGACCCCTTCTCAAAGTCATGTTTTTAAATACATGAGTAAATAAAGATTATAAAGGAAACCTATTGTTTTAAAATATATCAAAAATTTTTTTGAAAAAGTTCATGGACCCCAAGTTAAGAGTCTTGACAAGAGGGTCTGTGAAAGCCCTCCCAGTTGTGACATATGATGAATTTGGCAGGGAAACATGAGGCTCTAGGCTCTGCCCACCCGCAGGTTGTGGTCCAATCCAGAAGACTTGAGATGTGGAAAATAAGTCCAAGACAACATGTCATTAAATGAGAGACAGTATAGTTTGAACATCGGGGCTGTAGGACATCAGACGAGGGAGGGGTTGAGGAGCTGGAGTGGGCTGGAGGGAGGCTTTTTGGCATTTGAACTGAGCCTTAAAACAAGGAAGCACAGAGGTATAATGAGAATGGCAAATGGAAAAATCAGTAATAGCACTGGATGCCACAGAGCCTCTTGAGGCAGGAACGTCAGAGCTGGTGGGAGGGACCTTTAGTGTAGAGGATGCCTAAGTCAGGAAGCAGCTTAGAATGTGAAATGTCAGAGGTGGGAGGGAGTTTAGAACACAGTACGTCAGAGCTGGAAGGGAAGACAAGAACATGGAATGTCAGAGCTTGGAGAGACCTTAGGACACAGTGTCAGAGCTGATGGTAGGAACCTTAGCGTAAAGGATGCCTGAGTCAGGAAGGAGCTCAGAAGGTGAAATGTCAGAACTGAGGATCTTAGAATACACAATGTCAGAGTTAAGAGGTAGCTTAGAACAGAGAATGTCAGAGCTGGAAGGGAGCATAGAACATGGAATGTCAGAGTTGGGAGGGACCTTAGTATAGAAGATGTTGGAGCTGCGAGGGACCTTAGAAGAGAGAAGATACTACCTGATCATCTCTACCAGAGGGAAATATGGAGACAAAAATAAAGCCATTCCATTCTGGGTTAAGAATGAAGTGTTCCAAAGGAAACACAAATAATTCTTGAGTGGTTAAAAAATGGGATACGAGATGGAGGAGGGAAGATGAGACTCTCATCAGGTTGATGGAGAATGCAGTTATCACAGAAAGAAAGGGAGGACAGAAGATGAATGCACAATTAAAGCCTCTTTGAGGCTCTGCCTGAAGAGGAGAGGGTTGGATGCTCTCAGGAGGATGTGACTACTAGTCCTCTTCGGATCCATAGAGTTGCAGAATCCTGGGGCAGGTGAGAAGGGAGGAGTCTTAGGACTTGGATATTCCCCACTCAAGGGCATCTAGAGGCAGCTCTTTGTTGACCTAATAACAAGAAGGGTATCTGCTATATTCCTTGGCCACATGTCCAAGACGCACTTAAACTAGAACCACTTAAACTCCTAGAAGTGGATGGAAACTGCCCACTTTTGCAAGAGAGGCTTGGAGAAGGAGCCTGAGAAGTCTCTTCTTATCTGCAGTAGTTCTATTCTGTCATATCTAAAAAGTAGCTCCAACAATCACGAAGCTTTGAGGCAAGACATTGAAGGGCCTGTAGGCTCACCAGTTGTGCTTTTCTGATTGTTGCCTGTGAAGAAAGAGGAAGCAGAAGAGAAAAATGAATTTGCTAAGTGAACAACTGTCTTAGAAGGTGGTGTCTGAAGAGGAGATTGAGACATCTGAATGATAGCTTCCAGTGTGGGGTTGACAGATTCCTGGCCAGAGATGGAGTGTAGCCAACAAAGGTAGGTAAGAATAGGCTTGCCAGATCCAATCCAAAGGGCTTTAAACTAAACAGGAAGGAGGAAAGAGAAGACTTCCTAAGTGTGTTCCCCAAATTGGGTATCATAGAGAATGATCACAAAGAAGCAAGAAAATGACTAACAAAATTCACAGGAGACTAAATCCAAGGAAGAAGCCAGTAATAAACTCATGGTCTCAAGCATCTATATACATACATGTATGCCCAGGCAAAGGGAGAAATGGGACCTCATGGGTGTCATAAAATTGTTGGGATGAAAACCTGAACTGGCCATGACTCTGGATAGGCATACCTTTTTCAAAAGAAACAGAGTAGGGAAAGGGGTAGTTTTGTATATTAAATATGTATAGTCATGTAAGCAAATCTTGGAACTGGAGGTGAGAGGTGACCGCTCTCTCCTAGACTTTGTGACAGAGGAAAGAAAATCTGGATATAGTCTGACATGGACCACAGTTTTAGAGAAAGCAAATTGTCAGAGAAAAGATAGGTAAGATCCCATTGACTGATAGATAACAGGGGAGGTCAGCCTAAGAGAGATGGGAGAGATGGCCAAGGATGAAATTTTGAAGACCTAAGGAGAAAAATTCCATTGAGGAAGGAAAAATGGGATTTATCTGAACAGAATGGTGTGGGTGCACAATCCAGCTTAGATCATTATTGGACATGTACAGAAGATGAGAATAAGGCCACTTACCAGTGAAAGAATATAAAAGTGTGTTACAGTTTTATAGTAGTTTCCAGAATGTCAAAGCTCAGAATGATGAGGGAAGCTAAGAAAAATATTTTTTCCCTCTAAAAATATATTGGGAGAAAAAAGAGGCCCAAAGAAAGAATAGGACATTTGGTGGAAATCCACCAATAGATGGATGGGACAGTGATGACTGATTACAGAGAAAATGCTGAGCTACTTCATTATTATTATTTTGATTTTTTCTATGCAAAGGAAGATAAAAATGACAATAAAAATGACTAACAGGGAGTCGATAGTCTTGATGTAATAGTGAGAGGGCCAAGAGCTTCCTTTGAGGAATTCAAGTCATCTGGCTCAGGTGAACCTTGTCTTTGGGTTCTGAAAGAACTGGCCAGTGTGACCCCTGCATTCCTGATCAGGGATATTTGAAAGATCATGGAGAACAGGAGAGATATCACAAGACTGGAGAAGGGCTAAGGTTGTTCAGATTCTTAAAAAAAGGGAAGAGACCAGGGTCTACAAACAATAGGCCAGTGAACTTGACTTCAGTTTCTGGGAAAATTCTAGAACAGTCCATTAGAGATGGTTGGTGAATTTCTAGAAAAGGAATTGGAGATGACACAGAATTAGCACAGCTTTATCAAGAACAGGTCGTGCTAGACTTGTCTCATTTCTTTCTTATTTTTAAAAACGTGATTATGAACAATTCATAAGTGGAAGGGAGTATTGTGGCCAGAGTTCACCTAGATTTCAGCAAAGCTTTTTGTAGTGTCTTATACAGATCTTATAGAGAGGATGGAGTGATATGGATTAGATCATGTAATGAGCTCATTTCAGAACTTGAGTGGATGGGGCAGGACTGGGACTCATGGCTGGAGGTCTCCAGTACAGGACCTCAAGGAGCTTGTACCATTTAACATTTTAATTGATGATTTGGATAGAGGAATAGAAGGTATGCTCACCAGATTTACAGATAACACCCAGTGGGAGGGACAGCCAATAATGGGTTACCTAGTTAGGATCACAAAGGTGAGGGCATTGGGCTGAATCTGATCAGATGAAATTCTGTTTTTATGAAATGTAGAATTTTGTACTTGGCTACAATAAAAATCAGCTTCAAGAGTATAAGACATGGGAGTCATGATTCCTCAGAAATTATTCTGAAAAAGGTAAAGACCACGAGTTCGCTACTGCTCCTTGATGTCACATAGTGATGGGGGGCATGTGGGGAGGTGATTGATGGCCCCTCTGGCCTGTGCCCTAATCAGATCTCATGTGGAATGCTCTGTTCAGTTTTGGGCACCAGAATTTAGAAAGGACATCAGTAAGTTGGAGACTGTCCAGGGGAGAATGGCCAAGGAGATGAAAGGTTTGCATTCATGGCATAGGAGGATGGGTAGAAGGAACTTTGTAGCCTAGAAAAGGGAAGACTCTCAGATTGTTTCTAGAATAATTTCTGTGGAACCCTGCCTCCCGTGCCTTAGATTAGCAAAGCTGATTTTTTTGGTACCTAAGTGCAAGTCTACATTTGTTGGGGTGGTGGTGGGCAATGAGACTGGTTTAGTTTGGACACAGAGGGCACGCCTGAGACTTTGGGGGTAGGAAGGTGTAGAGGGGCAGGTTTGGGTTTGATGACAAAAAAAAAACCTGAGAGCTGACCCAGGGTGGTGTGGGCTTCCTCGAGGGGTCATGGCTTTCCCTGGGCCTATAAGTGGAGCCTTGTCAGGAATGTGGTGGTGGTAGAATTCCTCGGAGGTTTGCATAGGCCAAAATGGGGGACCTTCTGCCTCTCCAAGTCCAAGATCCTCTGGTTGTTGGGGTAAGGCGAGTAGGGTGCCCTTGGTCAGAGCAGGGTCACATCCAGTTGCTGGAGGGGCCAGGATTAAAGAGAGTTCCTTGATTCCATGGCAGATAGCAGATGACTGGTCCCTTGGTCATGCCAGGGCTCCTCTCTGTATGGTTAGGGGGCTTTGGGACACATAGAATGCTAGGGAGAGCCACTGGTTAACTTCTTCCAGTGCTGGAAGTGTTACCAAAATTTTCTGAATAACAACATTCTTAGTTAGGCAGTACAAGTAGTTTTTCACTCATTTGCCTAGTAGTTACCAAACATTTATTAAACGCCAACAAGCATTTATTAAGCATCGACTGTGAGCCAGACACTTTTCTAGGCACTAAAGACAAAAAGAAAACAAGTACAAGTATAAATATGGTTGGAATAAGCACAACTGAATATAAGGTTGTTGTGGAGGGAAGCCCCTAACAACTGAGGGGGTCATGGAAGGCACAGAATAAAACCTTTTTGACTTGGGCTTTAGAGCACCAAAAGCGAGAGCTAACTGGGATCTTGTAGCACATCTACAGATGAGTTTGCCAGATGAGAAGTGGATTGCCCAAAGTTGTGGGGTTACACAAAATTGAGCTGGGATTGGAACCCAGTCCTCTTGACTCCCTGTTGCTTCTGCCTGGAAAGAAAACCCTTTTGTGCTGGGAAGGGCAGCAGCAGGAGGATGTATGTTTTCTTTTAGGAATCTCTCAGGACATGGGACCCCTCCATTCCTTGGCCGTTCCTTGCATGACTTAGCTCTTTGTCTTCTCCCAGATCTGCCAAGCATTGTGCGTTCTTTTTGTCCTGGGCTGAGGCCAGCATAGATTGGCATCACCCACTTTAAGCAGCACTGGTATGTGAGTCATTACTGTGATTCATGAGCCATTTAAAATGGATCTCGATTTCTAGAAATTCTGTTGACATACCTCTCTTTGCCAACAAGATCCTCTTGCATATAGGATAAGGGCCACTGTTATCCACATTGTAACTCTGTTGGAGGATAGACCAACACAGAGATAAATTTAAATGTGTTCAGAGGCAGCAGAATGCCTACCTCTTTCTAATCTTCTGTCTTTTCCTGTCTACTGACTGTTTCCCTACTGCCTAGAACTTGTCCACATCTCTTCCATCCTCAAAAATCCCTCACTTGATCCATCCATGCCTGATAACTCTGCCCCGTCCCATTATCTCTCCTGCCTAAATTCCTTGAGAAGGCCATCCATGTAGAGTACAGGTCTCCCCCTCCTCCCCTTTCCTTCTCTTCCTTCCTCTCTACAGTCTGACTTCTGCCCTCCTCCCTCCTGCCAAATCACTCTCTCCACAGTGATCAATGATCACAGTGGCCTTTTCTTCAGCTTCATTCTGCTTGACCCCTTTTCAGCTCTGATTCCGTTGATGGCACTTTTCTCCTTGCTCTTCCTTTCTCTTGAGGATATTTGTGACACTGGTCTCTCTCTCCTGGTTCTCCTCCCACCTACCTTGACTTCTGGACCAGACCTTAGTCTCCTTTTCTGGGTCTTAACTGAAGTCATGCACATTAAACATGAGGGTTCCCTATAATGCTGTCCCAGGCTGTTTTCTCTTCTTTTCTCATTTTCACTTGGAACAGCTAGGTGGTACACTGGATAGAGCACCAGTGCAAGAGTCAGGAGGACCTGAATTCAAATCTCACTTTAGACACTTGATACTGACTAGCTGTGTGACCTTGGGCAAGTCAAGTCATTTAACCCCAATTGCCTGATCCTGGGTCATCTCCAGGCATCCTGATGAATATCTGGTCACTGGATTCAGATGGCTGTGGAGGAGAAGTGAGGCTGGTGACCTGCACAGCCCTCCCTCACTCAAAACAAAGTCAAATACAAGTCAGGTCATTATTTCTCTGATGGCATGGTCTTCTGCAACGAAGGACGAACACACATTTTCAGTTAGTGATCTCATCAGCTCCCAGGCATTCAGTGATTACCTTTATGTGGATGACTCTCAGACCTGACCTCCAACTTCCATCTCCAGCTGCCTTTCAGATATCTTGAACCGGCAGTCCAGTAGACATCTTAAGTTAAGCATATCTGAGACAGAACTCATTTCTCTCCCCAAACCTTCCCTTCTTTCCCAGTTACTGTTGAGGGCACCACCATTCTCCCAGCCACCCAGGCTCAAAGCTGAGTGGTTTTTTTGACTTTTCTCTCTTTTTACCCCCCTTCCCACTCTCCCATAACATCTATCCCCAGACTGTCGATTTTACCTTCCTAATATCTCTCGAATACGCTCCCTTTCCTTCTCTGACAGTAATCTTCATACCTCAAGTCTCTCCCCATTGTATTCCATCCTCTACTTACCTGTCAAAGTGATCTGCAGGTCTGACCGTGCCTCTCTCCCTAGTCAGTAAACTTTCCTTCACTTTTGTCTGCGTCCCCAGCACAACACCTGGGACCTGGTAGGGAGGTAATCAGTGTTTGTTGATTGACTTTGAGCATTTTCATTGAATGACTCCATGCCTAGAAGGCTCTTCTGCTCTACCTGCACCTCTTGGCTTCCTTCTGATCTCAATACAAGTCTCATCATTCATCCAGAACCATCCCTCTGACACTATCTCAGATTTATCTTACGTGTGTCTTATCTTATTTGTACATAGCTATGGACATACTGTCTCCTCCTTTGGACTGTGAGCTCCCCGAGAGCAGGGATCCTTTTTTGCATTTCTTTGTTTCCTCACTTCTTGGGGCCTACACACATAGTAGGTGCCTAATAAATGCTTGTTGGCTTGACTCGGTTGATTGTTGGTTGATGTAATGCCTGTTGCTCCAATTATTTTAGTCATTATTCCTTGTAAAAGTGTGTGATCATTGTATTTGTTTCTCGACTTGCCTTTGGAGGTTGTCTTAGATATTTTATAGTTGTTTGGAATAGTACTTAACTTTCTATTATTTCCTCCTGGATCCTCTCATTGTTCTATAGAAATGTTGTTGATTTTTGTGAATTTATTTGGTGCCCGCTACTTAACTAATGCTATTGCTTGTTTCCCTTTCCTCACTCATTCTCCGGGCTTTTCTGAGTAAACAGTCATGTTGTTAGCAAATTGAGATAATTTTGTCTCCTTTGCCAATGTTTACGCCTTTGTTTTCTTACTCTTGTCTCATTCTTTTCACTAGCATTTCTAGAACTACGTCAAATGGTCATTGGGAAAAGGGTCTTCTTGCTTTAGTCCTATATGTATTAGGAAAGCTTCTAGTGATTTGTATTTCAAATGATTCTGGCTTTTGTTTGTAGAAATATGATTTTAATTATACTAAAAATACCCTCTCTGTACCTGTGCTTTCTAGGGCTCTTGGTATTTACAAAAAATGTTGTACTTTTGCCAACGGTGATTTCTTCATCATTTTTATAACCTGGTTATTTGAGATGTTTTATTTATTATTATGATTAGTTATGAGGCAGCTAGCTTGACACAGTGCATAGAAGTCTAGAAGCCCCGACTTCAAATCCAGCCTTAAACACTTCTTAGTTGTGTGACCCTGGGCAAGTCACTTAACTCAATCTGCCTCAGTTTTCCCATCTGCAAAATGAGGATAATTATAACACCTACCTCTCAGGGTTGTTGTGACGATCAAATGGGATAATATTTGTAAAATGTTTAGCACTACATAGGAGACACTTAATAAATGCTTACTTCCCCCCCCCCCCCCTCTCCTTTCCTCTATGGTAATTGTGTTTCCAATAGAGAAAGCATTTTATCTGTCATTTAAATTTATTTATCTGTTTATTATTTTATTTAACATGTAGAACCATCCTTGCATTCCTGTTATAAATCTTCTTGGTCATAATGAATAATTTTTTTTGGATATATTGTTAGAGTTTTTGTTAAGATTTAACTTAAAATTCTTGCATCCCTGTTCATTAGGGATATGGGTCTAGAGTGATATTTCTTTGCTTTTTGCTCCCTGGTTTAAGCATTAGGACTATGTTTTTTCACATAAAAAGAGTGATTTATTACTCAATTTTCAGGATACTTTGTGTACCCAAAATATTAATTGCTATTTAAAAAGTTGATGGCCAACTTGAACTCTGCAGGCACCAGGCATTTTTCCTTGGGAATTTCCTTTGCAGCTAAGTCAGTTTCATTTTTGGAAATTGAGTTATGCAAAATCTCCATTTCACATCTCTTCACTTGAGTATTTTATATTTAAGTAATCTTAATTTGCACTTACGATTTTGCCAGAATGTAACTGTATACTATTTTTGGTCTTTTTATTTCTTCTCTCTTTTGTGATTTTGTCTTGTCTTATTTTTGGTTTATTTTGGTCATTTGATTTTTTTTTATGGCTTCTTTTTGATCATGTTAGTTACAGGTTTGTTAGTGTTATTTTTTTCAGAGCCAAGTTTTAATTTTATTGATCAATTTTTTTTCATTTTTTCTCTAATTGCCAAGATTTCTTCCTTTTTATGTGCTTCTTTTATTGTTGGTTATTGCCTCTTATATTATAAAAATTGTAAAAAAACCTTCACTCTTATTACAGCTAATTCAATTTTCTTTGCATTTCAACACATAAAATTCCCTAACAGCTTTTTACATTGCTCCCTAGAAGCGTCTAACAGAATTCTTTGTTCATTCATTCTCCTTTGCTTTCCCTTTCATAAGGTGGCAGCTACTGTGTGCTCCGAGTCGTCTAGTTTGCTTTTATTTATTTTTTTACGCTTTTATGATTTCATAAAGGTATTTCCAGATTTCTTTGTGGTCCTTATGCTTGTCCATCTAATGGCATGGATAATATTCCATTCCATTCATTGGGCCACAATTTATTTAACTATTCCCCTATGGTTGGACACTGCTTTCAGTTCTTTTCAATTACAGAAAACGATGCTATAAAATTTTTTGAATGGATAGACATTTTAAGTATATTCTCAGGAATGAAATTATTGTGTCAAAGACTATGATTTTGGGGGCAGCTTTTACTATATACTGCCAGACTGCTCTCCATAAAAATTCTACAAGCTTGCAATTCCACCAGCAATGAATGAGTGTACCTGTTTTGCCACACTTTTACCCAAATTGAGGATTGTTGTTTTTAATTATTTTTACCAATTTGGTGGGTGTGAGGTGGTAACTCAAGATTGTTCTAATTTTTATCTTTAATTCGAACATTTTCCCCTCCAGCGATTATTAACACTATGTATTTCCCCTTTTGAAAATGGTTCATATTCTTTGGTCATTTTTCTGCCATTTATACTGAGGGCCTCAGTTTTCCTTCTCTATAAAGTTGTCAAGACTGGGTCAAAGAAAGCCCTGAGGTCACCTTTAAGGATTAAGGTTCCATCCATGCTGATTTTTAATCCCAGTACCCGGCATCTAATAGGCTCCCAATACATGGTAGTTGGACTCGATTGATTTTTAAGAGAATGGAGCTGATCTCATGGTGTGATCCAGCAGCAACAACTCGTTAAACTGGTCCCTCTGAGAACTAAGGTGATCCAGATTCCAAGATGCCACCGTGGCCTGGAGGATAAGGAATCTGGAAACGTCGTCCAGCCCTCTGCCTCTCCTCCCTTCTCAGAGTTACACTCAGCAGAAATGGTTTTTAAGTTACATTTTAGCTGCTTTGCTCAGTTAGACTCCATAGAAGCGCCTGCCTCCCCTATGATAATTAGGTCATCCCCTGAAATCTCATCACCTTGGAGGCTGACTCAGCTTTGGTACCAGGACCTTCTGTGCTCCTGTCTGATTGGAGGGCTGGGGGTGAAGCATTTTATCACAGACTCGGAATGTTCTGGGTAACTCTCAGTGGCTCTGCCAGGGAACGTCGCATCCCCTTAGGGCCCCCTCCTTTCAGTTTCTTTTGGTGTATTGTCCTGTCCCATGGTGGTAGGATGGTGCAGTGGATGGAGCACAGGGCCTGGAGTCAGGAAGGCTTGAGTTCAAATTTGGGCAAGTCACTTGACCCTGTTTGCCTCAGGTTCCTCATCTGTAAAGTGAACTGGAGAAGGAAATGGCAAATCACTCTAGTTTCTCTGCTAAGAAAACCCCCAAATGGGATCATGGAGAGTTGAACACAACTAAAAAATGAAACAGTTGAACAACTTCCCCCATTAGACACTTGGCACACACTAGACGCTTCATAAGTGTTCATTGAATTATGTCACTGAAGGGACATTGACCTGGCTAGTAGGAATCTAGTCTGTGTCACTAAACCACTGGGTGTCTTTTGGCAGTGACCCCGCCTGGAACCTCATTTTCCCCTCCTGTAGAATGAGGTGCTTGGTCTGAACTACCTATCCCCAGAGTCTCCATATTGGAAGAGGTTCCATTGAGTGAAAAATCATCTGGTAAGCAAACAGTGTATGCCAAGCGCTAACCCTAATCCCAGGATTTTACTAGCTTTTCTCTCTGTCATTTTGCAGAATGGATAGACATTGAGCTTGTGGTCCACTACAACCCAAAGATCTTTCTTCCACAAGGTCCCCTCTTGAACTGAGTCACTGAGTCCTGCCTAATCCAACACTCTTTCCTTTACACTTGAGTAGAAGACCTGAGTTCAGATGTTGCCTTGGACACTTAAACAGCTTTGTAACCTTGGGCATAGACCCCAGTATGCCTCACTTTCTTCATCTGTGAAATGGGGATAGTAACAGCAGGTTCCTCCTAGGGTTGTTGTGAGGATCAAATGAGCCCTTAGCCCAGTGCCTGGCACATAGTAGGTGCTTCATAAACGCTTATTTTCTTCCTAGAGCTTTCAGGCTTGCCTTGTCGGCTCCAGCTCCTGGTAGTCGCTCCCTTTTTTGCTAATGACCATTTTAGCTGCTCCGTCGATGGACACAGACTCAGAGTCTCCTTGAAACACATACCCGATGACGAACCATTCCAGCCTCAGTGAGTGTCATCAAAAGAAACCTCTCTGTGAGGCCCTGGGAGGAAGGGGCTGTATAAACACCAGTTGCTGTTATGGTTCTCTCAGGTTCTCCAGCTCGAGGTCTGACTCACTAGGAGCAGGTTTGTGGCTCTCTGATATTTTTCTTGCTGGGTTTCTGGGCAGTTCTTTCCCTAGTCTTGAGATCCCTTGGAGACAAAGAAAGTGAGATGGAGGCATGGGAGGGGGGAATGCTGCCCACCAGGCATTTTCTTCTCCAAACTCTCTTTCTACTATTAAATGGCATCTGGAGGATAATAAAAAGAGGTATTCCTAGTCTGAACACATAAATTACCACGTCCTAGTAAAAAAAAAAAAATGCTCCAGAAAGCCGGGGCCCTCACTGAGCAGCTGGGCTTGGGCAGACAGGCCTTCGTGGATGGGGGCTCCTTGTTTCCCTAACGCTGGCCTTCATCCCCGCTCCCCACCCATCCACTGGAGCTGGGGGCCCAGCCCTGCTTCTGGCGTTCCCCCATCAGCCTCTCCTCGCTGAATCTCTAGTCCCCACTGTTATCTTGGGCACCACTTGGGAGCCTCATTCATCGTAGAGAGATTTTTATTGGTTCTTTCCTGGCACCTGAGATAGAGGGGCTTAGTTACTGGGCCAGCAGGCTGGTACAGTGCGGCAGAACTCCAGAGCTGGAGTCTGTGGACCCAGATTCAAATTTTGCCTCTGCTACTTAATAGCTGGTGGTCATGGGAAGATGATTTGCTGCCTCTGGGCCTCAGTTTCTATTTGTGAAATCGAGTGTTTTGGAATCAACCGACATTTTTAAGCATTGTGCTAGGTGCTAAGGATACAAAGAAAAATACTCCCGCCACAGAACAACAAAAAACTGCAGTGTTTGCCCTGAAGAAGCTTACCTTTGAGCAGAAAATGATTCCTTTTTGCTCTTAAGCATTTTAAAGATTGAATTCTACTTTTTTAAATGAACATTTATTTTCTCTCCCTCCCACTTCTTCGTAACACCCCCTCCAATTCCCTCCCTCAGCACATACAGAATCACTCAAAACAAATTCCCCCAGTGACCACTTCCAGAAATGAGTGTCTCAGTCTGCCCCAAACCCATGTCTTATGAGATTAACTCATGAGATAAAATGGGAAGATTGGATAAAACGCTTTGTAAGTCCTCGGGTGCCACGTAAATGCTAGCTGCTGTTATTATGAGTATTTTTAACGATGGCTTTTTTTAATATCACCATAGTCCTATAGCACGGTGATAGGTACCATGATTTGTTTGGCTAGAAAATCCCCCCAGCTGATGGGCATCTGCTTTGTTTCTAGTTCTTTTCTGGCACAAAAAACGCTGCTGTAAATATTTTGGACTTTTTTCTTATCAAGGATCTCCTTGGGGGGGGTGTATAAGCCTAATGGTGGAGTCTCTGTGTCAAAGAACATGGGCATTTTAGTCACTTGATTTGCAGAATGCCAAATGACTTTCCCAAGTGGTCACACCAATTCACAACTCCACCAACAATGTACTAGCGTGCCTGTTTTCCCACGATCTTTCCAGCATCGACTATTTCCATCCATCTTTACCTTTACCACTTTGCAGGATGTGAGGTGATTCGTTTGGATTTGCATCTCTCTTGCTGTTGCTGATTTAGAACTTTCTTTCCTGGGTTGGTTAATCATTTGTGGGTCTTCTTATGAGGACTGCTTGTTGCCATGCTGCGATGTCTGAGCCACGTGACCGTTCTTGTCATCTCCCTGTCAGGGCTGTGGTTGGTCTTTCAGAGCTGATTGTTCCTGGAGTACTGTCCTGGTACGTTTGTTTACTTTATTCCACATCTGTCCGCACACAGAAGTGACACCATTTCCCTCCTTATTTCTTATAGCACAGTCATATCCATGACAGTCCTGTGGCATCATGTGTTCAGTGATCCCCATCCTGTTGGACGCTCCCTCATCCATCTTTCATCTTTGATTCCTTGAGTATCTGGAGCGATGTGGCCTTCAGGGCTCCTTGGGATCTGTGTAAGGTCCAGCTTTTTCAGACTTCTCTTTCACTAGATTCATAATATAGGAGAGGTGAGCTGTCTAGAGGTCACCTGAGACCTCCGCTCATCTTGGCACGGGAGATGATGGACAGTCAGCTCCAACGGTCACATTCCTCTAGAGAGCCCTGGGCTGGATCTGACGCACTCACCACTCCTCCTTGCTTAGGGGACCTTGAGTGGGTCATGGGCGCTCCCTGAGCTGCAGTCTCTCCATCTGTAAAATGAGATGAAGGATACTGGCAGGACCACCTCCTAGGTGGCTGGGGAATGTGCTTAGCAAGCTTTACAGTGCTACAGAAATAGGAGCCGTTGTTCCCGTTGTCCTCACTGATGCACTCTGTGCTGGTACATCTCCTGCAGGGCCTCTGTGGCCCTGGCAGGTCACTCCACCGCTGTCTGCCTCAGTTTCCTCATCTGCAAAATGGACATAATAACCTCCAAGGGTTGTGGTGAGGTTCGAATGAAATAATATTTGTAAAGTGCTTTATAAATCTTAACTTGCTACATAAATGCTAAGCTTTGTCATCCTCCTTCGACCTTCCCTTGTCTAACCCTGAGAGGCTGAGAGGTCGTCTCGCTATCCTCGATTTGTAGATGAGATGCTTTGGTGGCTGGGCCGTCACCATGTGCTCTCACTTGGGGTCTTAGCATTCTCTCCTCTGTAACGTGAGGTAGTTGGTTAGGTTCCTTTTCTATTTGTATTTCTGGGGCTGTCATTCCCTCAGTGACTCCAACTTCTGTCATTCCTTCCTATCCTGTTAGAAAGATCATCATTTACTCAGTCAGTGCACATTTATTAAGCACCTGCTGTGTGCCAGGCAGGGTGAAAACACGGTCCTTGCTCTTAGAGCTCATGTTCTAATGGGGGAGCTAGCACATCAATAACTAGGTGAACACGGGGTATATCCAGAGTAGGTCACCTCAGAGAAGTCTCTAGGACCTGGGGGGAGTAGGGCAAGGCCTCCCATAGAAGGTGGGATTTGAGCTGAGTTTTGAAGAGAGAGTTCAAAGAGGAGGGGAGGAGTGAGGGCATTCCAGGCAAGGGGCTCAGCCAGGGCAAAGATGTGAAGGTGGGACTTGGATCATCACGGTTGAGGAACAACTACTTGCTGGTCCCAGAGTGTGTAGAGGGGAGTGAATTAGGAGAAGCCTGGCCTGCAGAGAGATGAGGAAGGATGAAGTGTGACAAGAGGCCCTGAGATTCAGCCATGATGAGACCATGGGGACCTGTGGAGAAGTTTCAGTTGAAGGATGAGATCAGAAGCCAAAGGGAGAGGAATAGTGAAGACAGGAGTGTAGATACTTTCTTAGGTGTGTTAAAGGGCCATAGGAGAGACCTGGCCAATGAGGAAGCCCTGACCAGGGTGACAGCTCCTTCTCCTGCCTTGATGATCCCAGTCCTTGGTCCCTCCCACCCGTGCCTTCTGGCCTGCACTTTGGGGCACATTTTTCAATTAAAGCAAATTACAGGCCTTCGCTCATAGGATTTAGAGCTGGAATTAGTTTTGATTAGAGCCAGTGAGGGAACTTTGAGACACTTCTCAGGATAATTGGAGACACTTGTGGGCATCTTGGAGTAGAGCCAGCTGTCATGGACCTGGGATGGCAACAGCCCCAGCTTGGTGGACCAGTGTCCCCTGGAGGCGCTCTGGGAGACTGCTGCCCTGATACGTAAAGTTCGTATCACTGGTGTGGGGGCCTGCCCATGGGTTCTCAGATGAGACAAAACTGGAGGGCTAAGTAACGTGGATGACAAAAACTGGCATCCACAAAGATCCTAGAGAGGAGAGGATGGTGGGGGGAAGCTTGAATGATGGCATTTCGTGTGATCAGTCCAATGTTGGGCCCCCAAATTAAGTCACACAAGTACAGAACAGGGTGTGTGAAAAGGATCTGGGACAAGGGATCCTAGTGGGCACCAGCCAAAAATTCTGAATGGGCCTTGGGCTGCTTGAACAAAGACAGAGCTTTCAGAGAGGGAGGCAGTAACCCCTCAGTGCTTCCCTTCCACTGATGTATTGTATTCAGTTCTGGGGAGCATGTTTCAGGAAGGATCTTATGCCAGGCAGGGGTCCAGGAGGCTGAGGAAACTGAGAACCTGAGGTCAGTCAGTCAGTAAGCATTTATTAAACACCTCCTGTGGCAAGTACTGTGCTTAAGAACTAAAGATACAGAGAGAGTCCCTGTCCTCCAGGAGTGCCCATGCAAAGGGGCAGAAGACATGAAAACAATAATGTGCAAACAAGATATGAACAGAGGAGAGAGATGATCCTCTGAAGGGAGAAGACACTGGCATTAAGGAAAGCCAGAAAAGGCTTCCTATAGAAGGGGAGATTGGATCAGAGGCCTGAAGGAAGTCAAGTAAACTGAGAGGTAGAGATGAAGAGGGAGTGCATTCCTGGCATGGGGCACAGCCAATGCAAAGGCATGGTTATGGAAGATAAATTGTGGTTGAATGGGGAGGAAACTGGAGTCGCTGGATCATTGAGTATAAATGGAGGGAAGTAAAGGGAAGAAAGGGGTTCGGTCATAAAGGGCTTTAAGTGTGAAAGCAGAGGGTTTTATGTTTGGCCCTGAAGCTAATCAGAGAAGCTTTCTTTGATAGACTTTACTTTCCCCAACCAAAATGAGGGGTTTGAACTAAATTAATCTCTAAGGTTGCTCCTAGGGTCAGCATTTGATGTTCTAACATTCCCTGTTCTCACAGCTGTGACATTCCCAGTTCTCAGGCCCCTGATCTTAAACCAGGCTTCAGATTCACTTCTGGCATTCCATGCTTACGAGCTGGACCCTGGGCCAGAGAAGAATTCGTGTCAGCCTCAGATAGGTCCCTGGTACTTAAGACAGGTGTGACATGACTTTCCCCAGTGATGAGCTCATTGTTCTTTACCAAGGCAGGAATGTGAAAATGGCGTCTTAAAGACTTGGATAAAGGGTCTCTTATCTTAAGACCTAAGGACATCCCTCCCAGGGGCCTCCAGGAGGGCTGTGGGCACAGAGCAAAGAGTTCTGAGAAGGCAGCAAGTGCCCCTAGCGCTCTCACTGTCTGTACCCCTCTCTTGGCACCAAGGATATTCTCCCTTGTGTTGCCATGGCGATAACTGGGCACCCCAGCAAGGCTGGGCACTCCCGGGTCAAGGGAATATAGCTGCTTTTTCATGATGCTCCCCACAGGGATGAAGTCCCAGAGATATAGTAAAGAGAATGATGGAGTATCAGAGCTGAGAGGGGCCTTAGAACAGGGGATGTAAGAACATAGAATGTTAGAGCTAGAAAGGATCTTTGTATGTGGAATGTTACAGTATATCATACTGAAAATAGAAGAGACCTTAGAGATTTTAAGTATGAACAAAGCTAGTTCCCAGGAGGGGTGGAGGGCTGCGTGACAATCAGATTCCTAACTGGTTTTCCACACACAAGGAGCTCCTGTGAGTCTCGTCCTTTGCACAGAGGTGGCACAATCTTTTGAAAGCTTTGTGACAAGAAGGGGAAGGACTGGAAACGCCCTACGGAGGGCAAGTGATCTGCCTAACTCTTAACAGCCCTCCCAGCCTCTGCTATTCTGTGTTCTCAAGCCCTTCCCAACCCTAACATTCCCTGTTCAAGAGCCCTTGAAGCTCAGACATTGTAGTTCTAAGGTCCTTTCCAGCTTTAACGTTAGATGATTCTGTGACTTTAAATCTTTGTCCCTCCCAAGGTCATCCCCTTCTCTCCTGTCCCTTTCCAGATGATAGGAAGGAATTTCCCATAAATACACTCACTTAATTGCACTGAGTCCACAATGGCCCCAGGGTGCTGGGACTTATGAATCCCCTGATGCTGGAGGTGGCCTGCAATCTGTTTGCCATCCCTACAACCTCCTGCCTGCCTTGATTATTGGGCAAGACTCTGGGGTTGCTCTCCCTCTTGGAGAAAGGCAGTAATACCCTCCTTGTGCCCAGTTTGGGAGGACAGTTTGAGAGTGCGAGGTAGAGGATTGGAGGGAGAGAAGAGGCTTTGGGACATGGCCCACACTGTGTCCGCAGATGGTCGAGTCCTCTCTCTCCCTCCTTCCCTCTCCCTCTCTCCTTTCCCCATCCCACCCCTGTCTCTTTCTCTGTTTCTCTATCTGCTCTCTCTGTCTCTCTGTCTCCCTCCCTCCCTCCCTTCCTCCCTCCCCCACCTCTGTCTCTCTGTTGTCTCTGTAGGCAAATGAAACTTCTGATAAAATTCCCCTTCATATCTTCGTGGATTCCGGATGTAGATCAATATTCAAAGCATCAGGAAAAGGGCTATGGCCTTGAGGATGCTAATGAGCTGATTGGTGAAACTCAGGGAAATGTCTGTCATTAAAAGAATGATATATCAGGAAGAAATAGAACCTCCCCCATAAGGGCAGGGTTTTTTTTTTACTCCTGAAGTGTTACACATCAGTACAGATATTAAAAATTAATTTAGAGGGTCAGAGCATTGTTTAAGGTCACATCATACTGTATGGAAGTCAGTCATAAAGCATTTTATTAAGTACTTACTGTGTGGTAGCTAGGTTGCACAGTGGATACACCGTCGTCGGTCTGGAGTCAAGAAGACCTGAATTCAGATCTGACCTCTGACACTTATTAGCTGTGTGACCCTTGGCAAGTCACTGAACCCTGCTTGCCTCGGGTTCCTCATCTGTAGAATGAACTTGTGAAGGAAATAGTAAACTATTCCAGTGTCTCTACCAATAAAGCTCCAGTTGAGGTCATGAAGAGTTGGAAAGGACTGAAAAACAATGGGACAGCAATACACATTGAGCCCTATGCTAACAGATGGGGATACAGATGGAAAAACCCAGTCTCTCAGGAGCTCCCACTTTGGTTGGAGGAGACCACTCCTAAAAGAAAGCTGATCTACAGAGCTGATGGGCAGAGCTCTGAGGGTGGGGAAAAGTACTAGGGGACCAGCCTTTATTAGAATGTATAATAAATATAATTATATTGTTAGAAGTTAGTTTACAAATGAGGTATCTGAGACCCATTCAGGATAAAGGGGTCACATAGGTAGCAAGTGTCAGCCTAGGGATTAGATGCTGGATCCTCTGAATCCAGAGCCAGAACTCTTCTCTTAGGTCCCTTAGAACTTGAAATTTGGGACTCCATGTCTCCTACAGGTAGAGCAGAACTGGTGAGACCAGAACTCAGGACTCTGGACTCCCAGTTCAGGGCTCTTTCCTCTTACATGCACTACACTTACCTGGCATCTTCCTGGGCAGGCACAGATGGTTCTCCCCTGGGATGTGACCACGGACTCCAAGATTGCTGAGAATCTGACATTTTTCCCTTTATAACATACTCACCATTGCCTGGTACACATACACACTGTCACTGCTGGGTGTCTCACCTCTCACCTGGACTCTGACTGTTGCCGGCTAGCGGCTCTTGACCCAAATCCCTTCCCTTTCCAGTACTTCACTCAGCTTCCAAAGTGATCTTTTTAAAACTGACCCAGTCACTCCCCTACTTAGTAACCTTTAATGGCTCCCTATTACCTCTAGGATCAAATGTAAAATCCTGAAGGACTCTTAAAGTCCTTCATACCTGGTCCTGACCTGGCTTGGGCCAATCTTCTTAGACGACAGCTCCCCCAATACTCTTGGATCCAGTGACAATGATTTCCTTGCTGTTTCTCTAAGACTCCCCAAACCCTATCTCCAGATATCTTCACTGTCTTTCCCCCCTGCCTAGAATGCCTTTTCCCCTCATCTCTGCCTCCTGGCTTCCTTCTGGAGTTGGGAGAAGGGGAGTCTTATTGGAGGAGCAAGATCATCGTTTCTGGGAGCTGGTGTCTTATCTCTCCCGTTAGAATGTGAGCAGACTGAGGCCAGGGGTCAGGCCTTCATCTTCTTTCCAGCCCTTGAAGCACCCAATAGGTGACAGGTCTGGTAGGCCCTTCCTCACTCCCTCTCTCTCCCTCTCCCCCTCCTTTCACAAGAACTTGTTGATTTGAATTACAGCCAAAGTCCCAACCTGGCTACAGCTGAGATTAGCCAGAGAGGCTTGTCAGATGGATGCAGTCATAAGCACAGAGGACAAACAGTTATGAGAAGTGTTTAGATCTTGGGACTGGAACAAAATTTACTTCTTTTAAAAATGGAGATAATGATCTAGTCACAGCATCGGCGCCACGGGAGATCGAGGTAGTCTTCTTTATGGTGGGTAGAGCACAAGATGCCGCACATCACCTGAGCCAGGAGAGATGACCACACCGGCTGCAGGGGGTAGGTCTCTGGAGCCAGCCCAGAAGAGGGTCACCAGGATGCGTGGAGGAACAGAGAAGGAAGAGGCCCTGGGGGACCAAACCACCCTCTTCGATAGTGACAAGACTGGTGTGGAGGCTGCAGTCGGGCCCCTTCCTTCTCTTTGCCCTTTGTCAGAGGGTGGCTCAGGCGGCCCCTTCCAGCTCTCGACTGTATCCTACCCAAGTCTGTAAAGAAAGCCTTTAAAAAATCCTTGAGTTCACAGTGGGTTTGAAATGTCCAGACGAAAGTGAGACAACCTCTGTCCTCAAAAAGTTCCCATTTTTCTGGAGTGTAGCAGAATGCATGAAGATGAGTCAGTACAAAATACAGGAAAAAATGGGGGGCAGGATTTTGGGGGGAGTGGCACTTGAGTTGAGCCTCGAAGGGCGGTTGGGGTTTCTGGATGCAGAGGTGAAGAGGTAATTCCAGACAGGGGCACAGCTTATGCAAAGGTATGGAGATAAATGGCATCTGTGGGTTCTATAGAGTAGGCTGATTTGGCCAAACACATGAGGGATGAGAACAGTGTATAATAAGCCTACAAAGATAAGATGGGGCCCTGCCCGAATGGCTTTAAATGCCAATCAGAAATATTCACATTTGACCCAAGAAGAGCCACAGAAACTTTTTGAGCCTTCAAATTTCACATTGACCAGATGGGTGAAGGGAGGGCCCTTCTAGAGAGAACCTGGGGTGGAGCGGGGGCAGAGACCCATGATGGCTGATGGCCATCTCTAACTCTGGCAAAACTCTTTGAGGGATGGGTGTGGGCACAGGGCCTGGCACAGAGGAGGTGCTGAAACGGATCGCAGAGGCCCTCAAGGCCAACCTCCTCTCATTTTACAGATGAGGAAACTGAGGCCAAATGACCTGCCCAAGATCACAGGGGCTCCTTTGAATTCAGATCCTCTGCCTCCAGAGCACTATAATACATTTTACTATAATCCATTGGCTCCTCAGAATCAGTGCTTTTGAATTAAATTGAAATGAGGTAAGGGATCAGACTCATTCGCTTGACCTCTGAGGGCAGAGCTATGAGCAAAGTGGGGAGTGGGAGGGAGGAGTTGTAAAGAGACAATTTTGGGGCTGCTTCCTGCCCACCAGAGCTGCCCTCCAAGGCTTGGGCTGCCTTGGAAGGAGTGAGGTCCCCTTCCCTGGAGGCCTAGCTAAGGCAAAATTGCTTTGCAGGGATGTTTTAGAGGGGGCTCTTGTTCAGGTATGAGAGGAAACATACTATGGGAGGGCTAGATGTGGAGTTAGAAGGATCCAGGATTCAAAGCCACCCTGCCATGTCCCAGTTTTGTAGTTCTGGGCAATTCTATTAACCTACCCTCCTGTAAAATGAGATAAGTAATCAACCCTGCCTACCTCTTCCTTTTATGTGGAAAGCACTTTGTAAACCTTTAAGGGCTGTAGAAATGGAGGTGGTGTTTATGACTGCAGGTTAGGCTAGAAGATCTCTCTAGCTAGTGGCTCTGTGACCCTTAGAAAACAATATGGTGGAGTGGAAGGAGATGTGCTTTGGAAAAAGCAGACCTGAGTTCAAATCTTGGCTCTTCTACTTACTGGGTGACCTTAGAGCTGTCACTCACTTCCTTCATCTGGGGCATTTGAAGGGCCATCATGAGGGAGAAGGATATGATTTGTTCTTGGCCCAGAGAGCAGAGCGGGAGTGGGGCTGTACTGAGAAAAGACCAAGGCTGGACATAACAAACAACTTTCCAACAATTAGACCCAAAGTTGAATGGGCAGCCTCCCATCCCTGGAGGCCTTCAAGCAAAGGCTGGAAGCCAACATGTTTGAGATGCTCTAAAATCTGAAAGGTGTTTCTCTTCAGATGCGGTTGCTGATTTCTTCCAACTCTGTCCAGTATGGGGCTCGCTCTACAAAAACTCCAAGGTCCCTTTCCTCTCTAAATACCATAATCCCATCTCTGTCACTTTCAGCAGTGTCAGTATAATATGAAAAACACTGTTTGAAGAGTCAGAGGACCTGGGTTCAACTCTTTTCTCTGATTCTTGGCACCTTTGAGCCCTTGGTTACTCCCCTGGGCCTCAGTTTCCCCACATGTAAAATGAAGAGGTTAGATTAGAGGGCCTCCAAAGTCCCTTCTCTCTCCAGATCTGTAACCCTACGACCTTGGGCCTCAGTTTCCTCATTTGTAAAATGAAGGGGTTGGATCAGATTACTTCTAAGGTGCTATCCAGTATGAAATCTGTGATGCTGAGGCCTGTGTTCTGACCGCTTCGCACCCGCCTCTCCTTCCCTACTCCCCCCCCCCAGCATTCCTTACCATGGAGTCGAGCCCTCCTTCCAGCCCCGTAAGGCTTAATTGTTGCAAATGGAACCCTTGTTCTACAGAAGTCCAATAAATCTCCAGTCTGTCTTCCCCGTAATCAATCACAGATTGCGCATCACTCGAGGAAGAAGCCTGCCCGCTCCGGTCTCCATGTCAAGGCCGCTGGTGATTTTCATGTCTTGTGGTTTCAGTTTGGCCAATGTCATTTTCAAGGAATTTCCTGCCATCTGCGTTCAATTGAATTTTCTCACAGATTTGTGCTTGCTTGTAAATACTGGGGGCGAGCAGAAAGGGAAGCTTTGTTCTTAGTGATATTTCAGAAAACCGGGAATGCGCTTTGCCAATTCCCCCCTTTTGCTCCTATTTTATTCTTTCTTCTCTCCTCCTTATTTTTTTCTTTAAAAAGGTGTAAACTCTCTAATAGCTCAGCGATTATTTTCAGGCTCAGAAATGCCAATACCTGGTTAGTCTCCAGCTGAGATTTTCATCCCCCTTCTCTTTCCCTGATCGCCTCCTGGCCTTCTCCAGAGTGGATTTACTCCATCGTTTTAATGCCAATGTGTTTCACTAGCAAGGAGGGTGTTTATTTGCCTGGTTGGGTTTCTGAGTTCTTGTTTCTCTTCCCTGGGGGAGAGAGAAGTTTTTGTTTCCTTTATCCCTGGGGTGGGGATGTTCTAGCATTTGGAAGTCAGGACTGGGACTGGCATAGGTCATGGTCTGAGGATCAGGAAGGATTTCAGATTTGAAGGAGGCCACGACTTTGTGGCCTCTTTGTGGATGGATGTCCTGGCCCCTTTGGTGTTCTGGGGAAACCTTTCTCAGAACCATGCTTTTAAATTCATAAGATAAAATACAGAGGATGGTAGAGGAATCCAAGCATGTGAAATACAGTTTCCAAGCTTATGGAGCCCATGTTAAGAACTCCTTTATTTTACAGATGAGTTTAGTGACTTGCCCAAAGTCACTGAGGCTGTAAGGGGCAGAACTGAAAGGGGAACACAGGTCTTCTGACTCCAAGGCCAGCATGATTTTGACGGCACTACACAGGAAAGGGCCATAGACTAGAGTTGGACAGGACCCCAGATGCCATTAACAAACCCCACTCATCTTGTAATTTTTTGGCTGTTTGTTCACTCGTTTTTCATTGTGTCAGGCTCTCTGTGACCACATTTTGGTTGCTGCTTCCTTCTCTAGCTCATTTGACAGATGAGGAAACTGAGACAAACAGGGTTAAATTGACTTGCCCAGGGTCACATATTTAGTGTCTGAGGTCAGATGTGAACTCAGGTCTTCCTGACTCCAGGCCCAGCAGTCTATCCATTATGCCCTCTAGCTGCCCCTCGTTTTATAATTAATGAAGCTTAATGAGATAATATTTGTAAAAAATGAAAGAGCCATATAAATGTGAATGACGACAGGGACAACAGTGACTTAGCAGGTGTAGTATTTAAATCCAGATCCTCTGACTCAGAGTTCAGCCCTACTTGCCAGGGGTGACATAGGTCTCCTTGAGAAAGTCACGTTCCGTTCCCTGAGACTGTTTCCCCTCCTCTGTAAAGCTGAATGGCATGTTTTATTTATTTGATTTTTTACGATTTTTAAGGTTCCTACAAACTCCCATAGGTTTTATCAATTATCTTGTAACATTCTGTATTTCTCAGCCATTCCTGACTCTAATATTCTACATTCTCAGGCCCCTCCCAACCCTGACATTCCCTGTTCTCAGGCCCCTCCCAGCCCTGACATCCTCTGTTCTAGGCTTTGACCCAGCCCACTGTGCCCACTTTAGGTTCTGCTTAGAACCTCAGAAGGGATTTCACCAGGGGGATGTCAGGAGGAATCTCCCCCGCCTTCCCATGCCTTGCTCCTTGGATCACTCCCTGCCCCCCCCCCCCCCCCCCCCCCCCCCCCCGCCACTTTTGGCCTCAGAGTGTGGTGCTTAATTTCCTGGGGTTTTGGTCCTCCAACTCACAGAGTCGTCATTGTGATGGGTCCTTGGAAGGGGCTCTGTGTTCCTTGCTGAGAAAATTGCATCATTTACATGGAAAGAAAATAAATATAAACCTATGGGAAAGTGACCGTGAAGCTTGGAGGGAAAGCCGAAGAGGCACTGACTGCAGAGGTTGCTTCTCTGAACGTGTCCCTGGGGGGGCTCCCTTGGGGGAAGTCTGGAGGGTGGCACTGAGCCAGAAGCAAGATCTGGAGCTCAGCATGCAGGATCAAGGCCTGTGGGCATCATTCCAGGATTCTGTGCCCTGTGGAACACTGGGGACTGAACCCCTGTTGCAAGACTCAGGCCTTACCTTCTGGAGAAGCAGTGTGCTTTAGAGCAGAGAATGCTGAGTCTGAACCAGAACACCACCTGGTGTCAAATCTTGGCACTGTGGCAAAGCCCTTGAGGAGACCTTTAATCCCTCTGTGACTCAGTTTCCTCATTTGTAAAACAAGGGGGTTGTACTCAATGACATCTAGGGTCTCTTCTAGGTCTAGCACCATGGTCTAATGATATTAACTGCATTAACCTGGGCAAGTCACTAAGCCCTTGTGTGCCTCAGTTTTCTTGCCTGAAAAATGAGAAGAGCTCCCTTCCTGCTAAAAATGAAATAACAAGGAAAGACAGTCAGTGGGGCAGGTAGAGTGAGGGCCACTAAATGAGGTTTGAGGATCAACCCTCACATGAGCTGTGTGGCTCTGGGCAAATCACAACCTCAGAATGCTCAGGCAGCTCTCTCAGACTCTCAGCTGCAGATGGGCTGGTCATCAGCTCCAGTGGGGACAGTTTTCTTATCAAGAATCCCCTTTACCCATATAAAAACTGATAGTCTTCTTCCCATTTCCCCATTCCCAGTCTCATCAACCATCTACCCAACTTCACAAAATAAATATGTGTCAGGAGATAAATTGTGATTCACTCCTCTCTGACTCTCCATGACGCCATTTGGGGTTTTCTTGGCAGAGATCCTGGAGTGGTTTGCCATTTCCTTCTCCAGCTCATTTTATAGATGGGGAAGGTGAGGCAAACACAAGTAAGTGACTTGTACAGGGTCACACAGCTAGTGAGTGTCTGAGGCCAGATTTGAACTCATGAAGATGAGTCTTCCTGATTCTAAAGCCAACTCTTTCAGCCTTACAGGGGCTGAGTTAGACACTGACAATATAAAGATGAAAATGAAACTCAACAAGCATTTATTAAACACCTACTAGGCCTTGCCCTCAAGAAGCAGTCAGTTAAATGCCATTTTCAAACATTTCAACATTTTTCAAATTTGTTTTTATTCAGATTCATTCAAATCATTAAAAAAAATATTTATTCTTTTTTATACCCAATTTGTGTTTGTCCTTCATTCTCGAAGATGACCAGGACATCAAGATGATGACATGACTTGCAGTTGACTTTGATTTGAGTGAGTGAGAGCTGTGCAAGGTCACCAGCCTCACCTTCTCCTCCTGAGCCATCTGGGTCCACTGGCCTAATATTCATCAAGATGACTGGAGATGGCCCAAGATGCAATGGGAGACCCTGGCCCTTTCAGGCTTAGGATTTATCACAGTCTCACTTTGCGTGAGATATACCCATTTAATGAATAGGCTTCTTTAAGTTACTCAAAGGATGGCCCCTTTAATCAAAAAAATAAAAAATCAAACTTGGGAGGGGAAGACCCTCAGGGTTCCTGGGTAAAAGAGAAACAATTACTATTTAATTATTACACCCACTCTGTGCTAGGTGGGTGGGGACTTGTTGTCCAGTCTATGAGCTCCAGAGTGAATTGGGTTTAAGACTTGATCCTTGAGCAGGAAATGTAGCCAGTAAACCCAGAGGAAAAAAGGCAGCTTTTGGCCATGAAGTTTACTTTCCTTGGGCAGAACACCAGAGGAGAGGAGAAGAGAGGAGAGGGAAGGGGAGAGGAGGGGAGGGTCGAAACTGCTACTTACTCACAGGTTGTGTTTGTGCTTCATTCTCAAAGAGGACCATGACATCAAGATGATGACATGACCTGCCGTTGACTTTGATTTGAGTGAGGGCGGTCTGTGCAAGGTCATCAACCTTACTTTCTTCTCCTGAACCCATTCCCAACTTAATGAACACCAAAACGAGGACATGTCAGTACGCGAAGAACAAAACAGGAAGAACAGGAACAAAACGTGACACCCTTAATTTCTACTATATAATCCCCTGCACTGGCATGCTTCAGGACGCATTTAGCAAAGCGCCTGCTTCCCGGGTGCCAGATCCTGTCCTCAGGGAGTTTCCACTGTACTGGGGGCATCCATTGATGGAGCCACAAATATTTATTAAGGTCGGGATATGAATCAGGTACAGGGTTAAAGGCTCTACCTGTCCTGGCTTCTAATCCAGCTCCGCTGTTAGGCCCTGGCCGCGAACACGTCTCTTCTCTGCCTTCCCTCGGTTTCCTCCTCTGGAAAAAGAGCCAGTCGGGTTAAAGAAGGGGATTCCTCATCATTTGGGGGCCCCCTTCTAGCAGTCTGGCTAAGCCTAAGGACTCCTTCGCAGTCTTTGTTAAACAAAGAACTCTCTGGGCTGGGCAGGCGAGGAAGCGAGGAAGTGAAAGTAACGGGAAAACAAAAGGTATCCGGAGAAAGGAGATACAAAGTAACAAGTCAGCCCGCGCCGCCGGCTCCGGCGCTGCGCGCTTGCCTGCTGGCTACTCTCTACAGCGCCCGCAGCTCCGGGCTCCTGACATCGACTCCCGGGACAAAACATCTGTAGGCACACCTGGCTGGGGGATGGAAAAGATGGTTTTTCCCAGGGAAAGGGAGAGGGTCCAGAGTGTGAATGGCAGAGGTGGAGAAAAACCGAGTTTGTTGCTTTTGTTTTCGTGGCAGGTTCGATTTGCTCGTTGACCAAAACACGGAGCCGGACTTTCCCAGCGGCCAGTCCCCGGCTGGGAGGAAAAATTGAAAGCAGATGCTGGGGGTTGAATTGTCCTCCCGTCTCTGTTGCGCAGTCCCCCGCAGGACAGGCCCGTTTCTGATAGTGTTCTAGGCGGGCAGTACGATGCAGCCCATAATGATAATGAGAGCTAACATTTGAACAGCGATTTAAAGTCTACCAAGGGCGTTAAGTGCTAATCCGCCCCCACCTGGTGTGACGTAGGAGGGCTGATTATCCCCGATTTACAGGTGAGGCAAAGGAGGCCGCGAGAGATGGGAAATGGTCTTCACTGGCAAGCACTTTGTCCACGAGGCCCTTAGGTTCCTGTCGCATTTAAAGCGTTCACCAATATGGTCCTGAGTTGTATTTTATTAGTAAGTGAATTCAAGGTGAATTTTGGCCTAAAGTTTGCTGATACCTTTTTTTTAAAGAAAATTGGGACAACATTTTCCCATCTCTTGTATCTGTATCTCTTACCTCCTTTCACCGTCATCTCTCCAAAGTCAGCGGCTCACATCACCTCAGCCCCTTCTTTCAGAATCCTGAGAAAGAGTTCCTTCATTATCCTTGTCCCATTCACTGGGGGCTCAACCAGTTCTTGCTCCATTCCAGGGCTGCCTAATCAGTGCGTTATATAGAAAGGGCTAGACTGGGGTTCTTCCTTTCCCATGAACTTGGGCATGTGTGTGCATGAGTGTGTACACACACGTATGTATATCCACCCACATGTACATTCATACACACAATATAATTAACATAATTAGTCATAACATGTGATGTAAATATAATGCACATGTAATAAACATATATACAATACATACTTATACATATATACAACATACCTATGTGCACAATGCAAATACACATGTGCCCGTGAATTGTGTGTGCATACGTACATATATAGGTTTGTATGTATACACATATATTTGCATATATACAGATATAACACTTGGATGTATATATACATATACATATACTTACAGTAAATGTATATATGTATATATTTTGATAACTGTATTTCAGTATAATTGGTTTTCTTTGCAGCTCTATGTATTTTATCGGAAACGTTTAAAAGCATCATTCTGAGAAGGGGTCCGAGGATTAGCCAGACTGCTGGAGGGGGCCAGGCCCAACGCAGCTGGGAATCCTTGATCTAGACCATCTAATATCTTGCTGCCCTCACTTCCCTAGTGATGTTGATGACCCACCTGAACTTTTTCCTCAATGATGAGCAAGCTTCCACCCTGTCATAGTGTCCCCATCCCAGTGATTTCCAGACTCTGGCTGTCATTATACAAACCCCTGTCTGTCCTCCCTCCTTCCCAAGTGACAGCTCACTCACTCCCGTCCCTGTCAACTCAATCCCTCAGTTGTCCCACTCTGTAACCATTTACCTCTTCCACTGTACCCTCTGAATTGCCTATTCCATAGGTAACACACTTGCTTTCATCTTAAATCTTTTCCTTTCCCCCCTCTTCCATCTTTGGGCTCTCGCAGAGACCTGACGCCCTGCTAATGATCCAGGCCCCCTCCCCCTTTCCCAATCACCTTTTTAATCACTGACTGACAGAAGTCCTTTTATTAAGGGAATTTGAACTGTGAAGTTTAGATTAAGTCAAAGCGCTGCACTCCAGGATTTAGAGAGCCACATATGACCTTGAGGTGGCAGGTTCCCCATCCCTGTTCTAGAGCAAAATCAGTGAGAAAATAAGTATTTATTAAGCGATTACTTTGTGCCAGCAGGAAAAAAAAAGAGCGTCCCTGCCTTCAAAGAATTTACATTTTGATGTGATGGGGAAGACAGCAGATAAAAGGCAAGCTGGTTTGGGGGAGGGGAAAAGGTACCTTGTGGAGTCATGACGGAGGGAGTCCGGGGCACAGCAGAGTGGGGAGGAGGAAGACGTGGTTCACCTGGACACTGTACTTAGAATGGAAGACCAGGGGAGGATAGACCAAGCAGAGGAAGGGACTTCTGTTAGGGTGTACGTCCAGGGGGAGAAAGCCATCTCCCTTCTAGTTATGACATTTGGTGTTGTAAGGCCAGTCGGTCTTGATCAACAAACACATAGGATGGGGCACTGACTGTGCTCCAGGCTGGGGATACAGACACAGAGGATGAAATGGTCCTGACTCTCAAGAATTAGGTCAATTCTCAAAGTGATGGGCTAGGGGCCTGTTGTATTCACAGTCCCCTTCTGTTCCCTAGTCCAGTGTCCCTTCTAGCCCAGACATTCTAGGAGAGCCTGGGTCTGTCTATAAAACCCCAAGGACCAGCCTCACCGACGCTCAATTCAGCCTGACCTTTTCTTGGGTTATTCTAGAGAGTATTTATATAGTACCCATATTTAGAAGTCACTTCTTACCCTCAAACCAAAAGAAATTTCCACACTCCATTAATCATGTCTCAGTTTCTTCTAAATAACATGTTTTCATTCTTTCCCCTTATCTTGCTCCTGCTTCCACTTTTCCATGAAGTGAGACCTGACTGGAAGCCAGGCCCTTTCCCAGCAGCCCCTTCTGACCTAGGCTGCTTGGGTTTCAGAGCCTGATCTGGATTTACCAGGGTTTGAGGTTCACCTTCCTTACTTGTCACCTCCCCTTAAAAAGAAACGCTCTTAAAGGACCTAGACTATAGAGCTGGGAGGGGCCTTAGAACAGGGAATGTCAGAACTGAGAGTGGCCTGAGATGTCAGAGCTGGGAGAAGCCTTAGAACAGGGGATGTCAGAGTTGGGAGGGACCTTAGAACAGGGAAGGTCAGAGTTGGGAGGATCTTAGAACAGGAGATGGCAGGGCTAGGAGGGACCTTAGAACAGGGAATGTCAGAGCTGGGGGAAGGTCCTTAGAACAGGAGATGTCAGAGATAAGAGGGACCTTAAAATGTAGAAAACTGGACCATAGGAAATAGAATACTAGAAAGAACCTTAGAACCCAGGACGTCAGAGCTAGGAGACTTAGAAATCATTGAGTTAGAAGTTCCCAGGCCAGATGGGCGCCCACTGAGTGCCAGTTGCCCAGGTGTTTTGAAGAATTTGGCCAGCAGCCCAGGGTGAGTTGGGAAGCAGAGAGGACAGGGAAGCCTTGGGTACTCTGCGTCCTAAGGCCCTTCAATGACCATAACGTTCGATGTCAGGAGTCTGAGATGAGCTCTCAGTCTCTGAGCCTGTGTGGTCTCATAAAAACACCCACTGAGGCACAGAGAGTTGAGTACACTTGGCAAGATGGGCATTTGTATGTTTAGACTTGTTCCTGAGCCCAGACCTTGTGTCACAGAAAATAGATCTACCAGGTTGGGTGCAAAGGCCTCACATAGGTCACCTCATTGCCCTGATGTCCACCACAGGATGGTCCCCAGGCTCTGTCCTTCTCTATGCCTTCCCTTGGTCATGTTGTCAGCAGCTCCCACACATTCAGTTATCATCTGTAGGAAGAGAAATCTGCCATCTTCTTATCCAACCCTTACCTGTCTCTGACTTCTCATTTCATATCCCCAACTTCCTGTTGGATATTTTGAACTGGATGTGTTGTATGCATTGTGACCTCATGTCTATCACTGGACTCTGTTCTTTCCCCCAAACCCACCCCTCATTTTATTTTGGAGGAGGGAGGGTCTGGACTTGTGATTTTTATCAGCTTAGGGAACTCCAGCTGACACACCAATTCAGATGGCCATTGTTGAGAAGTTAAGTGAGCTCCAATGGGGCATCCCAGTCAGTAGGCTGCCTTGGCCCTAGGAGGCTTGGGTGCTCCATGGGATAGAAGTCAGCACCTGGAGTCAGAAGAACTCGAGTTCTGATGCTTCCTCAGAAACCTCGCTGGGCAAATCACTTCATTTCTCTCAAGACCTCAGTTTCCTCATCTGGAAAATGGAGATAGGGCTATTGTGTAATTATGTGATTCTGTATTTATGTGTGTGTAATTACATACTTATATTAAATATAGAATCACATGTTATTTGTATTTAAAAACAAATCTATTTAAATCTATTAAAAACGTATACGACTTGTATATTACATGTTGTTCTTCCTCACTTTCTTTTTTTTTTTAAATTATTTTATTTGTTTTCAGTGTTCGATAATCACTTCCATATATCTTAGATTTTTTTCCCTCTCCCTCCCCACTCTCTCCCTGAGATGGCATACAATCTTATATAGGTTCTACAGGTACATTCCTATTAAATACATGTTGCATAGAAGAATTAAAATGAATGGGAGAAACCATAAAACAAAAGAAAATGGTCTGTTTCTATCTGCAATCCAATTCCATAGTTCTTTCTCTGAATGCGGAAGGCGTTTGCCTCGAGTCCATTGGAAATTTTTTAAGTCTCTGCATTGCAATGAAGTACTAAGTTGGCCAGAAAGATTCCTCACACACTGTGGTTGTTGCTATGTACAAAGTTCTCCTGGTTCTGCTCCTTTCACTCAGTATCGGTCCATATAAATCCTTCCAGGCCTCTCTGAAGTCTTCCTGTTCATCACTTCTTATAGCACAATAGTATTCCATTACATTCAAATACAACTCGTTCAGCCATTCCCCAATTGATGGGCATCCCCTTGATTTCCAGTTTGGGGCCACTACAAAGAGAGCTGCTATAAATATTTTTGTACATGTTGGGACCCTTTCTCATTTCTATGATATCTTTGGGATAGAGTCCCAGAAGCGATATTGCTGGGTCAAAGGGTATGCACATTTTTGTAGCCCTTTGCACCTAGTTCCAAATTACTCTCCAGAATGGTTGGATCAGCTCACAGCCCCACCAGCAATGAATTAGTGTTCCAACTCTCCCACATCTTCTCCATCATTTATCATCTTCCTCTTTTGTCATGTTAGCCAATATGATAGGTGTGATGTGGTACCTCAGAGTTGTTTTGATTTGCATCTCTCTAATCAATAGTGATTAGAGCATTTTTCATATGATTATAGATGGCTTTAATTTCTTCCTCTGAAAACTGACTGTTCATATCCTTTGAGCATTTATCAATTGGGGAATGGCTTGTATTCTTGTATATTTGACTCAGTTCTCTATATATTTTAGAAATGAGGCCTTTATCACAGATACTAGTTGCAAAAATTCTTTCCCAGTTTTCTGCTTCCCTCCTAATGTTGGTTGCATTGGGTTTGTTTGCACAAAAACTTTTCAGTTTAATGTCATCAAAATTATACATTTTGCACTTCCTAATGCTCTCTGTCTCTTGTTTGGTCAAAAATTTCTCCATTCTCCATAAATCTGACGAATACGCTATTCTTCCTTGCTCCCCTAATTTGTTTATAGTAGCAGTCTTTATACCTAGATCATGTATCCATTTGGACATTATTCTTGTGTATGGTGTCAGGCTTTGGTCTGTGCCAAGTTTCCATCACACTGTTATCCAGTTTTCCCAGCAATTTTTGTCAAACAGTGAGTTCTCATCCCAGAAGCTGGGGTCCTTGGGTTCATCAAACAGTAGATTGCTATATTCATTGACTACTGTGTCTTGAGTACCTAACCTATTCCACCGGTCTACCCCTCTGTTTCTTAGCCAGTACCAAGTGGTTTTGATGATTGCTGCTTTATAATATAGTTTGAGATTTGGTAGGGCTAGACCACCTTCCCTAGCATTTCTTTTCATTAGTTCTCTTGATATTCTGGACCTTTTGTTCTTCCAGATGAATTTTGATATTATTTTTTTTAGCTCTAGAAAATAATTATCTGGTAGTTTGATTGGTATGGTACTGAATAAGTAAATTAATTTAGGTAGAATTGTCATTTTTATTATATTAGCTCAGCCTGTGTTTTTCCACTTATTTAGATCTGACTTTATTTGTGTGAAAAGTGTCTTGTAATTGTGTCCATATAGTCCCTGGGTTTGTTTTGGTAGGTAAACTCCCAAATATTTTATAGTGTCCACCCTAGCTTTAAATGGGATTTCTCTTTCTATCTCTTGCTGTTGGGCTTTGTTAGTAATATATAGAAATGGAGAAGATTTATGTGGGTATATTTTGTGACCTGCAACTTTACCAAAGTTGTTTATTATTTCACGTAGTTTTTTACTTGATACTCTGGGATTCTCTAAGTATATTATCCAAAGAGGGATAACTTAGTTTCTTCTTTGCTCATTCTAAATCCTTCAATTTCTTTTTCTTCTCTTATTGCTACAGCTAGCGTTTCTAATACCACACCAGTGGTGATAATGGACATCCTTGTTTCACCCCTGATCTTATTGGAAATTGGAAAGTATCTAGCTTATCCCCATTGCATATAATGCTTGCTGATGGTTTTAGGTAGATACTGCTTATTATTTTATGGAAAGTTCCCTTTATTCCTGTGCTTTCCAGTGTTTTCTATAGGAATGAGTGTTGTGTTTTATCAAAAGCTTTTTCTGCTTCTATTGAGATAATCATGTGGTTTCTGTTAGGTTTGTTGTTGATATGATCAATAATGCTAATAGTTTTCCTAATATTGAACCAGCCCTGCATTCCTGGTATAAATCCTACCTGATCATATTATATTATTCTTGTAATAAGTTGCTGTCTTCTTTTTACTAATATCTTATTTAGAATTTTTTCATCTATATTCATTAGAGAAATTGGTCTATAATTTTCTTTCTCTGTTTTGGCTCTTCCTGGTTTAGGTATCAGAACCATATTTGTAACATAAAAGGAATTTAGTAGAACTCTTTCTTCAGCAGTTTTCCCAAGTAATCTATATAATATTGTTCTGTAATAGAATTCACTTGTAAATCCATCTAGCCCTGGAGATTTTTTCCTAGGGAGTTCATTGATAGGTTCTTCAATGTCTTTTTCTGAGGTGGAGTTATTTAAGTATTCAGCTTCCTTGTCTGTTAATCTGGGCAATTTATATTTTTTTTAAATAAACATCCATCTCATTTAGATTGTCAAATTTATGGGCATATAGTTGGGCAAAGTAATTTCTAATTATTGTTTTAATTTCCTCCTCATTGAAGGTTAGGTTCACCCTTTTCATTTGTGATATTGATAGTTTGGTTTTCTTCTTTTTTTTAAATCAAATTGACCAAAGGTTTATCAATTTTATTGGTTTATTCATAAAGCCAACTCTTAGTTTTATTTATTAGTTCAATAGTTTCTTAATTTCCATTTTATTAATCTCTCCTTTGGTTTTCAGGTTCTTCCTCACTTTCAAAGAGGGCTGATAACATCACAGGGTGATGTCTTGATTTCTGAATGAACTGGATTTAAGTGGGGCAGATTTGTGCAAAGTCATTAGCTTCACTTTCTCTTCCAGTGTCATCAAAGTCTGGTGGCAGGGCAAAGGTCAAGATATAGTATATATTCATATATTTTTATACATGTGTGTGTAAATATGTATAAACATGTGTATATACATATATACACGCATACACACAGAGTCAATCCTCAGCATTCACCCAACTTCACAATTTGTGTATTTTTGTTAGCAACCTCACATTCACTTTCACAACACAGCTGTGCACAATAAAGAAAAAAACGAGAGGTAAGGTGATCACAAGCTCTCATAGCCCAAATTCTTCACATCCCAGATGCTCTCAAAGTCAATGTCATCACTGAGGGCTTCTTTCAAGCTAGTGTGCCCTCTGTGATCTCCAGTGCCATCCACCCGCCATGTTGGAGGAAATGCTGAGACCATGAGATCTCAATGTTTTCCAGCAGCAGTCACTGAAAATCCCAGCAATGCCTCCCTTGGCTTTCAGAGAGCAGCCAAGGTAGAGAGGCTTACCACAGTATAATTTAGAGTACAATGCACTCACACTGCCATCTGACACAGTGGAAGGGAATATTCTGGTTAAAAAATGTTTTACTTTTAAGAATTTTATTTGCTGTGTAGTATTTGTGGGGCTATAAATTTCGTGTGTTATGAAATGTGAATATTGTCTGAAGTCAATGTGTGTTTTTTTTTAAAATTGAGATGTTAGTGCAAAAGGTCACACAATTCTAGCAATTACTAGTGAGAAAAAATGGTTTTCATGTTACTAGTTTTATTTTGTGTACTGCATTTTACGGATTATTTCATGGTTACAGTGTTAGGAAAAACGCATGTTATAATTAATGTTTTGCTATAAGGAATTTTGTTTCAGAGAAGTATATTTTCAACAATCTCTAGTGAAAGTTTAGTTTCAGGAGGGAGTCATGGAAACCTAATCCCCTATTTCCCCTAGGTTCAGTGTATCAGCACTTGTATTTTTTACTTTTGTGCCATTTTCTAGGAGCATTATTATCCCCATGAAAATTGAGGATTGACTGTGGGTTGGTGTGTTTGGCAAAGTGAAGTTGTATGGTGCTTTGCAAACTTTAGTTGTATGGTGCAGGAGGTAGCTAGGTGGCTCAGTGGGTAGAACACTGGACCCAGAGTCAGGAAGAGCTAAGATCAAATCCAGCCTCAGACTTAGTAGCTGTGTGATCTTGGGCAAGTCCTTAACCTCTGTTTGCCTCAATCCACTGGATGAGGAAATGGCGAACCCGTCTAGTATCTTTGCCAAGAAAATGCCCTCGCACAGCATTGGTGAGCTGTGGTCCATGGGGTCAGGAGGAATTGGACACGACTGGGTCAGCTGAACAACAGCGGCAGTAGATACTAGCTCTAGATAAAGCATCTATTAAGTACCTACTGTGTGCATGCCCAGTACCAAGTGCTAGGAATACAAAGAAAGGCAACTGTTAGGGAGCTTACCATCTATGTGCATACATGATACAGAGAGGATAAAGGGGGGATAAGCTCAGAGCAAAGGCTAGCATTCAGGGGGATTAGGAAAGGGTTACAGTCTGGTAGGATACAAACTCCTTGAGAATAGTGATTGTCATGGTGTTGGGTACACAGTAAGTGCTTAATAAATGCATGATGAGTACTCCAGACTCCAAGGCTGACTCTACCCACTACTCCACACTGCGCTGTGCTTTGTGGAATCTTCATTAATGTTTATTGGATGAATAAATGAACATTGAGGTTGCCTGTGATAAGCACTCAGTGATATATAATATATATACATATACATATACATATACATATACATATATATATATTTCTAAGGAAAGAGAAGTTGCTATTGAGGGGTGGATGAGGGGATTCATTGGAGCTGGAGGAGTAGATGAGGAGGACCTTGAAGGAGGGAAAGGACTTTGGAAAGACAGATAAAAGGAGGGACCAAATTGTGGAGAGCTTTGAATGACAGACAAAAGTTTGTAGGCAGTGGGAACCCTGGGGTTCACGGGGAAGGCTCAGGATCAGAAATCTTCAGTAGATTTTCTGCTGGAAAATGGAGGCAGAAGGGGAGATGTCCATGCCAGCTTCTTTGGTATCTCAATCAGGACCCTTCCAATTTCATATGGGTGCTTTTCCCCCAAAAAGAAAAGGAGAGAAAAGGAAAGCAGACCCTCTTTCCTACTCCCGTCATCTGAGTATGATTTTCTTGGTTCCTTTCCCGGCAAGGGGCTGGCGCCTCGAGTCCCCCTGAACAAAGCTTCATTCCTTCTGGTTTAGCAGATAGAGAACGCTGGGCTGAGGGACTGGGTGCCTCCACATCCCAGTTTGACTGCTTCCTTGATGTGCAACCTTGGGCAAGTCATTGATGATCCCTGGTCCTCAGTTTTCTCATCTGTAAAATGGAGGGATTAGACTCAGAGATCCATTCCAACTGTAAGATACTGTAAGTATCTTGTAGTCAGAATGCCCTGAACTTTAAGGCTTATGAAACAGACTGGCTTATTGGCTAGAGAGCCAGTCTCATTGCCAAAGTCTTGGGTTCAAGTTTTGTCTTTGACACGTACTGACTGTATCACCCTGGGTAAGTCACTTAACCTCTTAATAATCTAGGTCATTATCTTATTGGAGAATCCATATTGATAAAAATCAAACATTGGGATAATTTAAAAATTTTCTTTATGGGACATCTTTATGGGCCTGTTTCCTAGGAAGCTATGTGATCTGATTCCTATGACATTTTTACTTGGTAGAAAACCATTCTCCTAAGACAGTGAGGCACACAATCATCCTGTCCCCTGCTCCCCCTCAGGGTCCCTTGGGCTCCTCATCGATGGCAGACAAAGGTCCTGATAGTGGAAGGGTAGAATGAATAGGCCTCAGTAGTGGGGAAGCTGGAGCAGGGAAGGGGTAGTGGAGATGCTGGGAAGGTGATGACCACTTGTCCAGGAGATTGTAGAGGTGCTGATCAGCTATATTCTCCCTTGCATTGTATCTTCAACACTTGGCACAGTGGTTGGCACATGGTAGGGGATTAACTAGTGATTGTTGACTGACTGATGAAAAGTATTTGCCCTGTAGAGGCTGGTAGGAAAAACATCCAAGCAACATCCCAAGGAGAAAGGGGCTCCTCGGGTGATGGGAATTCTCCCTCTGTGGAGGTGTCCAAGCAAAGGAGGGATGGTCACTCAAGTACATTTCAGTAGGATTCTTTTTCACATATGAGTTGGACCAGGTGCTGAGAAAATCCAGCTTGGAGATTCTGTAATCTCGGAGGTCTGTCCCTGCTCAGAATTCTGTGATTTTCTGTGGAGCTGCTTTCTCAAGAGGTGGTAAGCTCCCCATTCCTGCAGCAATTCCAGCAGAGCTAGACAACCAGATCCAACCAAGGACAGGCCTGGTGGATCTCACTTGCCTCAGTTCTCCCACCCTCGTCCTGTGATTCCCAGGGAGACCCTTGCCTCCATCCCTGCTCTGCATTAGGAGTACCCTTGCCCGTCACATAAATCACCATAATGTAGCTTGATGAACAGGGATGCTGGTGGTGGCATGCTCTAATTATAAACATCAGCAGCCCCAGCTCTCTGAAGTCAGGAGTGGTGAGGGCTTTGATGGAGTCGAGGCAAGCCTCCTGATGGAAATTACTTTGGACAGTAGAGGCAGGAAAATTGGGTCCCCCTCGTTCCCATCCTCGATCCTCAGAAGTCATCCCTTGCTTTGCAGATTTTAGTGCATTTAATCATTGATAGGCCCAGAAGACACCGAGTCCTTTTTCATGGGCTAAGTAGGCCTTGCCTGATTTGTTTGGAGATTTCTTTGTTGAAGGTCTGAGGTCCCAGCCACCAAGCCACCAATCAGTGGCCCTCCAGCCTCAGCTGGCTGAGCCTTTGTGTTTTCACATGGAATGAATCAGGCTGCTGAGAAATGAAATAACTCTTGAGGTGCAGATGTTTTATTACTGAGCCTGTAAAATGGATTTATTCTCACATTTCTTTTTGGGGGGAATCCTGTAGATTTTTAACTTGGCTGAAGTGACCCCTCTACAGTGAGACTGAAGAGGAGCAGGAAGTCACCCATGAAGGTGGGAGATGCCTCTGGTCAGCCTGCTCACCCCAGGACCTGGCTTGCAGGCTCCCTTCTGCTGAGGGCCCGTGGGGAGCCCCTGGCCGGGACAGCTGGATCTGCTGGCCTATGCTTCTGAGAGTCAGTTTCCAGTGTCATTGGTGGATTGAGAGTGACCGACATTGAAGGGGGAGGCAGGACTCCTGGATTCCTGTCCTGCCTCTGATCAGCCTCAAATAAGTCACCACCTTTTTCCAGGCCTCGACTTTCCTCCTTTAATGTGTTGGGGTGTGGGATGGCTGGCAGCCTCACAATCCATATCGCTCCTTGTCATCCAGTAACTGTATGCTGTAAGTTTGTTCCTATGGCTGTTAGTTGATAAACATTTATTAAACACCTACTATGTGCCAGACTAAGAACTGGGATTTAAAAAAAGGGGCAGATGATAAACTGTGCTCTCCAGGAGCTTATAATCTAATGGCCGAGACAGCAAAGAAATTGATATGTATAGTCTATGTACAGACTAAATAGAAACAATTAAGAGAGGAAAGACACTGAAATTAAGAGGGGGCACCTTCACCTGTCTAACCCATCCCTGGTGTAGAGGCAGAGACCTGGGTTCTGCCCTTCCCCCTGTGTGGCTTCCATGGGCCTCAGAGATGTTTGGCCTTGGGGCCTTGAGGGTCCACTCAGCCCTAAATCCTCTGCCCAGCAGCTGGCCTCTCTGGACCCTCCAGCTGTGGATTCTCCCTGTGTGCAGGGAGCAGGTGCTAGATTGGATGGAGAGGCTTTACCTTTCTCTGAATCCCCGGTACTCTCCCCACTCTCTGGCACACAGTTAGCGCCTAATAGCAGTTTCTTTACCAGGTGATTGTTGTCCTTCTATCCTCTGCTTAGTTCAGTCTTTGGGTCATAGTGATGATATTAGGAATGCTGCCCATCCTAGAACAACAGTAAAGAGGAGGAAGAGGAGGAGGAGGGCTCTAGAATCTGCAAAGCACCTGACAAATATCATTTAATCCTCATGGCAGCCCTGGGAAATAAGTGCTGTTATCACTCCCATTTTACAGGTGAGGAAACTGAGGCTGAGGGAGGAAGAGTGACTTTCTCAAGGTCACACAGCTTGTAAGTGTCTGACGCAGGATTTGAACCCACATTTTTCCATGTGTTTTTGCCTTTTTTGTAGCCTTGTTGGTTAGCCTAGTGTCGTTTAACAAAAGTTGGTTGAGAATGCTGACGATGATGATGGTGACCTCAGGTCTCAGAAGCTGTGCCGTGTGTCATACTCGCTGCCTCTTAAGAGATTTCACAGGCTTCTCATCAGTGTAAAGCTGGAAGAGATATGGGGCTTCGCCAGGTCCAGCCCCTCCGTTTTCCAGGTGAGGAGCTTGAGGCTTGGCTGACTTGCCTTGACTTAGCCCTGCTTTCCCCGTTCGCTAAAGGGCGAGGCTTCTTTCTGGAGAAATCCCAGCTGATGAGTTGAGAGAAATCAGAAAATGGCCCAGTCCCCAATCCCCGCCAAATTTTAAATCTGTTTTTTGTCAGCGTCTTTGAAAATGAAAACCAAACAAATCCTTTTCATTTTTCCCCATCCTTTTCCTTCTCTTATTCTCTCAAGAGAGGGAAGGGGCTTTTATCAACAAAATCTTCCCTGACAAGAGCCCTGTCTTTGGGGCAGATGGCTGTGGGGAGGGTCCAGACCTTGTAGTCACCTGCTCTTTGAGTTGATGTTGATCAGAATTCCTTGCCCCTTCCTGTGCTCTCCTCCCTTCCCCTTTTTCTGGAATGGGCCCAGAGCCTGGTTCATAGATCATATGATTTAGAGCTGGGAGGGATCCCAGAACTGAGCACCAAGGCCTCAGGCCTCAAATACACCTGAATGATGAGACCTTCTCCCATGTCTCCCTCTGCTCTCTCTCTCTCTCTGCCCACTAAACACACATATATGCGCACACAATCTAATCTATCTTTCTGTCTCCTAGAAGCAGTGAGGCTGCACTGAAATTTCTAGAGGGCAGGAGGGTGTGGGCAGAGCTACTCTTACTTTGGTTTCTCACTAGAGGGCAAATGAGCAGAAGGAGAGATGATGGTCAGAGAGACCATAATTAGGAGGCTGATGCTACAGAGAAGGGATTGGATGGGAGTGGCATTGGAGAAGTCAGACTGATGTGATTTCTCATCTGGTCCAACCCTTGGAGACAGAAAGCTGAGGCCCAGGTCACACATATGTCCTAGGATCAGAAGTGTTGAAATGGAAGGGTCCTGAGTGACCACTGAGTCCAGCTCCCCCATTTTACAGACGAATTGACTGAAGCCCAGAGAAGACCTGTGACTTGCCCCAAATCCCACAACTGGTAAATGGCCAGATCTAAACCTGGTTGCCTTTGCCTCTGCCCTTCTCTTTGCCTCTCTGCCTTTATAATATTTTTTTTTAAAAGGAAGAAAAAAGTTCAGTAAAACTAACCAATAAATCACAAAATTCTGATGCTGTATGCAGCGTTCCATACTCATGGGCTCCCACTTCTGCAAAGAAGAAGAGGGGAGAAAGTAGGTATCTTCTCAGATCCCTTCTTTGGGGCCAGGCATCCTCATTATAATTACATAGTCTTGCATTGACTTGTTTGCCACTGTTGTTATTTTCATCGACATTATTTTAGAAATATTTCCCCCGGAAGACATGTCAAAATGATTTTTGCGTTCTCTTTCATTAAAAGCAAATCTGAGTTCCAGATTCTCTCCCTCCTTCCTGAGATGGTAAGCTACTTGATACAGGTTCTCCATGTGTAATCATTTCATCTACATGGTTGATGCCACTGTGTACGTTACTTCCTGGTTGTGCTACTTCCTTCTGCATCCATTCATAGAGGTCTTCCCATTCTTCTCCATATTTCTCAGATTTATCTTTCCTTGTCGTTCAGCAGTTCTCCATTACATTCATCTACTACAATTTGGGGGGTACCATAGTGCACAGAGTGTCAGGCCTGGAGTCAGGATGACTCACCTTCCTGCGTGATCTGGTCTCAGACACTTCTTAGCTGTGCGACCCTGGGCAAGTCCCAGCCCTGGGTCTTAGCCCTGTTTGTCTCTGTTTCCTCATCTGCCAAATGAGCTGGAGAAGGACATGAGAAACCACTCCTCCAAAAAGGGGTCATGAATAGTCAAGCATGGCTAAGAAAACAACTGAAATGACCAACAATAACAAACCACAACTTGTTTAGCCGCTCCTACTTCACAGACCCTCATTCTGCTTCCATCTTCCCAGACACCCAAAGGGCTGATTAGAATTAATCTGTTGGTGGCTCCAGATTTAGAAGACTGGGGTTTTGAGCATTTTTGTCACCAGCCTCCTTTGGGTGTATGCCTGACAGTGGGATCTCTGGGTCAAAGGCTAAGGACATTTTATCCCTTTCTACAAATAATTCCCAGTTGCTTCCCAGGGTGGTTGGACCAGTTCACAGCTCCACCAACAATGCATTAGTTGTTCATGTCCTCTCATAACCCCTCTGGCACCGAGTATTCCTGTCTTGTCTTCTTTGCCAAGTTTCTTGGTGTGAAGTAAAACCTCAGAGTTGTTTGGATTTCAATTTTCTTATTCTTAATGATTTGGAACATTCTTTCCTGTGGTTATTAATAGTTGCTAATTCTTTTGAGAATGGTTGGTTCTGTGTTGCCATGATTCATTCTTGCCACAGTTGAGTGGCATGACACCTCCTGGAGTTGATGTGACCTCCACTCCCCCGCGCCTGCCCCAGTGGCTCACCCTAGGGGTGAGCCTTCTTGCCTCCAGCCAGGCTGGTTCTCAGCTGATGACTTGAGGTTGGGCACTAGGCCCAAGAAATCTCATTTTGGTAGAGATAATAATGACACCATTTCTGAAGCCTTCAATGTGCCATTCATGCCAAGCCTGTGAGGAAGGGCAGGAAAAATATTTCCATCCCCTTTTTCACATCAAGAAATGAAATCTGAGAGAGGTTAATGAATGTGAAAACACTGATTAAGTGCCTGCTGTGTCCGTTCCAAGGTGTTTCCATTCTAAGTCAGGCAAGAAAAGCAGCCCTTTTCTTCAAAGAGTTTACCTTTTTATGGGGCAAACAATACCTGTAGGGAAGCTAGAGTAGGAAGACAGGCAGGGTGGGTAGGGGCATGCTTGGGGGTGGTTGGGTGGGTGGATTAGCAGCCTAATTCTAGGCAAGATACTCCCCTACTAGAGCCAGGGGTCCCAGGGTCTGGAGTCTGAATTTCCAGTGGGAGTAAAGTCAGAGGATAGGGGGCCTGGTTCAGAGTTAGAAGGGGAAAATGAAGTGTTTTTCCCAAAGTCTCACATTTGAGAGTGTCCTCCCCAAACCCATGTCTTCCTCCTCTAAGCCCAATCCCCTTCTCCTTTAATGTTGTATCTTTGGCTTCAGAAAGATAAAGGGCTTCTTCCACCAAGAAGCTGTTTTGATCTTTGACCTACTAGATTTTCCTATTTCCTAGTTTTCTAGTGTGCATTTCAGTTTACCAAAGGGACCATTTGCCCCCAAGGGTAGTGAGTTTTCTATCACCGGAATTCTTCTGATGACAGCTACATTAGCATTTGTTGCGGATCTGATGGTTTCGAGCAGGAAGGGACCCTAGGTCTCATTGAGTTTATGATTCTGTTTTATTAAGTTTATTTTATTTTCTGAAAATGCAATTGCACTCTCATTTTATTTCATTAAATTTTATTGTTGTCCTTTTTAAGCATAAGATCATTCCTGGTGACTCGGATGAGATTTCCACCCCAAGCAGGGCCTCCTAGCAGCTGATCATATATGTTTGTTGGTTGACTGAAAGGTAGCCTCTGACAGCATATGCAGGATTCCACACCCCCAGGTCCTGGCCCCCCTATCCGATGGAGACACATTTCTCCCTTTCTTCTCCACATCCAAGATAATTGCTTATCAAGCTAATGCGGTATTCCCCAATTGTGTTGCTTCGGGATCTCTGTTGCCGAAGCAGCCCAGTGCTCTTCCTGGTTCTGCATTTCTTCATATAAATCTTGCTGCTTTTTCTGTACAGGGATGTTCTCCTGGTCTGTGGCCCTGGCTCAGTCTTCAGTTGAGGCCATGAGGGGGTGCCACAGTGCCCAGAGGGCTGGGCCTAACATCCAACCTTCAGACGTTGCTACCTGCCTCAGTTTCCTCATTGGTGAAGTAGGGATGATAATAGCACCTTGTAGAGTTTGTGTGAGGATCAAATAATTTTTTGTAAGAAGATAATTTTTGTAAAAAGTGCTTCCTACATATAGTGCTCAGCACGCAAGAAACACTTAATAAATGCTTCTACCCTTCCTTCCCGTATTCTTTTGCTGCCACAAAAGCTCTCTTTTGCTCGATTAGATTGTTGCCTTCATTGACCTCCTTGGGGGAGGTGTATGCCTAGTGTCACCTCTCATTTTACAGATGAGGAAACTGAGGTTGACTGGGTTAACAACCTGCCCCGGACTCTGGCCCTTAGACTCCACATTTGGTGCTCTTTCCACCTTGGCTGTGAGTCGGTCCTTGGAGGTCCATGATTCTGGGGTTCAACATCACTTGTCCATTACCGATGAGTTTCTGTGGCCATGACAGTCAAGGGCTCCTACATTCTCCTTCTACTATCCAGTGGGCCACAGTGAGGTGGCTCAGTACCCAGAAACTTGGAGCTGGGAAAGCCCGAGTTTGAATTCTGCGCAGACATCTACAAGATACATGACCCTGCACACGCCACTGAAATGCTGCCTGCCTCAGTTTCCTCATCTGTAAAATGGGAGTAATAATAAAAGATCTGCCTCACAAAGTTGTTGGTGAAGATCAAAGGAGATAAGGAACCTTTACGCCTATAGAAATTCTGATCCTTCTGGGAACTGGGACTGTTTCTCTGGGCCGCCGACCCTGGCAGCCTGACTATTAATGGAGCAAACCCAGAGCCTGCACCCCCAGAAAAGGCCTGAGAACCGTGGCTCATGTCCCATCCCAGTTTGGCCCTGGGTCCTATTTGGGATCCTTGGGTTGTTTTATGGAACTCCGTGTCCCTGGCTATCAGGCAGGCTGCACCTACAGAGAGATGACTAGCTCCTTTTCCCTCTTCTCCAAGCCCAGCCCTTGCTGGGGTGGTTTCGTGGCTGCTGCCTGGCTCACCATTCCTTGTCAGCCCTGTGGCCCCATGACAAGGTAGATGAAAGTGCAGACTTTTGGGTCAGGAGCCTGGCTTCACATCCTAGACCTAGACCTTGCATAAGCAACTTCCCCTCTGTGGGCCTCGGTTTCCCTATCTGCAGAGTTGGCATGATTGTGCTTGCTCTCTTTTCCTAGAGGAGCAGAGCCTTGCAAACATTCTGGCACTAGGGAAATGTGAGCTCTTACTATTATTAGTTGCCTGTTCCCTCCAGAAGGCATGCCATGGCTGTTTTTAAGAGGGAAGTCTTCCAAGAGAAGAAGTGTTAGTGAGATGTTGATGAGCCCACCATTATCTCCTCCCACCTCCCTCCACCTCCCCCATGTGATAGACCCCTTGCTGAGCTATGGAGCATTTGGAAATAGCATCTCTCAGAACAGAATCACCTTCAAGAAACAGATGTGAGCAACTATGGGCTGGTGGGCCACAGGGAAACCGAGGGAGGCAGGAGCTAGCCCGTCAGACTGGGGGGACTCTGGCTAAATGCTGCAGGGGGAGTGACTCAAGGGGTCCGGGGATAATTTACCTCCAGGTGTCAAACTTAGGAAGCTCTGGAAGCTTACCCAGGATATTATGTCTGCCTGGGGTTTGAAGACACTTGAGTTTGTACCTGCTAGATTAGAAAAAAACCCCAGAACTGCAGAATGTCAGAGCTGAGAAGAACCTTAGAATGCGGAATGTGGGAGGAACCTTAGAAAAGAAAATATCAGAGAAACTAGAAGGTCAGAGCTGGGAGAGAGCTTAGAACAGGGATGTCAGAGCTGGGAGAGAGCTTAGAACAGGGGGTGTCTGAGCTGGGAGAGAGCTTAGAACAGGGGGTGTCTGAGCTGGGAGAGAGCTTAGAACAGGGGGTGTCTGAGCTGGGAGAGAGCTTAGAACAGGGGGTGTCTGAGCTGGGAGACAGCTTAGAACAGGGATGTCAGAGCTGGGAGACAGCTTAGAACAGGGGATGTCAGGGCTGGGAGAGAGCTTAGAACAGGAATGTCAGGGCTGGGAGAGAGCTTAGAACAGGGATGTCAGAGCTGGGAGAGAGCTTAGAACAGGGATGTCAGGGCTGGGAGAGAGCTTAGAACAGGGGGTGTCAGAGCTGGGAGAGAGCTTAGAACAGGGGGTGTCTGAGCTGGGAGAGAGCTTAGAACAGGGGGTGTCTGAGCTGGGAGAGAGCTTAGAACAGGGGGTGTCTGAGCTGGGAGACAGCTTAGAACAGGGATGTCAGAGCTGGGAGAGAGCTTAGAACAGGGGGTGTCTGAGCTGGGAGAGAGCTTAGAACAGGGGGTGTCTGAGCTGGGAAACAGCTTAGAACAGGGATGTCAGAGCTGGGAGACAGCTTAGAACAGGGGGCGTCTGAGCTGGGAGAGAGCTTAGAACAGGGGGTGTCTGAGCTGGGAAGAGTCTGAGAACAGAGAATGTAGGAGCTAGGAAAGGCTTTAGAATGTCAGAGCCAATAATATCAAGGAGGAAAATAGAAGCTAGAGTGCCAGAACAGAAAATGTGAAATATTTGATCAATAGTAGATATTAATTAATTAGTATTAATTGTTATATCAATTATATATTATAATCTATTATATCAATAGAAGATCTATTTGCAAATGCTTTGCATACATTATCTCACTTGAACCAGCAACTTTGTGAGGTTGGCACTGTGGTTTTTGTCACCCCCATGTTAGAGATGAGAAAACTGAGGCTCAGAGTCATTAAGTGTCTTGCCCTCGATCATACAACCAATAAGTTGGGACAGCTGGGTGGTGCAGTGGATAGAGCACCAGTGCAGGAGTCAGGAGGACTTGAGTTCAAATCTCACCTCAGACACTTGACATTCACTAGCAGTGAGACCTTGGGCAAGTCACTTAACCCCAATTGCCTCATCCTGGGTCATCTCCAGTCATCCTGATGAATATCTGGTCACTGGATTCAAATGGCTCTGGAGGAGAAGTGAGACTGGTGACCTGCACAGCCCTCCCTCACTCAAAGTCAAGTGCAAGTCATGTCATTATTTCTCTGATAGCATGGGCTTCTTCGGCAAGGAAGGACGAACACACGCAACCAATAAGTAACAGAAGTGCCTCTCTGGTCCAGTTCTCTAGTCCATTGCACTATAGAGGACATTGAAGACTCTCAGAACTGAAATGGGTTCATCCCAGAGTCCATCTAACTGGGAAGAGGGAGGCTGGCTCAGTGAAATTTGAGTCAGAGAACCTGGGTTGGGATCCTAGCTTTGACACTTTATGCCTGTGTGACCTGGGGCGGGCAGCCCCTTCCTCTTTCTTTGTCTCATTTTCTTTATCTGTAAGATGAAGGGGTTGTACCAGAAGGCCTATAAAATCCCTTCTGGGTCTAGCTCTATGATCCAAGGATCTCCCATATTTTACAGATGAGGAAACTCAAGACTAGAAAAGATTAGTGACAGTCACAGTGACACGTAAATGACAAGTATTTTGACTTCTGTGTTGTATTCTTTCTGCTTCAGGGGCATGAGTCTCATTCTCTCCTGGTTCCTCCCCTCCTGGAATAAAGGAGGGTGAACAGCCTGTCCTGCAAGACTCTCCTCGGTGGGGTCCCAAGTGGTGTATCTCCTAAATGCCATGGCCTGTCCTCCTGACCGTACCTACAGCATCTCTCCTCTTGGTTTCCATTTCTGTTTACGACTAGCAATGTAACTCTTCTAGTTGGAGCCTTCATCCCCTCTCATTGGCCTCCTCTCTGGTCTCCCTGCCTTCACTCTCTCTCTTCTCCAATCCCTCCTTTACACAGCTGCCCAAACTGCATTCTTAAAATAAAACTGCCCGAGTCATCTCCCTATTCAAGAATCTTCACTGGCTGCCTTTGGTTTAAGGTACTAACTCATCGGCTTGGCATTGAGGAGCCTTGTAGGGTCTGGCTTCAGACCATCGTTCAAGCCTTTTTTCACATTCATCATTTTCATGCCCTCTGCATTTCAGCCAAACTGGATTGTTTGCTGTTTCTTGAACTCAGCATTTCTCTGTCCCTTTGCAAAGGCAGTCTTCAACGCCTGGAATCCCTATTGTACTTTGAAGATGAGCTCAGGCCCTCCCTCCTCCAGGAGGCCCTCCCTGATTGCCCCAGCCGTTAGGGCTCTTTCCCTCTTTATGTTATCTTACATTCACTTATTGGTTTATGTATTACATGCCTAGGAGAATATAAAGCTCCCTGGGGACACAGGTGAGGTTTTTTATATTTGTCACCTGGGTGCCTAGCAGAGTGCCTTGTATAGAGTAGGCTCCTAACAAACATTTATTGGACCCACACTCTCCTCTTTCTGGTCCTTGTTTAAGCCTTCATCTCCTCTGCCTTTAGGCCAGAGGTTTCGCCCCCTAGTGTGGCCTGAACGCATAATGGGAAGTGTTTAACAAAAGGACTAAAAATGCAGTAGGACATAGATGAGGTTAATCTGTGGTTTTCTAAGTCACTCTATCCTCAGGGATCTCTGTCTGAGTCTGACACCAGTGTCTTAGGCTATTGTAATGAGCCTCTTAACTGGTCTCCTCACTTCAGTGTCTCTTCCTCTCAGTCCATCTGCCTTGTTCCCCCTTTTCTTCCTTGTGCATGACTCTCACCATTCCCTTCTGCTCAGAAACCTTCAGAGGCTGCCTGTGGAAAAAGTTTAGACTTGATCTTGGCATTCAGGGCTCCTCACAATCTCCTCTTTATGGGCTCCATTAGCCTGGATCTCACTCGTTCCCTTCCCACGTCTGAGCCTCATTCCCACCTCTCTGTTCCTTCCTTTCCTGCTGAACAATGAGCCCCTTCTCATTGTCAAGGCCCAGCTCTGAGGCCGCCTCCATAGGGAAGCCTTTCCTGATTTCTGGCCCCCCAGGTGACAACAACTTCTCCCTCAGTGTTTGTATGAACACTCTTGCCCTCTGTGTTACTCTTTCTGCTCCCAGGACTGACCTTGGTCCTGACTCAGTCAGTCTGAGTGCTGTTGTCAGAGTCAAACCCTAAGGAGACAGGGTCTTCTAGAAAAACATCCAACTTATCGTTAGTCCAGGACTCAGCTCATGGCATAACCAGCAGTCCCAGGCAGCTGGGAGGTCTTGCCCCCTCCCACTGACAGTTGTTTTGTCCTTCAACTCGGGAACCTCGAAGTCTAACAGAAACTGTTGACTCAGCTTGAGTTTGCAGTCCACCAAGACCCCCAGATCTTTATCCAAAGATTGTACTGGCCCAGATCATCATCCTCGTTGTTCCTCGGTGCTAGGAGGAAACAAGATGGCAGCCTCTGGGGCCCTCTTTAGCTCTGAGATTCTGCGATCCTTCAAAGAAAGTGAGTCCCAGAGAAGTGGACTTGCCCAGGGTCACAACTGTACAGTACTAGGGGATGTGGGGTGGGTTACCAGGCCAACTATTCTGTTCCCCTCCCATGAGCCCTTGGGACCCTTTTACCAGCATAGAACCCTGGATAGGCCCCTCGATAAGCCTAGGGGTCATGGCTCAGAGACCTCCCTGGTGTTGCTATCGTTCTGTATGGATAAGTTATCCTTCTAGCCCAGAACCCTCAATTCACATTAAGTCAACAAATGTTTATTGACTTCTCATGTAGAAAACCAGGACTGAGGCTACAAAGACAAGAAGGAAATAGTGGGAGCTTAACGTTTTACTAGGAGGACACAAGCTTGTGCAGAATAAGTCCAGGGGCAGAAGGCAGTACCAGTTAGAAGGGGGCAGATCAGAGATGGCGCTTGGGCAGAACTTGGAAGGAAAGTAGGAATTCTGAGAGGTGGAGGAGGGCAGGGAATGCATGCCAGGCATGGGGCACAGCTAGTGCAAAAGTGCAGAGATGGGAGATGTAATGTTGCATAAGGTGTGTTTGAATAGAACAGAGAATACATGCTGGGGAGTAACAGAATTTTGACAAGAGTAAGACTGTAAGGGGAGATAAATTGTGAAGGGACTGAAGTATCCAGTGGGGGTCGAGAATTCCAGAGAGAAGGTGTGCTGTCTCTTTCTGTGAATGTGTGTATATGTGTATCATATGTGTGTGTATACACGCATGCATGTATAGAATATTTATGCATGTGTGTACATGTGCATGCACACCATATACATGTGTATACATGCATGCGCATATATGTGCACACAGCTGCGTATCATATATGTATGTGCATACATGCAAGTGTGCATATCATATGCATGTGCATGCAGCATGTGTGCATGTACATGATATCTGTACACGCACATGTGCGTACATAACATACATGCATGTGCATACATGTACAATATGCACGTGTACACACGCGTGCACATCACGTGCATGTGCATACATGTATGTGTGTCATATACATGTGTGCACGCACAGTAGATCACATGTGCCTGTGCATGCACACATGCGTGCATATCATATACGCGCACGCACTACATAACACGTGCGTGCGCACATGTATGTGTGTGTACATATATGTGTATAGCATGCACATACTGTATGTATGTATATCATATATGTATGCATCCATATATACACATATACTGTGTGTACGTATATCACGTGTATTTATACATGTGTATCATATATGTGTATATATTCACACATATACTGTGTGTGTGTATATCATATATATGTGTTTCTGTATGTGTGCGCACATATACTGTGTATATGTGTGTATATCATATATATGTATACATACACACATATGTGTGTGTACGTATATCATATATACATGCGTTTATGTATGTATACGCACATAGACTATATGTGTGTATGTATGTCGTATATGTGTATATATACACACACAGACTGTATGCATGTGTGTACGTACACACATGCACACACACACATTTGTTTGCTGGCAGTAAGAGAGCTGTCACCAGGAGTCACGCCTTCCTCGTCTCTTTCTCCTCCACAGCCCCCAGTCCAGAGCCGGCCTAACTGTAGCCACCAGACAAACGTTCACCCCTGGATGACTGCCCCCTCCTAGGAGCAGCTGGAGACCAGGGACTGAGTTGTTTGTTTTTGAGGCAGTGTTGGCCTTGACTTTCTTTCTCACATAGTAGGAGCTTATTCAGTGCTATCTGACTGAGTGACTGACTGACTCAGACATGTGTCGGAGTCACAAACAGGACGACTTTCCTGGCTCAGCCAGCGGGTAGACTGTGGATCAGAGGGGGGTGTCGGCAGTGACGCTCCTTCTGGCTCATTATGTTGTTCAGCCCTCAGCACCAGCTTGGGCATCGGGACGCTTGGGTTCTCTGATGAACTTGGTCACCAAGACTGCTGTGCAACAGGAGGGACCCCAGTTTCCTTTTTGCTAAAAGGAATAAACATCACTGATGTCAAAGGCCCCTCCCAGCTTTGACCTTCAGTGTTCTAAAGTCTCTTGCTGCTGTTTCTGTTCCTATTTCTGACAACTGTTCTTATGTGAGACAACTGGATGGCACAGTGGGTAGAGAGCCAGAGCCAACATCAGGAACAGCTAAGTTCATATCCTGCCTCATACACATTAGCTGTGTGACCCTGGACAAGTCACTTAACCTCTGGACTATAAACTGTGGGGCTTATAATAGCATCTGCCTTCCAGGGGTGTTGTGAGTATCAAGTGACATATTGGTAGCACAGTGCCTGGCACATAGAAGGCCCTTAATAAAGCTTTTTCCCTTCCCTGGGAGTGATGCAAGCATTATCATCAATCCTGTTATCAATAGCAACCTCCGTGCATTATTGATCACAGATGATGGACATGTTCCCCACCCGCCACAGTGAATATTCACATCAACCCCTCTGTCTATAGCTTCAGACGGGGTTTGGACAGCGGTCACTTGTCCGTGTCTGAAGGGCTCCAGGAGGTCCCAGATCTCACGGTCCTGAGTACGCTGTCCTGCAGGGATGGGCATATGCATTCCCTTCTTCTTCAGAGACTTCCGTCATTGGCTCCTCTGAACACTGATGGGGTTTCCCAGGGACAAACACAGGCTCTGCCTTCATTTACTCCTTGAAATGAACCTCAGGTCTCTGTCTAAATCATTTCAAATTAGAGACAAGGAATAAGAAGACTAACGTGCATTTATGGAACATTTTTCAGTTTTCAGAGACCTTGGCTTCACCCTGAGCAAGGAGGGAGGTGGCAGGAATTCTCCAATCTTTATCCTTCTGAGCAGGAAAGTCCACTGTGCTGGCATTTACGTGGTAAGCACAAGTCTTGAACCCAGGGCTCCAAGGCTGGAGCACTTTCCTGCCGGAGCCCGCCAAGGGGTTAGCAGTGAGAGTCTGATGGTGGACAGGTAGAATGGACAAGCAGGTGTCTCCAGGGCCCCTTGGATTCACTACCATACCAGCATGGGGTGTCCTGATGTCACATCCAACTGATAACAAAACTGAGAGATCTAGGACTGGCTACTTCTTAGCTTAGTCCAGGCTGGAAGCATTCATTAAGCACCTTCTGTGTGCCGCAGCCCTTCAGTAAACACTGGCGATACAGAGAAAGGCAAAAGCACAGTCCCTGCCTTGAACGAGCTCACAGCCTAACGAGGAAGACGCCATGCAAATGAGGATGCAAAAATAAACTATACACAAGACACATCAGCGATAATCAGGAGGGAAGGTGCTAGGATTAATCTCAGGTGTCCTGGGAGGGCCAGGGCCTGTGTGGCATCGGGCAAATTGCTTCCCTCTCGGGGGCTGGTTTTGTATGAGCAACATTTGGAGATGAATCAAGGCACTTGTGAAGCTCAGGTGAGGTAGCGCAAGTGAGATTCCTCTCAGCTCTGATCCTGAAACACATGCACCCTCAGAGACTCTACGCTCTGAGCCAACCTGACCCGAACATCAACAGTATAAGTGCTTCGGTGGCCTCCGCAGCCAGTGGTCATCCATCCTCTCCTCCAGGACCTCCAGGGAGGCGGAAACTGTGACCCATGTGGCTGTTTCCAGTTGGGGGTGGTCTGACTATTGGGAATCTCCCTTACTGTGCTCCAGATCTGTCTTCTGAAGCTTCTCCCCCTCCTAGCTCCTGGTTCTGCTTTTGGGGACCAGGCAGAATAAGGGTGGTCCTCCCTCTAAAGCCTTCTCTCCTCCAAGCTACACAACATGGGTTCTTTTGACCGAATCCGCACGTACCCCTTCTCCGTCCTGGCTGCCTTTCCCTTTGATACTCTGCATCGAATCAGGCTCCTTCTCAGAGCGCATGCATGGTATGGTCTGACCGGGAGAGAGGCTGGTGGACTTCTTACCTCGTGCCTGTCTTCCTTCACAAGTGTGACTTGCCAGATGCCCTCGACTGTAGTCTTTCTGTTCCCAGAGTTTAAGAAAACACTGTTGATGTGCTCTTTCTGAGTGTTTTGATTCTTGCACGCATTCCATCTCTGGCCTCCGTGCATTTGTCCAAGAGGCCCCCTCCCCATTTCTAGAATTCAGAGAATTTCGTAGCTTTCTTCAAAGCCCTATTCAGGTATCTCCTGCTGAATGCTTTTTCTCATCCTCTGAATTGTTAATGCTCTCTTCTGGGGCAAAAATCAGGAAGACTTATATCTTCCTGAGTTCTACCTGACACTTCTTAGCTGTGTGACCCTGGGCAAGTCTCTTAATTCTGCCTCAGTTTCCTCATCTGTAAAATGAGCTGGAGATGGAAATGGCAAACTGCTCCACTATCTGTGCCAAGAAAACCCCAACTGGGTGACAGAATTGGACATGACTGAAATTGAACAACCTTTTGATATTACTTTGCATGCCTTGGTATGGAATTTCTGTTTACTTTTATGGATACTACTTATTTCCTTACTAGTAGATTGTAACTTCGTTACATTACAATACATTTTTCTCCGTATCCTCAACACCTAGTACAGAGCCTGACTCATAGCAGGTAGTTAATCAGTGTTGGTTGCATTGAATTGAATTCTATGCTAGTGCCATACGATTTAGAGCTGGAGAGGATCTTGGTGGTCACTGGGTCTCAGCCCTTCCTCTTTCAGATGACTGAGAGAGGAGATGTGGCAGATCCTGGGTCAGAGAACGAGGAATCCCCCCAAGGCCAGGACGCCTTGCGTGGGCCCAGGACGGCCTGCTTCCACTCCGCCATTGTCCTCTCGCATCTCCATGAGATAATGGAGGCGAACCAAACTTTGCTTCATCATTAGTTCTGTACAGACTGTCTGCGTGATTTATGGCTTCAAAGTGTCTCTAGTTAATCTGTCTGAATGGATTTGAAATTTCATCCGTCTTCCCTCTTGGCACATTTCTCTACCTTGACTTCAGCTGTCTGACACGGATTGTAGCAGAGTCACATTTTAAAAACATTTACAGTATGTGGGGGGGGGGGCATGCAGGGAGGAAGGGGGGGTAAAGGTTCCATTTGGCACATCTGCTTTTAATTCCCGTCATCCCAAAGAGGGAAAACAACTTGAAAGTTGGCGCAGAGAAAGGTTTCTCTGTAGCTACGAGTGGTGGACCGAGGCGACTTTAAAGCAGAGGGGGATAATTGCGGAAAATGAATTGTCACAGATATAAAAATCCTCAGCGATTATCACCAATTAGAGGGAGCAGAGCTGCCCATCTGCTGATCACGTGCCCAGACTCTAGTGGGGGGCCCCAGGTGGACCAAAGGAAAATAGCCCCGCAGAGGAGAGGGGCTCTTGGATTTGGAAATGTCCACTCCAGTGCACCCCGCCCCCCCTTCTTCCCTCTCAGGTGGTTGATTATAGCAAATGCTGTCGACCTGGGGTGAAGGTAGAAGTAGTGGCGAGGGACTCACCAGAACAACCCAATTTAGTCCTGACCAGACACATTCTCCAACAAAGAAATGAGTAAAAACCAGAGCTGACTGACCACAGCCTCAGCTGTGGAATAGGGAGTGAGCTCACTGTCACCAGAGTAGAGGAGGTTCTTGTTGGGGGCTGGGAAGACTCCAGGTGCTCAGTGGGAAGCTGGATTAAGAGGTAGCCTCCTGTTCAGGAAGCCTGAATCCGCTGACTCACTGTGGTTTCCTGGCTGTGACCCCTTCCCTCTTCATTATTCAGTCACACATATGTATGTGTACATATATATATGTATATGTGTGTATGTATACACATAGACAGTGCTTTTATGGTTTTGCAAAATGCTTTACATTTGCTCTGCACAAACACTCTGAAATGTCTGAGGCAGGATCTGAACTTAGGTCTTCCTGGACCCATACCCAGACCTCTTCTCTTGACTGCACCCCCTTGCTGCCTCTCTGGTAAGTCACCTCGATTCTTTTAGCCTCAGTTTCTTTGCTGGTATGTCCCATGACCTCTGATCTTAGAGACGAGAGCATTTATTTGATGTCGGGAGGGGGGGATGAGTTCGTGTGTGTGTGTGTATGTGTGTGCGTGCGTGTGTGTGTGAGACCTTGGTCCAGTGTCCTTCCCCTTCCTGAGCTTCAGTGTCTCTGCAGAATCCCAGAATGTGAGCGTTGGCCTGGGTTCAAATCTCTTTCCTCACTGAGTGATCCGGGCTAAGTCACTTGCTCCCTTTGGATCCCATTCCTTGACTGGAAAAGGAAATGAAGGTCTCTGTTAGTTTTCAATGTGTCCTAGCTGCTCAGACAGACGCACACCAGCCTTCGATCTTGACCTCAAGAACGCAGCCAGGCTGGTGTCTCAGAGATCCCCAAACCAGACTCATTCCAGTGATGTCACTTTTTATCTTGACACCCCCAGGATCCAGGGTACCATTTCACATGTTAGGTGCATTATTACATCCATATTAGATGCTTTATTATTAGGCTGTAATAAGTTGAATCAAATTAGGCAGCAGAGTTGGAAGAATCAATCTGTTTCAACATTTATAGAGGAAGACACCGAGGTTCATAGAGGCCTTCACCAGAGTAAGATGGCATTATTGTAGAACAACACCAAGAGATGTACGGTGGGAAGACTCCTAGAAATGTAGAAAGTAAAAAGAACTTAAGAATCCTAGAATCTCCAAGCTGAAAAAGACTTGGGAATACCTCCTAAACCCCCCCCCCAAAGTCTAGGCCATCTGGCCTTCCTCCCTTTGGGGGTGGTGAGCTCACTTCCTCCTCCCCATGGAGGCTGTTTTCAGACAGCTCTGATTTGGGGGCATTTCATTCTTCTGTTGGCTCTGAAATGTCCACCCTTGCTGCTCTCTTGAGCCAGGTAGAACAGGTCTCATCCTCCTTGCCGTGATGAGAAGCCCCTCGGAGGCTCAAAGACCCCTCCTAAGAAACCTCTTCTGGGTCTCAATTCCTTTAGCTCATGCACAAAACTGGCTTTTCGTGCCTGAGGTCTCTTTGAAAGTCAGTGTGGTGAAGCCGAGGGACCCCATCTTAGAATCACATTTGTCTGGTTGGTTTTTAAGGCAACTGGGGTTAAGGGACTTGCTTAGGGTCACACAACTAGTGAGTGAAAATCACTTTTGTTGATACATAAAATGAGATGGGTCGAATGACCAAGGGAACTCATTCTATTGATGCTACTTAGCAACATTTAAAAAACCAACTTCACAGATGCCAGAGTGAGATGCCCTGAGCTTTACCCAGTCTCTGACAGGCCCTGATCTCAGTCTACTTGCCTCAGTTCTATCCAAAAGGGAGGAAGGAGTGTGTGGGGATGGAGATAAGCATGGATTAAGCACCTACTATGTGCCAAACCCTGTGCTTTATAAGTGTCTTATTTGAGATAAGCAGCCATCTCTCAGCGGGTCTTATGTGTGACTTTGGGTGGCCCTCTCACATCCTGTTTTGTCTGTCTTACGGCTATCTAGTGACACGTAAGTTGGAAGGGACCATAGTGGGATAGGGCCGACCTCTGCTGAACAGGACTCCTGTAAGAGAGAGGCTCCTGGTGCCCGGGATGAGTTGGTGGGAGGTGCCTTGCTGGACAATGGGAAGGAGGAATGGGCAGATTCTGGAAGCCTCCGGGGCTGGGACCATGTGCAGGGCAAAGGGGCTGAGCTCTCACCACGGAAATTATTACTTCTGTCTCTTGTTTGTTTGTTGGGCTTGAGCGTTCCTGCTCCATGAGGCAGCCTGTGCTAATGGGGACAGAAATATTTGGATGGGGTTCTGTTACACAACACAGAGGCCTTGCTCTGTTTGCCTGGCACCAGGAGGCAAGGCACCAGAGGGCTCTGCCCTTGGGGATGGAGGTTGAGCCCTGGGGACCTGAGAGACAAGCCAGGAAGCTTCACAGCCCTGGGCCGGACATGCCTTCTAAAGCCTAGGCCTGGGTTGGAGGACAGAACCCAGGACCAGGAGGCAGGGGAGGGTGAATGTCTCATTGATTGTGTGATCTTGGGATCTTCGAGGGCTTCTGGTCTAGTCTCTGCTTCGTCAGAGTCCCCAACCTCTTGGATATCTCTGCTCCTTTGCTCACTTTCTGTGGGATGAGGTTGGTCAGACTTCATGTCTTCCAGTGGTCGTTCAGTCTCTGCCATATTTTGTTCCAAGGCTCCTCACATCACTGACGTCACTGACATTCCATGTTCTAGAATCTCTCCTAGCTCTAATATTCTCTATCTTCCTCCCTTTCCCCTTGACATTCTGTGTTCTAAGGTCCTCACCAGCTTCGACTTTCTGTGTTCTGAGTTCCCTCCCAGTTCTACCATTCTCTGTCCTAACTGCACCCCCCGCATTCTCTGTTCTAAGATCCCTCTGGGTTCTAAGGCCCCTGCCATCTCTGAGACTCTGTTTTCCATACTCTGACATTCCATTTTCTAAGCTGATGGTTCTACCATTCTCTGTTCTAAGATCCCTCTGGGTTCTAAGGCCCCTGACATCTCTGAGACTCTGTTTTCCATACTCTGACATTCCATTTTCTAAGCTGATGGTTCTACCATCCTGTGTTCTGCGGTCTTTTTCAGATTAGAGATTCTCTGCTGCTCCTCCTTTCTAAGCTCTCCATTGGTTCTAGCCCTCCAGGCTCCATGTTCTAATGTTCTAGGTTCCCTCTCACATTAGTGCTCTGAGCCCTTTGGTGGTAGCCTGCTACAGGGCCCCTTCTTTCCTCCCACTCTACCCACCCCTCTGCCCCTCTCCCCTGTTCTGTTTATGTCCCGATTGTGAGCCCTTCTGGGTTGGCTTTCACCAGCTGCTGCATCGAGGGATGAGAAAGCCACCTGGTGGCTCCTCAGGCTTTGAATGTTTACAGCACCGAAGGAGATGAAAAGGCAGCCCATCGATCTTGCTGACCGGCCCTAAACATTTCCTATGTTCCTGGGGCCAGAGGACTCAGCTGGGGCTGGGGCTCTGGAGCAGACAACCCTCTTGTCCAGGCTGGCTTTGAAACCTTTTTGTTCCAAACCAAGCCCAGAAGGGACCCAGGCTGGCATTGGGCCTAATGAGTGTCAGGCAGCTGGTCCAGGAGAACTGGAACCCATCAGCCAATCAGTCAACTCCTAAATATTTATTGATCGCCGGCTCCGGGCTGGGCACAGCTCTTCACTCGCTGTTCTGGCTTCAGTGTTTTGGAGCGCATTCGAGGATGTGAATGTCTTTAGGACACGTTCTTGGGGGCTGTGAAATCTTTTGTTTTCCAGTGCCCCATCTCTGTTGGCAAACTCTCCCCAAGATGCCTGCCACGTTCTGGATGTTTCTGCTCCTCCCCAGCTCAAAGGGCTTCCTTCCATCTGCCTCAGATTCTGCCCAAGGTCCCTTGCTTAGAGCTTGGTTCTGTCTACCTCATTCTCTGTCTTGTATCCTACTTGACAGAGGCAGCCCGTGGCTCAGCGGGTAGAGTACTGGGCCTGGAGTCAGGGAGATCTGAATTCAAATCCAGCCTCAGCTACTTCCTTACAACAACTAGTGGAAAGAGGACCAGACCTTCAGTCAGGAGCCCTGGGGAAGAAGAAGATCTAAGGGAGACATAAGAGCTGGCAACCACTAACTGCCCATAACTGAAGTTACATAGTTAGAAAATACGCAAATCACTGTGAACATGCCAGAGCTGTATGTGTGTGAGTGATGTGTATGTATGTAGGCAGGTAGGCACACGTATTTACATATAGTACATTGGAGACAGATTTTCATAGGGAAAGAAAGGTGAGTGGGGAGGGGGAGAGGTGGGAAAGGCTTCCTACAGAAGGTGGGATTTGTACCTCATCTTGAAAGAAGCTAGGGAAGTGAAAGTGTAGATTGATGAACGGATATTTCAGGGGTGGGCATCCATTCATTCGTTCATTCCCATTCGTTCATTTATTTATTCATTCACTCATTCACACTCATTCATTCATTCATTCACTCATTCCCATTCATTCATTCATAGCCAATGCAAACCTTATTTTCACCATCTATAAAATGGCAGTAGTAACCATTACATACCCTCTCTCTGCAACTTGTTGTGAGATAAACTCTGTTGTTCTTCTTGTGTCATTGACCCACGAGTGACCGTTCTGTGTGCACGTCACCTATAGAATGGAAGCTCTTTGAGGGCAGAGACCCTATTTATCTTCCTCCTGGTGTCCCCAGCTCATGATAGGGAGCTAAATGTTAAACCTTCAAGGCGGGGAAGGGGTGGGGGACAATCCCTGTTCGGGATCCTGTGCCAGGGATAGACCTGCTCTGGGAAGGGGGCTAGATGAGGGATCCCAAAGATGCTGTGATTCTTACTGGCCCCTCTGTGGTGGGCCTGGCCCAGAGGGTCTCCCTCCTGCAGATGAGCAGCAGAAATCGTTTCTTAAGCCCTCACTGCAAATGCTGGTGACTTGACTTGTCAGTCCCTAGAGAAACAAGATGGTGGAGACTAGAAGGAGACTGGGAGCTCCCTGAGGGCTTCCCTTTTTTCTCTGTATTTTCTGACACACCCAGCACACAATTGGTGGTTAATAAATGCCTGTTGAGCTGTATTTTGGAAAGCCCTCCAGAGCTGAGTCACTGTCTTTACTGGGGTGAGTGAGGAGACACTTGGGGAAGGGAAATTATCCTGCCCTGCCTCTCTTTGTCACCTTTTGGATCAAGGTGCAGAGGGCCCCCTCTCTGCAGGGCTGCAGGCCCAGGAGCCATCCTGGATATTGACCTGATGGGACCGTCCCTCCTGCCCAATCCTCCTCTGTCCAAGCCCCCTCTTCCTTAGAAGGCCACACCCAAGGGCTGCCCAGCCAACTGTGTGGAGGGGGCTATTTATTACACGAGTGTCTTTTCAGAAGCTGTACCAGACTTCTGTCGGGTAGCAGCGGGGCAGAAAGGGACCCTCTCTCTGTGCCTATTAGGGAACCCTAGGGCTTGCTATTTTAAGCTGGTTTCTTTTACCCAGGCAGGGTAATGGTATTACTGAAATTTTCCTAAAACATTGATTTTTCTAAATGTCTCTCCTCCTGCCCCTCCTCAATCCAGGCCTTTTTTTAATCTCTCTTTTGGGAATGGATTGGGAACTTTATGCCGAAAAACGTTAGTTCAGTGGAAAGAATTCAATTTTGGGGTCAGAAGACTGAACCTTTACTCTCTTAGTGACCTTAGCTCACCAAAGCCCTCCCCCTTTCTGGGCCTCAGTTTCCTTTTTGATAAACAAAGGGGTTGGACTTGACAGCATCCAAGACCTCTATGATTATGACCTGCCTTGGGGTGGGGGGCCTGGGCAGCTTTTAAAAAGTCATTGTTCTTGATGTTATGGAGAGCCAGAGAGGGTGTCATTCTGCTCCAGTAGAAGGGTTTTCCTCACCTGGGAGTATCAATGGGATCACCGTCCAGTCTCTGACTATTCTATGGATTTTCTTTTGTTTCTGTTTTTCCTTTATTTCTCAAGGTATCCCCTCCCCCTCTGCCCAGAGAAGTGGGAAGAAACCGGGATCCTTAACCAGAACAGTGAACTTTTGTAAAAAAAAAAAATTGGGATAATTCTGTTTCAGGATAAATGATTTCCTTTGTAATCCTGTACATTTTACTTTATACATTTTAAGAGCGTAATTCTGAGGCCCCCCGCCCCAGCTTCATCAGACAGTGGGGCCAGAAGGGCCCAATGACATGAGAAAACACTACGCAACCCAGCCTTACAACAAAGAATGAACCAGAGAAGGAACACAAGAGCACTTTAGTAAGACTCCTGAGCACATCCGTCAAATCTGACTCATATGTGTATGCTGTATTCCACATCCCTAGGCCCCACTATGATAAAACAGGATCTGGGTTCAAGTTCTACCTTCGACACTTTTTACATGATCCCAGGCACATCAGATCTTGATCCCTCCAAGTCCAGCACTTCGTCCATTGTGCTGTTCTGTGTCATGAGTGAATGAATGAAAAACATTTATCTACCACCTACTTTATGCCAGGTGTAGAATTAGGCCTATGGATTCCACTTTAAAAGTGATGTAGAAAGGAGAGTTGGGATCAAAGTCCTGTCCAGCTCTAAAACACCCCATGTTTCATCATCATCCTTCATCATTGTTATCGTCATCACTCTCCTTTAGACAGTACTTGACCAAAGATTTATAAAACACTTCATCTGTGCTATGTTATTTGAGCCTATGACCAAGATAATTAGACTGTGAGTAGCCTCAGAAGATCAAAGTGTGGACCTTAGAGAGGGGTCAATATCTATTCAATATAAGAAATTCCTGATGGTCAGATATGGCCAGTGGTGGGATGGGCCGCCTTGGAAGGTAGAAAGCTCCCTGTCCCTGGGGGTGTTCAAGGAGAGGTTCTTACTGAAGATATTGTAGTAAGGATTCCTACTTTGGGCATTCATTGAATGAAATGACCGATGAAAGTCCCTTCAAGGTCCAAAATTTTTCATCGTGACTCACAAAAGGCCCTGTTCTTTGGGAACTTTCAGTTCATGGGGGGAAAGAAGACTTACCACAGACTGAGAACTAAGAGCCAGCAGTGCAGTCTGCCGAGTCCCCAGTCCTGGGCACAGGCCATGCTGGGCATGGTCAGCTGATGGGATGGGACACGCCGGGTCAGTCATAAGGGTCATGAGGTCTTGGGCCTTTGAGATCATCTGGATCACTGCTTTCATTTTACAATGGAGGAAACTGAGGCCCCTGCTCCTCTTCCTGCTGCTCCCACTTTCTGAGATCACCTTCCCCCGACTCTATGTCCACAGTCTTTGGCATGTTGTTCATCTCCCTGTATTGGAACGTGAACATCTCGAGGGAAGGGACAAGGCTTTGCATTTTTCTGTATCCCCAGGACTTCCCATAGGACCTGGATCATAGCAGGTACTTAACAGATGTTTATCACCGACTGTGGTCCCACCCCCTCCAGGACTTTGTGTGTTTTGCACTTATTTATGTCGTTTCCCCCTATTTGAGGGCAAGAACTGCTCCGAGGTTGTCTCTGTATCTCCAGCACTCGGTAAATACTCGTTGAATGGAGTTGGACTGAGCCCCTCGCACCCGGGAAGATACAAAATAGAGACCAGTCAGGGTCCCGACCTCATGGAGCTTATAGTCAGAGAGCCACTGAAGTATCTCAGAAAACACCTGTCTTGGATGGATGGAAGCCAGGTGTCCTGAGAGGTCTGAGGAAGGCAGTCCTTCCTCTCTTGGGGCTGAGGCTGTGATCCTGACAGGCTCCCTGGAGGTGGCACCTTGGAGATGGTGTCCTGAAGTTGTGGGGGAGGAGGAGAGAAGGTCTGTGCACCAACCAGCCTGAGCCAAGACAAGTGGCATAGGTTATCATCCCAGCTCTGACAACACATACGTTGGATGAGAAGTCTTTCTTCGGAAGCCAGGGCTCATGAAGAATTAATGACTATCCAGATGATTGCTTGGTGTTTCTAAGATGCTTGTTTCCCAGCCCCCTGTTGGAGGGAGGCTGGGGACACATTATTGTCCTCATTTAACAGATGAAGAAAACAGAAGCTGCTGAAGATTCAGGGGCAAGGTGTCTGCCCCAAGTCTTCTGCTTTCAGTCCAAGTGTTGGATGGAACAAAGACGGAGCAGAATCCAAATCTGCAGGCTCCTGGTCCTCTGGCTTTTCCATGTCTCATCCTCCTTTGGGCCTGGTGTCTGGTGGCTCCATGCCCAGCCCTGTTCATTTTCTCCTGGGGCTGTCCTTTGGAGGGTGTGAGCCCTTTGGCTCAGGATAGATGGGATACTGTTTCTGTAACTCCCGTGTAGGCGCTGGTGAGCTTCAGACTGCTGTCTGGAACGCCGGACCAGGCCAAGGAGAACAGGACTTTGATGGTTCCTGTGGCTGCAGGAGAAGGGAGGAGCAGAGCCTGGTCTTGGCTCAGGGCCCCAGGTGTCACAGCCCCACCTTCATCATCACAGCCCTCACCCCTTTCCATCCTGGCCTGGCTTCTCATGACTCTCAAGAACAGCCTGCAAGAATGGGCCTTTATAAGGGCTGTGGCAAAGGCTCGGCCAGCCTCCCATGCCCGGGATCTGTTCCATTGTATCTTCGCTCTTCTCTCAAAGAAGTCAGCTGTGACACACATGCGCCTCCGACCTTCCTTGTACTAGATCCCTGCCTCCCACACTTCCTTTTTTAGAAAAATTCTTTTATTTATTTTATTAAATATTTCCCAAATACATGTAAAATTTTTTGAGAAGGCAAGCAGTTTGACAGTGATTATGCATGTAAAGTCTTGCAAACTATGTTTTCATATTAGCCATGTTGCAAAAGAAAACACAGAATAAAACAATGAAAATAAAGACAATTTTAGAAGTATGCTTCAGTCTGCAGTGAGTGCAACAGTTCTCTCTCTGCAGGTGGACACCAGTTGTCATCGTATGTCCTTTGCAGTAATTGTGGATTATTGTATGGGTCAGAGTAGCTAAATCTTCTGTAGCTGCTTATCGTTATATTTCTGTTACATGATCAGGGTTCTCCTGGTTCTGTTCACCTCATTCTTCATCAGTCCAGTCTTCCCAGGTTCTTCTGAAATCATGCGGCTTGTCATATATGTGTGTGCTTATATATATGTGTACGTGTATACACACATACACACACACATATATATATACACACATATGTATATATCTACATACAAATAAGCCCTTTCCTCTTTTTTTGGATTTCTTTGGGATACAGGTCTAGTATTGGTACCACTGGGTCAAGTGGGTAAACATAGTTTTACAGATTTGGGTGTAGTTCCAAATTGTTCTCAGAATAGTTGGCCGATTTCACAACTCCAACAACTGTGGGTTACTGTTCTGATTTTTCCACATGACTTTCAGCATTTATCATTTTCCTTTTCTGTTATGTTAGCAAATGATAGTAATGAGGTGGTATCTCGGAGTTGTTTTTATTTGTATTTCTCTAATTAGTAGTGATTTAGCGCATTTTAATGTGACTATTAATAGCTTTGATTTCTTCTGAAAACTTATTAATAATCCATTGACCATTTATCAATCAACACATGCTCTTATTTTTTTAAACTTGGCCAACTTCCCTATATATTTGAGAAATGAGACCTTTATCAGAGAAACTTGCTCTAAATTTTTTCCTCTAGTTTCCTGTTTTTCTTCTAACTTTGACTGTATTAGTTTTGTTTCTGCAAAAGCTTCTTGATTTTGTGTAATCAAAATTATCTATTTCACATCCCGTAATCCTCTCTTGCTTGGTTGTAACTCTTCCCTTATCCATAGAGCTGACAGATACATTTTTCCATGTTGCCCCAATTTACTTCGATCGCCCTTTATGTCTCAATCATTTATCCATTTTGATATATCTTGGGATATGATGTGAGATGCTGTTCTGTGCCTTGTTTCTGCCAAACTCCCAGTTTTCCTGTTTTGTCAAATTCTTACCCCAGAATCTTGAGTCTTGGGGTTTATCACACACCGGATTACAATGGTCATTTACTACTATGTATTGTGTACCTAAAACATGCCACTGATCCACCGCTCTGTTTTTTAGGCAGTACCAGATTGTTTTAATGATTACCACTTTGTAATATAGTTTGAAATCTGGAACTGCTAAACTGCCCTTTTTTTTCATTGATTTCCTCAGTATTCTTGACCTTTTGTTCTTCCAGATGAATTTTGTTACTATTTTTTTATAGCTCTGTAAAATAACTCTTTACTAGTTTGATTTGTATGGCACTGAATAAGTAAGTTACTTGGTAGAATAGTCATTTTTATTTATACTTGTGAACAATGAATATTTCTTCAGTTGTTTAGATCTGGCTTCTTTTATATGTGAAAATGTTTTGTAACTGTTATTCATGTAATTCCAGGGTTTGTC